>NC_069503.1:1126025520-1126073631 GCF_027579735.1 Bombina bombina
TTTTAACTAAAACTTTACACATTTTTTTTCCAATATTTAAACAACTAATAGGGAAAATAACTAGTGAAAGTAAAATGTCATTTTTATCCAGCACGTAATGGAAAATTTGCTCAATTTGAAAGTTGGTGTGCTCCACAGGAATTGTTGCCAGCTGGGTAACATTATGAAGTAGCCAGGTGGGGGCAGTATTAATACTTTGTAATATTATAAAATAACTGTTGGTTAAAATATACAAAGAACAAATTAATTGCATAGCATAACATAAATAACAATGACTTAATGATCATCTGTGCAAGTAACATTTAAAAAAAAAATTGCTAATTTTAGTAAAATTTTTGTCTAATTTGTAGCTGGGCAGTCAGTAATATGTTAGAGCACTTTATTAGTGTACTATTGCTTGACTGTTTAACCCCTGCAAAAGGGTTTTAACACATAGTTAAAGTAATTTAATATTAGGATTTAGCTAAACACATCTGACGAGCCAATGAAAACAGACATGAGTGCCCAGGGGCAAAACTTTTTTTCCATTTTTTCTGAAACATTCAATTTTAAATTAAACTAAAGCACCAGCTCAATTACAATTTCTTGATAACTGAAAAAAAAAAGAATTTTTAAAAGTTTTATAATATATTGCAGCAGTTGAAAATTGTATTGCAAATTACCGGCAGAGAAAAAAAGAAATGCGGTTACGTTTTTAAAATGTCACTTAAAAACTTAAAATTGCAGTAATAAAAAGGTGCATTGTTCACAAGAACGTCTTACATACAGGAGTCACAGCTTTGCAGACCGGGAAAGGTTAGGGGCAAGGTAAAAAAAAAAAATCAGTCAACAATCAATGTGCTGCCGGTTTGCAGCTGTGCTCACTATTTAGTTGTTCACTTCGAAAAGCACTTCCCTCTGGATGCACTTACACAGTGCAGCCAGAACACAGTGCTGTAAAGCAAAAGAGATAACAGCTCCTACATGTCTCATTTTTTCAGCAGACAAGCTGCATTTTCTGCGATGATCACAGCATGTTCTGCCTTGGGACATACGTGTAGCCACTGTGTATTGCTGTTGAGGTTATGTACATATGCTTTTCAACAAAGGATACAAAGATAACAGTGTACGTTTGATAATAAAAGTGATTTTAGAAGTGTCTTAAAATTCCATGTTCTGTGTGAACCATGAAAGTTTAATTTTGACTTTACTGTCCTTTTAAAACGTGTGTTTTAGGAAGCTGTATTGCCATTGATGGCTACTCCATCTAATGGGCTCCATGTACGAAGCAGCGAAAGCCTGCATCCCGCAATGTAAGAAGCAGTGGTCATTAGACCGCTGCTTCCTACACCCTACGCCACCTCTTAGGTGGCGAAGCAAAATCACTGAGAGCACGCTCGCTCTCGGTGATTGACAGCCCCTTCAGTCGCGTGATTGGTCGCGCGACTGAAGGGGCGGGCATTACACACTCCGCTGAGTGTGTAATGATACATACGGATGTAAAAAAATGTAAAAAAATGAAGCAGCACCACCAAACAGCGTTTCTTCAAGGTGTTTTATTCAGCTTGAGGAGTAGCCAGACCCAATAAAGTTAAACAACATGTATGGCTAAACTATACACATAATCATCTTTAAATACCCTCCTGGCCACACCCACACACCTGTGAAATTTGTACATTCCAAATTAACCCCTTACATACCACTCAAGGTACACAGGTAATTATCAGCAAAAAAACATTTCAGTAATTTTCAGGTGAAATACACCAACCTTATACATATTAAAGTATAGTTAAATATACATACATATATCAAGTAAATTAGCAGAACAGAATCCATAATCATCTGTAACAAAAGAGAAAAGGAAGAAGTTAAGAAACATTGTGTCCAATAATATTTAAAGGCATATAGATAGGTCAAAATCCCTAATCATACCATTAGGGTGTAATGTCCCCAACTTATTAATCCAGAACATTTCTCTACTCTTAAGGATTTTGGCTCTATCCCCACCCCTTCTAGGAACTGGCACATGCTCTATCACTTGAAATCTTAACTGATTAAGGTTATGTCCAGCAGACAAAAAATGGCACGCTACAGGGGCATCAAGTTTTTTTGTCCTAATACTGCTTTTATGTTGAACCATACGTTCACGGACACTACGGGTGGTCTCTCCGACGTACCCCAATCCACAGGGACATTTAATCAAGTAAACCACATATTCTGTGTTGCATGTAAAATAATCCTTAATAGAAAACATATATCCAGTCCTAGGATGACTAAAGGTGGGGCCTTTAATTATGTTGTTGCAGTTAGAGCACCCAAGGCATGGGAAATTCCCCCAATTTTTCTTGCCTATATAGCTCTGCACCCCCCTCTTTTTAAGGAGGCCAATATCTGCTCTGACAAGTGAATCTTTAAAATTTCTACCTCTTTTGTAGGCCGGCATAAAAGGTTTAGAAAACTCCAAAACATCTGATTCACAGGTCTGTAACACATGCCAATGCTTTAATAAAATTTTCTGAACCTTTAGACTTAAAGGGGAATATTGGCTAACAAAAACCAATCTATCAGATTTTTCTGTCCCCTTTATCTCTCTTTTCTCATTACTCTTTTTAGTTAACAGGGATTGTCTAGTTGTGGCAAGAGCATACTCAAGTTCTGATTCAATTAATTCCTTAGGGTAACCCCTTGCTAAAAACCGATCCCCCATCTCTCTCAATCTTAATTTAGCCAAATTTTCATCAGACACAATCCTTCTGACCCGAAGGAATTGGCTTCTAGGTAAAGATTTGAGAAGAGATGGAGGGTGGGCACTGGTATAGTGGAGGAGGGTGTTACAGTCTGTTTCTTTTTTATATAAATCCACAGATAAGCCCTGTGGAGTTTTTGATACTCGAGTATCCAGAAAAACTACACTCTCCTCACTCCACACCAGTTTGAATTTAATTCTAGTTGTAGCAGAATTTAAATCATTAATAAATTTCTCAAGGGTTCCAATGTCGCCCAACCACACACCAAAAATATCATCTATATAGCGCCACCATGTGGCACCATATAGTAAAAACAATGGATGATTATAAACAAAATATTCCTCAAAGGTATTCATATAGATATTTGCGTATGTGGGGGCGACATTGGAACCCATGGCAGTCCCTTGGAGTTGTAGGTAATAATCATCACCAAATAAAAAATAATTACAGCATAATACAATCCTCAATAATTGGATCAAAAATTCTTGTTGTAATGGTGAAAAATTTAAATCTTGACTCAAAACTTTGGTGACTGCACCAATACCAGCCTCATGCGAGATGGAAGTATATAATGATGCTACATCCAGACTAAACAGTATGCCTCTATTCCCATCAATAGACAGGTTCTGCAATTTAGTTATAAAATCACTTGTATCTTGAATAAAGGAATTGGATAATACCAGTGGTATCAAAGCCTTATCTAAAAAAATGGAAACTTTAGATAGGATAGAACCCATTCCAGCTACAATGGGGCGTCCAGGTGCTGGATATATATGACTATTTCATTGTGACCACTGCCTTCCTTGCACGGGAATATGGAAATTGGACAGGAGAGCAATGAGCCTAAGACCTTTGGCTATTCTGACATGGAAGCCGCCAGGATCACCACATTGACCCGGGGCTCCAGGGACTTTTTAAAATCTTCACCCACTCAAACTGTGAGTAAGAAATTGGAGCATTTGGAAAAGAAACATGTGGCATTTGAATTACACGCTGTTACATTAGCTGAATACCACAGAGTAAAACGTATACCAAGAGGGCTGAGATTACACTTACGCCCCACACTGATGCAAGAGAATACAGAATATTGTAACAAATTTGAAATGATATTAAATAAATGCTCGTTTGATATCATGGTCCTGACAGTTGAATGTTTGCAAAAAGAAATTGAGAATCAGAACGCTCAGATTGATACTATAAAACAAGACCTCCAAAACAACTTATCCCCTGAAGATATGGAACAACTACTTAAAAGCTTGGATGAACAGATTAAAGAATTGAAACATACCATCCAAGAACGTAAGAAGAAGAAGTTCTCTCGTGATGAGGATTACACGACCGGAACGGTTTACCGGTGGGGCCGGGATTCGTCCGGCGGAATAAGCGGTACTTCCGGTTCCGGGTACAGACGCAGACGCACGCATGGAGGAAGCGGACGTGCTAGCACACAAGGGTCATCGTCTGAATCGATGTCGGGGGAATCCGACTTGGAGGCCTCAGGAAACGCCGCGGGGGCCGCAAACACAGACGGCGCAAAGAGAACAACAGCACTCCATCAGAAGAAGATCAAAGGGAGAGGCGGTCAACGTGTGATGACACGCAGCAACAACCGACAATGATCAACATCTCTCAGGTACAAGTTACTGATGATGAGTTAACGATCCTAAACAAAGGACTTTCTTATTGCCCCCAGCAGGACTATGATCATTTAGAACTACAAAAAGATCTATACCGGTTCTTTAGGACTATTAAGCTCAAAAGTTTCTTTACAAATGTATCTCATCCTTCTCCTGATTCAGCAGTGAGTAATGTTGATATGAATGCTGTGCAAAGGTTAAAGCTAAAAAGTTTTGGGTTATTTAACAAAAGTACATTTACCCCTACACAGGTAGGGGCCGGGGTCCAAAGCTTTATTAAATTGGTGGATAATGATGTAGCTGATATGTGTAGAAAACACTATAGCAAAAGTAGAAAACACCCTGTGAGACAAGGTTTAACTAAAAAAGAGTGGATTTCACTGAATGGGTTAAAAAATAATGAACAGCTTATCATTAAGGGGGCAGATAAGGGAGGGGCCACTGTACTTATGGATAAGGAATTTTATGTGAATGAAATAAAAACACAATTATCAGATACTACTGTATATAAAAAACTACATACAAACCCTGTTTTTAACATTCAGAAAGAGGTTGAAAATTGTGTTAATATTGCTGTAAAAAATGGGATAATTGATAAAGATATTGCAAAGTTTCTTTTGGAATCAGAGGCAGTTACTCCTGTTTTATACACACTTCCTAAAGTACATAAATGCTTAACTTCCCCACCTGGACGCCCCATTGTAGCTGGAATGGGTTCTATCCTATCTAAAGTTTCCATTTTTTTAGATAAGGCTTTGAGACCACTGGTATTATCCAATTCCTTTATTCAAGATACAAGTGATTTTATAACTAAATTGCAGAACCTGTCTATTGATGGGAATAGAGGCATACTGTTTAGTCTGGATGTAGCATCATTATATACTTCCATCTCGCATGAGGCTGGTATTGGTGCAGTCACCAAAGTTTTGAGTCAAGATTTAAATTTTTCACCATTACAACAAGAATTTTTGATCCAATTATTGAGGATTGTATTATGCTGTAATTATTTTTTATTTGGTGATGATTATTACCTACAACTCCAAGGGACTGCCATGGGTTCCAATGTCGCCCCCACATACGCAAATATCTATATGAATACCTTTGAGGAATATTTTGTTTATAATCATCCATTGTTTTTACTATATGGTGCCACATGGTGGCGCTATATAGATGATATTTTTGGTGTGTGGTTGGGCGACATTGGAACCCTTGAGAAATTTATTAATGATTTAAATTCTGCTACAACTAGAATTAAATTCAAACTGGTGTGGAGTGAGGAGAGTGTAGTTTTTCTGGATACTCGAGTATAAAAAACTCCACAGGGCTTATCTGTGGATTTATATAAAAAAGAAACAGACTGTAACACCCTCCTCCACTATACCAGTGCCCACCCTCCATCTCTTCTCAAATCTTTACCTAGAAGCCAATTCCTTCGGGTCAGAAGGATTGTGTCTGATGAAAATTTGGCTAAATTAAGATTGAGAGAGATGGGGGATCGGTTTTTAGCAAGGGGTTACCCTAAGGAATTAATTGAATCAGAACTTGAGTATGCTCTTGCCACAACTAGACAATCCCTGTTAACTAAAAAGAGTAATGAGAAAAGAGAGATAAAGGGGACAGAAAAATCTGATAGATTGGTTTTTGTTAGCCAATATTCCCCTTTAAGTCTAAAGGTTCAGAAAATTTTATTAAAGCATTGGCATGTGTTACAGACCTGTGAATCAGATGTTTTGGAGTTTTCTAAACCTTTTATGCCGGCCTACAAAAGAGGTAGAAATTTTAAAGATTCACTTGTCAGAGCAGATATTGGCCCCCTTAAAAAGAGGGGGGTGCAGAGCTATATAGGCAAGAAAAATTGGGGGAATTTCCCATGCCTTGGGTGCTCTAACTGCAACAACATAATTAAAGGCCCCACCTTTAGTCATCCTAGGACTGGATATATGTTTTCTATTAAGGATTATTTTACATGCAACACAGAATATGTGGTTTACTTGATTAAATGTCCCTGTGGATTGGGGTACGTCGGAGAGACCACCCGTAGTGTCCGTGAACGTATGGTTCAACATAAAAGCAGTATTAGGACAAAAAAACTTGATGCCCCTGTAGCGTGCCATTTTTTGTCTGCTGGACATAACCTTAATCAGTTAAGATTTCAAGTGATAGAGCATGTGCCAGTTCCTAGAAGGGGTGGGGATAGAGCCAAAATCCTTAAGAGTAGAGAAATGTTCTGGATTAATAAGTTGGGGACATTACACCCTAATGGTATGAATAGGGATTTTGACCTATCTATATGCCTTTAAATATTATTGGACACAATGTTTCTTAACTTCTTCCTTTTCTCTTTTGTTACAGATGATTATGGATTCTGTTCTGCTAATTTACTTGATATATGTATGTATATTTAACTATACTTTAATATGTATAAGGTTGGTGTATTTCACCTGAAAATTACTGAAATGTTTTTTTGCTGATAATTACCTGTGTACCTTGAGTGGTATGTAAGGGGTTAATTTGGAATGTACAAATTTCACAGGTGTGTGGGTGTGGCCAGGAGGGTATTTAAAGATGATTATGTGTATAGTTTAGCCATACATGACTAAGGACTGTGTCCGAAACGTTGTTTAACTTTATTGGGTCTGGCTACTCCTCAAGCTGAATAAAACACCTTGAAGAAACGCTGTTTGGTGGTGCTGCTTCATTTTTTTACATTTATATTTGTGGGTTCTGGCAGGAACCTGGACGCTGGCACACCTTAAAACATTCCCTGTGTTGGATATATATGACTATTTCATAATGATACATACGGGCAAGCGGATCAATAGATCCGCTGCCCGTGTGTAGCGGAGGCGGGCGGACAGCTTCGCGAGTTAAGAAGCTGTCCGCCCGCCTCTTAGTACATGGAGCCCAATGTATGTAGATTTAAAATAGATTGATTGCAATAAAACTACGTTTTCCCCAGAAAACGGAACCAGTTTGTATAATACTTTCTGTAATCACCAGGCATGCAGATTCATTCATACACAAAAATAGTTTGCATTATCTAGAGGTACATAAATGTAGGCTCTTTTATAAAATTGTATTATTATAATAGTTGGTGCATTTCCACAGTGTGAGCCTTCCAAGTGTCCCCTTTGGGAGCGAGAGAGAAGACATTTTCCCCCAGGGGTGATTCTTGCACAGTTAATCACGTTAATTCTCAAGACAATATCCAATTTTAAATTAAACTGTTGTTTAGATCTTCAGAACAGGTGGTATAATTTGCAGAGCAACACTGTTACCAATGGATGAAGCGCGGTTACAAGTTAGAGGAAAAATTGTATAAAAGGAATATAGCTAAACAATCTGAGGTTTATCATTCTTTTTATAATCTCATAGGCTCTAAATTCCATCCAATTATTTTGTCTTAATTTGCCCGTCCGTGGCTGCAGCACATCTCAAAGTGTGTTATTGAAATATTAAATATAAAAAGTATTTAAAAATTATTATACATACGGTAAAAATATCTAAATAAACTATAGAATATATTGTATAGTATGTATAATCATTAGTTTTTATAATATATATATTTCAAAATATATGATAATGTTAATGTAAAATAGATATCTTTACCTATATATCTATGGGAATTGAATTTACAGATATATAGCGCTGCGGAATCTGTTGGTGCTCTACAAATAAATAAAATATATATATATGTATTTAGAATAAAAATAGCATAATCCTGTATGTGAAGAACATTGAAATGGGAAATATGTATAGTATGGCTACAGTAAAACACATAAATACATATGTAAACACATACATACACACATATATATGCATACATACACATATTTAGATATGTATACTTTTGTATATATACAATATAGCCCTTTGAAGTCACTTTGTCATATACCATATACCTTTTAACACTCATTTTGATCAGATAGTGTTCATATGAGTGCAACTGTAATGCATTACCATTTATGCAAGGTTTCCAGCTGTGCTAACCCGACCAGTGTGAAATGCGATTGTGCTCTCGCGATCACTTTCAATTTGTTATCCGAGGGATATTTCCGACATTTGCAAAAACCCGATATCTCTTGCGCGCAAGTTAGCCCTTTATATTACAAGCTCATACTCTTTAATGTCCTTTGAACTGCATATGTACAGTATCTGGTGATATAAATTATATTCTTTCTTCTTGAGGACACATATCCTGTTACTGCTAAATACATTTTATCAGCTGTCAGTCACGCACAATACCGACCATGAGATGATAAGGAGGGTATTTATTTGTTTTACCACCTGACCAGGTAGAAATATTCCGGCCTCATAAACCTGTGTCTAATAAGAAATCTGGTTCTTCTTTTCATGTATATAGTGTTAATATACAGTATATATATATATTGCTGCTCTTTCATATACATAATAGATTGTCTCATTTAAAAGGGACATGAGTTCCAATCTTAGATAGGACAACTTTAAACAATTTTCCAATTAACTTATATGACCAAATGTGCTTCATTCTCTTGGTTTTCTTTGTTGAAAGAACAGTTATGAGAAATATCTAAACACATTAGGTGAGCCAATGACAAGAGACATATGTGCAGCAACCAATTAACAGCTAGCTTCCAGTAGTGTATTGCTACCCTTCAGTCTACCTAGATATGCTTTTCAACAAATGATATCAAGAAAACAAAGCAAATTAGATAATCAAAGTAAACTGGAAAGTTGTTTAAAATTACATGCTGTGTCTGAATTGTGAGGTTTAAAGGGACAGTCTAGTCAAAATTAAATTTTCATTATTCAGATAGGACTTTTAATTTTAATCAACTTTCCAATTTACTTTTATCATAAAATTTGCTTTGTTCTCTTGGTATTCTTATTTGAAACAAAACCTAGGTAGGCTCATATGCTAATTTCTAAGCCCTTGAGGGCTGCCTCTTATCACATGCTTTTTAAATTCCTTTTCACAACAAGAGACTGATAAGTTCATGTGTGTCATATAGATAACACTGTGTTAATGCACAGGGGGTTATTTAAGAGTTAGCACAACACAGTACTAAATGCAAGACAATAGATAATAAACAGTCACAGTCATGTGATCAGGGGGCTGGAAGAAGGTTCTTAGATAAAAGGTAATTACAGAGGTAAAAAGTATATTAATATAACTGTGTTAGTTAAGCAAAACTGGGGAATGGGTAATAAAGGGATTATCTATCTTTTAAAACAATAACAATTCTATGGTAGACTTTTCCTTTAATTGTGACTTTACTATCCTTTTAAAGAGATATGAAACACTGAGATTTAAATGTTTAATTAAGTGTAGTGAAAATACTCTGCAGTATATCCTCATTATTTATTTGTTAAGTACCTTAGTTTTGTGTAAAATGGTATAAACTCATAAAGAAGGCCCCTACATTTATAGGCTAGCTCCTAGATATTGAACACATTTGTTGATCCCTGACTTGAGCACAAACTCATTCACACCTAGCCCTAAATAGCCAGGACATAAGACATACTCACCAATCTGCCACTGTTTTAATGATTTGCTAAACATTTAAAATACAAGTGGAGGGGGGGCGGAGCAAACCACCGAATAGGGTAGACGTGTATGAGTAGAGCTCCTGCTTAATGGACTGAATAGCAGAAAATAATTTAATATTGTAAGTCCGGATTTCCTTTACTAAGGCTCATTTTCTCATATACACCCATGTAAGAGAGTGAGGCTAGAAGAAAATCTTCATCGAGGATATCTGTAAAGCTATTGCTTCACGACGTGGCCATGTGGTAAGCGATAAAGGCTTGCCTACTGGGGCATCTAGCAATGTCTATTTAGGAGGATCTAGCTGAGCGCAACATGCCCTTTCTCAGATCTTTGGGTTGATATGGCCAATTTTATTTCATATAGTTAAGTGAAGTGGAGTATATATCTATGCACTGTTTGCTTTCTGTACCTGTGGCGTAACACTGCAAAATGCTTCTTATGGAACTCCCTTCCGGTTTTATGGAGTCACTGAGTGGGCTATTGGACGAACACCATGCTGCCTTGGAAGATATGCTGTACAGGGTGTCCACACATAGTGATGCTTATTCGTGCCTCCACTATCATACCCAGCTTGATCCTGTTGCGACAGGGTGTGGGGGATGCAACGATTCGGGGCCCCGGCGCTCGCTCACAGTCTCTGATACATCTATGGGGGATATGAAACCTAATGTTTGGAACCCGGCGCTACTATGTGGGGACGCAGCAACTGAGAGCACAATGTGGCATAAAGAAAGATCCGTTACTCTACTCCAGCCGTGCAAGGCTACAACCACATGGCCTCAGTCAGCCCTGTCACAGATGCAGGAGATTGTGAAATACCCCCACATGAAGACACCAGATTGAAAATGGGCCCGAAAGGTTGGTCATACACAGAAACATACCTTAAACTCCTCTTCAGCTTTATTACAACCCCATATATTTCCCTACACTGTCACCCAAGATTTCAAATGGGACCCTGGTGGTTCACTTCTGTGGGATCTTAATGGATTGCAGCCAAGACACCCGGCAACCGATATCATTAACTATGCTGCCATTTTATCGCTTCAGTGGGATCCTATGAGATAGCCAGCAACACATTGTCTTAGTGCCTTGGTCAATGTGGGATAATATTCTGTTGGGAGATATACACCCAGACTTTTTATGTAACTTTAACCAGTACCTATTTAAATGTTGCTCAATTTGTTTTATATAATGCTGTTGTTATCGATCAGTGGTGAAACTACACGTTCAATTCTGTATTGAAAACTTCAAGTATCTATATTGCTCACTATAAGTCAGACTAGATTTAGTTCATGCTGGGATGATGATCCTATTATGTGTTGAAATAATGTTTGTTCTGTAAAACCGAACCAGTACCCAGAAAACCTGGGAAAGCTTAATCTCTCCTATCGAATATGCCATTAATCAGATAGGCTGAAAGCTAGAGTAAGATGGTAAAGACCATGTTGCCTAAAACCACTCGCAGTCCCTAGCTGGATTCCGGATTTAGACACACACATTTCATTATAAGTTATTGATTATTAATGGGACATCCTGAGTCCACGATCCCTGAGCCTTCAGGGAGTTCCAGACTGCACCCCAACCTAGAAGGCTGGCATTTGTTGTTACAATAGTACAATCTGGCCTGCGAAGGTCATACCTTTGGACAGATGGACCCGAGATAGCCACCAGGGAAGAGGATCCCTGGTCTCTTGGTCCAGATTCAGTTGAGGGGCCAAATCTGTGTAATCCCCGCTCCACTGACTGAGCCTGCATAGTTGCAGCGGTCTGAGATGTAAGCGTGCAAACGGCACTATGTCCATTGCCGCTACCATTAAGCCGATTACTTCCATACACTGAGCCACCAAAGGGCGCGGAATGGAATGAAGAACCCGACAGGAATTTAGAAGCTTTGCTAACCTGGACTCCTTCAAGGTAAATTTTCATTTCTACAGAATCTATCAGAGTCCCTAGAAAGGAAACTCTTGTGAGTGGGGATAGAGAACACTTTTCCTCGTTCACTTTCCACCCATGCGACCTCAGAAATGCCAGTACTACGTCCGTATGAGACTTGGCAATTTTGAAGTTTGACGCCTGTATCAGGATGTCGTCTAAATAAGGGGCTACTGCTATGCCCCGCGGCCTTAGGACCACCAAAAGCGACCCTAGAACCTTTGTAAAGATTCTTGGAGCTGTAGCTAATCCAAAGGGAAGAGCTACAACTGGTAATGCCTGTCTTGAAAGGCAAACCTGAGAAACCGATGATGATCTTTGTGTATCGGAAAGTGAAGATAAGCATCCTTTAGATCCACTGTAGTCATATATTGACCCTCCTGGATCAGTGGTAGGATGGTACGAATAGTTTCCATCTTGAACAACGGAACTTTGAGGAATTTGTTTAAGATCTTTAGATCCAAAATCGGTCTGAAGGTTCCCTCTTTTTTGGGAACCACAAACAGATTTGAGTAAAAACCCTGTTCCTGTTCCTCCTTTGGAACTGGATGGATCACTCCCATAACTAGGAGGTCTCGTACACAGTGTAAGAATGCCTCACTCTTTATCTGGTTTGCAGATAATTGTGAAAGGTGAAATCTCCCTTTTGGGGGGGAAGCTTTGAAGTCCAGAAGATATCCCTGGGATATAATTTCCAACGCCCAGGGATCCTGAACATCTCTTGCCCACGCCTGGGCGAAGAGTGAAAGTCTGCCCCCTACTAGATCCGTTACCGGATAGGGGGTCGTTCCTTCATGCTGTCTTAGAGGCAGCAGCAGGCTTTTTGACCTGCTTACCTTTTTTCCAGGTCTGGTTTGGTCTCCAGACCGTCTTGGATTGAGCAAAAGTTCCCTCTTGTTTATTATTAGAGGAAGTTGATGCCGCACCTGCCTTGAAGTTTCGAAAGGCACGAAAATTAGACTGTTTGGCCCTAGATTTGGACCTGTCCTGAGGAAGGGCACAACCTTTTCCTCCCGTGATATCAGCAATAATCTCCTTCAAACCAGGCCCGAATAGGGTCTGCCCCTTGAAGGGAATGTTAAGTAGCTTAGATTTTAAAGTCACGTCAGCTGACCATGATTTAAGCCATAGCGCTCTGCGCGCCTGTATAGCAAAACCAGAATTCTTAGCCGTTAGTTTATTCAAATGAACAATGGCATCAGAAATAAAATAATTGGCTAGCTTAAGTGCTCTAAGTTTGCCAAGTATGTCATCCAATGGAGTCTCTACCTGTAAAGCCTCTTCCAGAGACTCAAACCAGTACGCCGCAGTAGCAGTGACAGGGGCAATGCATGCAATGGGCTGTAGGATAAAACCTTGTTGAATAAATATTTTCTTAAGGTAACCTTCTAATTTTTATCCATTGGCTCTAAAAAAGCACAACTGTCCTCGACAGGGATAGTAGTACGCTTTGCTAGAGTAGAAACTGCTCCCTCCACCTTAGGGACTGTCTGCCATAAGTCCCGTGTGGTGGCGTCTATTGGAAAACATTTTTCTAAAAATAGGAGGGGAAGAGAACGGCACACCTGGTCTATCCCATTCCTTATTAATAATTTCTGTAAACCTTTTAGGTATTGGAAAAACATCAGTACACACCGGCACTGCAAAGCATTTATCCAGTCTACAAAATTTCTCTGGCACTGCAATGGTATCACAGTCATTCAGAGCAGCTAAAACCTCCCTAAGTAACACGCGGAGGTGTTCAAGCTTAAATTTAAATGTAGAAATATTAGAATCAGGTATCTTTCCTGAGTCATTAACATCACCCACTGACTGAAGCTCTCCTTCCTCAGCTTCTGCATATTGTGAGGCAGTATCAGACATGGTTCTTAAAGCGTTCTTGGTTCTAATGCTTTGCATTTTGTCTCACCCCAGAGCTATCTCGCTAACCTCTAAGTTCAGGTAGTCTGGCTAATATCGCTGACAGTGTATTATCCATGACTGCCGCCATGTCTTGTAAAGTAAACGCTATGGGCGCCCTAGATGTACTTGGCGCCATTTGAGCGTTAATCTCTTGGGCGGGAGTCAAAGGGTCTGACACGTGGGGAGAGTTAGTCGGCATAACTTTCCCCTCGTCAGATTCCTCTGGTGATAATTTTTTTTAAAAACAGAATATGATCTTTATTGCATAAAATGAAATCAGTACATTTGGTACACATTCTAAGAGGGGGTTCCACCATGGCTTTTAAACATAATGAACATGGAGTTTCTTCTATGTCAGACATGTTTATACAGACTAGCAATGAGACTAGCAAGCTTGGAAAACACTTTAAATCAAGTTAACAAGCAAATATAAAAAAACGGTACTGTGCCTTTAAGAGAAACAAATTTTGTCAGAATTTGAAAAACAGTGGAAAAAATGCAGTAAATCAAACAAACTTTTTACAGTGTATGTAATAGGCTAGCAGAGCATTGCATCCACTTGCAAATGGATGATTAACCCCTTAGCTCAAAAAACGTATAAAAAAAAAACAACGAAATAGACTTTTTTTTTTTTTTTCAGTCACAACCAACTGCCACAGAAAGCTGTGGTCCTACCTTCCCCAATAAACGACTTTGGAAAGCCTTTGAGCCCTTTAGAGATGTCCTATAGCATTCAGAGGGCCTTTGAGGGAAGCTGGATGTCACAGTTTGTAATTTTAACTGCACCAACTGTAACTTTTATACTATAACAGTGGAAAGCCTCAGTAAAACTGTTTCTAGTCAAAATTTAAGCCAGCCATGTGGAAAAAACTAGGCCCCAATAAAGTTTTATCACCAATGCATATATAAAAACGATTAAACATGCCAGCAAACGTTTATATTGCAATATCATAAGGGTATTACCCCTGGGAGTAAGCATGATACCAGTCGTTATTAAATCACTGTATTCAGGCTTAACTTACATTAATCCGGTATCAGCAGCATTTTCTAGTGTTTTCCATCTCTAGAAAAAATTATAACTGCACATACCTGATAGCAGAATAAACTGCACGCCATTCTCTCGCTGAAGTTACCTCATCTGTGTAATCCCCTCAGACATATGTGAGAATAGCAATGGATCTTAGTTACAACCTACTAAGATCATAGAAACCTCAGGCAGATTCTTCTTCTATTTACTGCCTGAGATAAAATAGCACAACTCCGGTACTATTTAAAAACAACAAACTTTTGATTGAAGAAAATAAACTAACTATATTTAACCACTCTCTCCTACAACATCCTAGCTTGTTGAGAGTTGCAAGAGAATGACTGGGTATGACAGTTAGGGGAGGAGCTATATTACAGCTCTGCTGTGGGTGTCCTCTTGCAACTTCCTGTTGGGAATGAGAATATCCCACAAGTAATGGATGATCCGTGGACTGGATACACCTTACAAGAGAAATATTGGGTTAATTTTTTATGTCTGGACTAGACGTTAATAAGCCATATGTGTATGAGCGTAGTGTTGTAGCTCGCTTTGCTTTTGTGTCATGATATAATACACCACCTTGCCTACCTACCATATGTGAATAATCACCTCCCCCCCCCCCATATAATGTGCCTTCCAGCTGTGGAGGACTACCTAAGCGGTTTATCTCTCCTATACCGCAACCTTAACAATAGCATATCCATTTCTACTGCCCAGAACCAGGTGGCTTAGGTCCCTTCTAACCTAATAATTTTTTCTTAAATATCTAAATTGTAAGTCACATATCCCTGCTTGTTTATTGTGTTTTTCTGGGCTTCAGTAAGACATCACTTCTTATACTCATTTTGTTAACAACCTGATAAGTTATTCAGAAACTGTGATATCCTTGTGACGTTTCTTTATCTCCAAATAAACAGGTTGTTTGTGTTCAATTTACATGTGTTGTCTACCTTGTTAACATATTTCCCTACGTAACTCCTATACAAATAATTAGGCCCAAGAGGTCTTAAATGCTCTTTAAGGGAAATATTTCTAAGAAAAAAGTAAATTTATGCTTACCTGATAAATTAATTTCTTCTATGGTATGGCGAGTCCATGGATTCATCCTTTACTTGTGGGATATTATCCTCCTGCTAACAGGAAGTGGCAATGAGCACCACAGCAGAGCTGTCTATATATCTCCTCCCTTAGCTCCACCCCCCAGTCATTCGACCGAAGGCACAGGAAGAAAAAGGAGAAACTAAAAGGTGCAGAGGTGACTGAAGTTTAAAATCAAAAAATATAATCTGTCTTAAAATGACAGGGCGGGCCGTGGACTCGTCGTACCATAGAAGAAATTAATTTATCAGGTAAGCATAAATTTACTTTTCTTCTATAAGGTACGACGAGTCCACGGATTCATCCTTTACTTGTGGGATACAATACCAAAGCTAGAAAGAGCGAGAGAAAGAAAGAGCGAGAGAAAGAGAGTGAGAGAAAGAAAGAGCGAGAGAAAGAGAGAGTGAGAGAAAGAAAGAGCGAGAGAAAGAAAGTGAGAGAAAGAGAGAGTGAGAGCGAGAGAAAGAAAGAGTGAGAGAAAGAGTGAGAGAAAGAAAGAGCGAGAGAAAGAAAGAGTGAGAGAAAGAAAGAGTGAGAGAAAGAAAGAGTGAGAGAAAGAGAGTGAGAGAAAGAAAGAAAGAAAGAAAGAAAGAAAGAAAGAGTGAGAGAAAGAAAGAGTGAGAGAAAGAGAGTGAGAGAAAGAAAGAAAGAAAGAGTGAGAGAAAGAAAGAGTGAGAGAAAGAAAGAGTGAGAGAAAGAGAGTGAGAGAAAGAAAGAAAGAAAGAGTGAGAGAAAGAAAGAGTGAGAAAGAAAGAGTGAGAGAAAGAAAGAGTGAGAGAAAGAGAGTGAGAGAAAGAGAGTGAGAGAAAGAGAGTGAGAGAAAGAAAGAGCGAGAGAAAGACAGAAAGAGAAAGAGGGAGCGAGAGCAAGAGAGAGAGTAAGAGAAAGAAAGAGAGAGAGAGCGCGAGAGAAAGAAAAAAAAAAGCAAAAATTATAAAAAAAATCCCAGTAGTGAAGGGTGAAAACGGAGCCTGTGAAAAGCTGCATTGGATCATCAGAAGCAGTGGCTATAGCCGAGAGGCGGGAGGGGCTGTTTCTCATGCACGAGCACAGAGACTCAGCTTTACAGTAGTAGTAGTAATGGGAGTAAAAAATACTTATTAAACAAATCGTTAATCACAGCACCACAAAAGCATTCTATCCACTATCAGAAAAAATTAGAAAAAATTATATATGTATTTTTAGGGTGCAAGAGTTTAGTAAAACCTCAAATTTTACCATCTACAAATAACCAAAAAATGAAACTCAGCACACCTCAATTTAGCAAAAGTGTAAATGTAATTTATTACAAGGTATCTAATTACAATACTATAATATGAATCCACAACTTTCAGTCCATCCACACATGCAAACTACTTTCATTCATAAAATAATAAGATTCAACCCAGGCGTCCCTGGAAGAATCAACCAAGGCTCTCAGAAAAACCGCTATTAATGTCTTAGAAAGTTCATGTAGATGAAACGGTGAACAGTCCCTTAGACATGTAAAACTTTCACAGTGGTTTTGAATTTAAAATCTTTGATGCAATTTTTCAGATATGGTTGCTGTAAGGAGATTCTTTTTCGATTATAAATGTATCTTCTTATACATGAAATTTGAATAACATTTTGAGCTCTGTAATTATTCCCTTATTCAGCATACACCTTTTTATGATGAGTATAAGCACATTTATGGGTTAGTGCAAAACAGAACAAAAAGCCGTTAGTTCATCCAGCATATGTATTCAACTATATGTTAACACTCTATATACTCCAAGGCTCTTTCCAAGTTCCCCTCTTTAAACCACACTTGCGGTTGGGTAGTATTCAGCCCGGGTATCGGTACGTAAGTATTCTAACAGTTCATGTTGTAACATATGCATAAAGTTTCTGACCCTTTCCAGGTATTAGAGTGTTAATAAATTAAAGCGTCTCTAATGTGATGGAAGCCGTGTGTTAAATCAGCAGGTGTATTGCCAATCATCTGTATTGCGTCTGTGTTAGTATAGAGGCTGGCCAGTTAGAACATGCATGTTAATTAGCTTTATAATACTTGCGATTTCACATCCTTTTGGATAACTGGAGATGCCCCCGACTTTTATCCACTCATGCGGACGGGAGAACAAACACTTGATTCGGTCTTGTGTCTTTATGAAACCACGGCTCTTTTCTGTAATCTTTTTGCATCAAAGTCCTTGTATCGACAAGCGGTTCAGTGAGCAGCCTTACACTCCGACGCGCGTTTCGGGACTCCGCCCTTTCTCAAGGAGTATACGTCATCATGGAACCGGCCTCTTTTAGAAAGGCCCAAGCGTGAATCTATTGGTGCTTACACACACACCCATCTAATACGTCACCCATTCGACTATTATACGAAACAAAAATAATGTGACTTAAAGCTATTTAAAAACTAACTAAATGTAATAATCTCACTACACGAGCATAGTGATTATTGAGGCAGCAATGATGCAACAAAATGAAACAGTTATCTTAAACCAAACGAACATATGAAAATAAACGTTCGTTCTTGGTATACATATTTTTCGTTACTTAAATATGTGTTGACCCAATTACACGAATAGGGTCTCTTTATAAGGGATTAAATTCTCACTTAGCCTATTGGATATTTAGATTTGATCTACCTGTCTAGATGTAAACCTAAATTAGACTCTATATAACCAATACTTTTTGCTGTATAGGGTTGTAAGACAAACAGAGGGGGGCAAAATAAATATCTACAAGGGGATTATTTTATGCCGACAAAATAAATATTTATTATTGTATTTTAAGCACCCATTGAATATTTATTTAAGCTGGAAAAATCTTATTCATACAAAATGCCCCCAAGAAATGTCTCTATTGAGACCCCTAGGTGACAGTGTGTCCAATTTTCTTATCCATTGTGCTTCTTTCTTGAACAATGCTTTTTGTCTATCCCCTCCTCTCCTAAAAGGAGGGACATCATCTACTATTTGGAACCGCAATTGGCTTTTGTTGTGGGATGCCATTGTGAAATGGTGAGATACTGGAGCATCCCAATCTGAGTTGCCTATGGCAGCTTTATGTTGTCTGACCCTGTCACGGACACATTGGGTGGTCTCTCCCACGTAAGCTAATCCACATGGACACTTAATAACATATATCACATAACTTGAGTTGCATGTGTATGTGTTTTTAATTTCTATCTTACGTCCAGTGTGTGGATGTGTCACAATATCACCTCTTATCATAGAATTGCATTGTGCACAATTGTAGCAAGGGAAACAACCTTTCTTTTGTAAAGATGGAGCTAGACTTCTAGTCCCTAGGTCAGCTCTAACGAGTACATCTTTCAGGTTTTTGTTTCTCTTGTATGATAAAAGGGGCGGATCTTTAAAAATTTCTGCCAATTGTGGTTCTTCTTTAAGAAGGTACCAATGTTTATTAATACAGGTTTTTAGTTTTCTACTATGGAACCCATATTGTGTTACCAGGGGTACCGAGAATTGTTTCTTTTCCCTGAATTTAGGTTCAAGGAGAGAATTTCTCTCAATCTGATCCACTCTTTCCAAATTTTCTTGTATTATTTGATTCGGATATCCTCTTTCCCTAAATTTGCTTGCCATTTCATCTAATCTGATTTGTAATTTGTTGGAATCAGATACGATTCTTTTCGTTCTGAGTAGCTGGCTATATGGTAAGCTTCTTATGGTATTAGGAGGATGAAAACTATCAAAGCTAAGTAAATTATTGCGATCTGTTGCTTTTGAGAATATATCACATTCTAATCTACCTTCTTCAATATATACCATTGTGTCTAAGAAGCTAATTCTCTCTGTACTGCTTTCCATGGTAAATTTTAAGTAATCTGTTTTTGAATTCAGGGTCTCTAAAAAGTGTGTAAGAGTCTGTTCTTCTCCTGTCCATAATAGGAATATATCGTCTATATATCTATACCAACATTTTATGTTGGTCTTAAATAGATCCTCCCTATAGACAAATTGTTCCTCAAATTTTCCTACAAAAAGGTTAGCATATGTAGGAGCTACATTAGAGCCCATCGCGGTCCCTTTGGTTTGTACATAGAAGGTGTCTTCAAACATAAAGTAACTTTCATAAAGGATTATTTTAAATAAATCAGATATCAATCTTCTTTCTGAAGGTGTAAATAGACTTTCTTTATCAATGTAATAGAAGACACCTTCCATGCCCAATCCATGAGGAATAGAAGTATATAAATTTGAAATGTCCATAGTAACCAAAATTGCATGAGGGGGTACCCTGATCTGTTTGATTTTATTTATAAAATCGGTAGTGTCTTGTAGATAAGAAGTAATACTTCCCAAAAGCGGTCTGATTAAAGTATCTAAAAATATGGCAATAGGTTGGAAAATTGAGTCTGTGCCTGCCACTATTGGGCGGCCAGGAGGCTTTTTCAAATTCTTGTGAATCTTGGGTAAGATATAAAACACTGGAATAATAGGATGTTGATTGATGAGAAATTTCATTTGTTTAGATGTAATTATATTCATTTCTTTTGCCATTTCTACTATTTCCAGTATTTTATTCTGTATCCTTTTGGTTGGATCAAAATAAATCATTTTGTAATTTTCTTGTTTGGATAATTGGGACAGAATCTCATTTCTATAGTCATCATGATCCATGATGACGATAGCTCCGCCCTTGTCCGCCGATTTCAATACAATTGTGTTGTCATTTTGTACCTCTGTCAATAATTTCTTCTGTTCTGCTGTTAAGTTATGTTTATGTCTAAATTTAAAGTTTCTGCGCATCTTTTCGAAATCTCTCTTTACTAGTAAAATATACGCTTCAACTGCTGAATTCGTGGGAGGAGGATTAAATTTACTTTTTGGTCTAATGTCTTTTAGATGGAATTGGAAGGCAGAATTTTCTCCTTCTGTGTGTTCAATAGGGTTATTCGCGAAGTAACTCTTGAGTCTAATTTGTCTAAAGAATCTTTGAAGATCACATTCAATTTCAAAGAAATTTGGCTGTGTGGATGGTATAAATGATAACCCTTTTTGTAAGACTTTCAGAGTTGCCTCATCGAATGACCTTTTTGAAATATTTACCACCAGGCTCTCTTGTTCTATCGCCTGTTCTGTCTGGTTGTCATTCGATAATTGGTTTGACCTCGATTTCCTATATTTCCTCCCCCCTCTTCTCGTCCTCTTCTTCTTGTACCCCTGGTTCCACGACCCCTGATAGAAAAAGCCGGAGAGTGATCATTTGTATCACTTTCTGACGATGTATCTCCCAATAACTCATTAGATCTATATGTCCTCCTATTGTCTCTCTTGAAAGGGACAAAATCTGGATTCCTCCATCTATATACTTTATTGTTTTGGTAATCTGATAAGTCTCTCTGAAATTTTTTTGTATTTTTTACTCTCCAATTGTTTTTTGAAATTTGACATGTCCTCATCCAATTTTGATTTCATATCTTTAAACTCAGATTCTGTTTTAACAGATCTCATGTTCCCTTCTAACATGTCAATTTCATTCTGCAATTTGGGTAATTCTTTTTGAATATACTCTATCGTCAATATAATTATATCATATGCACATTTGTTCAATATGCCTTCAAATTTATCGCAATATTCATTATTTTCTCTAAAGAGAGTTGGATGTAAATTACTTCTTAGTCCCCTGGGTATTCTTTTCTGTCTGTAATATTCAGCCAATGTCACTGAATGTAAATCGTACATGATTCTTTGCTTAGTAATCTGTTCGAGTGTTATTGGCTCAGCATTACATTGTTCATTAGTGAGAAAATCCCTGTTTCCTGTACATAATGTTGCTATCCTTGCTGCATCAAATTCAGAATAGGCAGTTGAAGCGTATATTTTACTAGTAAAGAGAGATTTCGAAAAGATGCGCAGAAACTTTAAATTTAGACATAAACATAACTTAACAGCAGAACAGAAGAAATTATTGACAGAGGTACAAAATGACAACACAATTGTATTGAAATCGGCGGACAAGGGCGGAGCTATCGTCATCATGGATCATGATGACTATAGAAATGAGATTCTGTCCCAATTATCCAAACAAGAAAATTACAAAATGATTTATTTTGATCCAACCAAAAGGATACAGAATAAAATACTGGAAATAGTAGAAATGGCAAAAGAAATGAATATAATTACATCTAAACAAATGAAATTTCTCATCAATCAACATCCTATTATTCCAGTGTTTTATATCTTACCCAAGATTCACAAGAATTTGAAAAAGCCTCCTGGCCGCCCAATAGTGGCAGGCACAGACTCAATTTTCCAACCTATTGCCATATTTTTAGATACTTTAATCAGACCGCTTTTGGGAAGTATTACTTCTTATCTACAAGACACTACCGATTTTATAAATAAAATCAAACAGATCAGGGTACCCCCTCATGCAATTTTGGTTACTATGGACATTTCAAATTTATATACTTCTATTCCTCATGGATTGGGCATGGAAGGTGTCTTCTATTACATTGATAAAGAAAGTCTATTTACACCTTCAGAAAGAAGATTGATATCTGATTTATTTAAAATAATCCTTTATGAAAGTTACTTTATGTTTGAAGACACCTTCTATGTACAAACCAAAGGGACCGCGATGGGCTCTAATGTAGCTCCTACATATGCTAACCTTTTTGTAGGAAAATTTGAGGAACAATTTGTCTATAGGGAGGATCTATTTAAGACCAACATAAAATGTTGGTATAGATATATAGACGATATATTCCTATTATGGACAGGAGAAGAACAGACTCTTACACACTTTTTAGAGACCCTGAATTCAAAAACAGATTACTTAAAATTTACCATGGAAAGCAGTACAGAGAGAATTAGCTTCTTAGACACAATGGTATATATTGAAGAAGGTAGATTAGAATGTGATATATTCTCAAAAGCAACAGATCGCAATAATTTACTTAGCTTTGATAGTTTTCATCCTCCTAATACCATAAGAAGCTTACCATATAGCCAGCTACTCAGAACGAAAAGAATCGTATCTGATTCCAACAAATTACAAATCAGATTAGATGAAATGGCAAGCAAATTTAGGGAAAGAGGATATCCGAATCAAATAATACAAGAAAATTTGGAAAGAGTGGATCAGATTGAGAGAAATTCTCTCCTTGAACCTAAATTCAGGGAAAAGAAACAATTCTCGGTACCCCTGGTAACACAATATGGGTTCCATAGTAGAAAACTAAAAACCTGTATTAATAAACATTGGTACCTTCTTAAAGAAGAACCACAATTGGCAGAAATTTTTAAAGATCCGCCCCTTTTATCATACAAGAGAAACAAAAACCTGAAAGATGTACTCGTTAGAGCTGACCTAGGGACTAGAAGTCTAGCTCCATCTTTACAAAAGAAAGGTTGTTTCCCTTGCTACAATTGTGCACAATGCAATTCTATGATAAGAGGTGATATTGTGACACATCCACACACTGGACGTAAGATAGAAATTAAAAACACATACACATGCAACTCAAGTTATGTGATATATGTTATTAAGTGTCCATGTGGATTAGCTTACGTGGGAGAGACCACCCAATGTGTCCGTGACAGGGTCAGACAACATAAAGCTGCCATAGGCAACTCAGATTGGGATGCTCCAGTATCTCACCATTTCACAATGGCATCCCACAACAAAAGCCAATTGCGGTTCCAAATAGTAGATGATGTCCCTCCTTTTAGGAGAGGAGGGGATAGACAAAAAGCATTGTTCAAGAAAGAAGCACAATGGATAAGAAAATTGGACACACTGTCACCTAGGGGTCTCAATAGAGACATTTCTTGGGGGCATTTTGTATGAATAAGATTTTTCCAGCTTAAATAAATATTCAATGGGTGCTTAAAATACAATAATAAATATTTATTTTGTCGGCATAAAATAATCCCCTTGTAGATATTTATTTTGCCCCCCTCTGTTTGTCTTACAACCCTATACAGCAAAAAGTATTGGTTATATAGAGTCTAATTTAGGTTTACATCTAGACAGGTAGATCAAATCTAAATATCCAATAGGCTAAGTGAGAATTTAATCCCTTATAAAGAGACCCTATTCGTGTAATTGGGTCAACACATATTTAAGTAACGAAAAATATGTATACCAAGAACGAACGTTTATTTTCATATGTTCGTTTGGTTTAAGATAACTGTTTCATTTTGTTGCATCATTGCTGCCTCAATAATCACTATGCTCGTGTAGTGAGATTATTACATTTAGTTAGTTTTTAAATAGCTTTAAGTCACATTATTTTTGTTTCGTATAATAGTCGAATGGGTGACGTATTAGATGGGTGTGTGTGTAAGCACCAATAGATTCACGCTTGGGCCTTTCTAAAAGAGGCCGGTTCCATGATGACGTATACTCCTTGAGAAAGGGCGGAGTCCCGAAACGCGCGTCGGAGTGTAAGGCTGCTCACTGAACCGCTTGTCGATACAAGGACTTTGATGCAAAAAGATTACAGAAAAGAGCCGTGGTTTCATAAAGACACAAGACCGAATCAAGTGTTTGTTCTCCCGTCCGCATGAGTGGATAAAAGTCGGGGGCATCTCCAGTTATCCAAAAGGATGTGAAATCGCAAGTATTATAAAGCTAATTAACATGCATGTTCTAACTGGCCAGCCTCTATACTAACACAGACGCAATACAGATGATTGGCAATACACCTGCTGATTTAACACACGGCTTCCATCACATTAGAGACGCTTTAATTTATTAACACTCTAATACCTGGAAAGGGTCAGAAACTTTATGCATATGTTACAACATGAACTGTTAGAATACTTACGTACCGATACCCGGGCTGAATACTACCCAACCGCAAGTGTGGTTTAAAGAGGGGAACTTGGAAAGAGCCTTGGAGTATATAGAGTGTTAACATATAGTTGAATACATATGCTGGATGAACTAACGGCTTTTTGTTCTGTTTTGCACTAACCCATAAATGTGCTTATACTCATCATAAAAAGGTGTATGCTGAATAAGGGAATAATTACAGAGCTCAAAATGTTATTCAAATTTCATGTATAAGAAGATACATTTATAATCGAAAAAGAATCTCCTTACAGCAACCATATCTGAAAAATTGCATCAAAGATTTTAAATTCAAAACCACTGTGAAAGTTTTACATGTCTAAGGGACTGTTCACCGTTTCATCTACATGAACTTTCTAAGACATTAATAGCGGTTTTTCTGAGAGCCTTGGTTGATTCTTCCAGGGACGCCTGGGTTGAATCTTATTATTTTATGAATGAAAGTAGTTTGCATGTGTGGATGGACTGAAAGTTGTGGATTCATATTATAGTATTGTAATTAGATACCTTGTAATAAATTACATTTACACTTTTGCTAAATTGAGGTGTGCTGAGTTTCATTTTTTGGTTAGTAATGGGAGTAGTTGCAGTGGGGGGCGGAGTTCAGAATATTGCCGAGGAGCCTAATAAACAGCTTTCCATGAGTCACATGCATGCGTTCCTGAATTTCACAGCACTAAATATTTTAGCAGTGACATATGCGGCCAGGTATGTGATGACGCTGGCACGCATGTGCATTAGCTCCTAAATGTGTGAAACAGCTGATGAAACGTCACAGGAAGTGACATGGTTCGCTCTTTTCAAAAGTTCGCCCGCTTACCAGAACACGGCTGACAAAAAATAACACCTGCAAAAAACAGCGTTTAGCTCAGTAACGCAGCCCCAGTGATTCCTATGAAGAAACTAAATTTATGTTTACACCTAACACCCTAACATGAACACCGAGTCTAAACACCCCTAATCTTACATTTATTAACCCCTAATCTGCTGCCCCCGACATCGCCGATACCTACATAATATTTATTAACCCCTAATCTGCCACTCCGGACATCACCAACACCTACATTATACTTATTAACCACTAATCTGCTACCCCCAACATGGCCGACACCTACATTATATTTATTAGCCCAAAATCTCACGCCCCCAATGTCGCTGCAACCTACCTACACTTATTAACCCCTAATCTGCCGCCCCAACGTCGCCGCCACTATTCTAAATTTATTAACCCCTAAACCTAAGTCTAACCCTAACCCTAACAACCCCTTACTTAAATATAATTTAAATAAATCTAAATAAAATTACTATCATTTCATAAATAATTCCTATTTAAAACTAAATACTTACCTATAAAATAAACCCTAAGCTAGCTACAATATAACTAATAGTTACATTGTATCTAGCTTAGGGTTTATTTTTATTTTACAGGCAAGTTTGTATTTATTTTAACTAGGTAGAATAGTTACTAAATAGTTATTAACTATTTACTAACTACCTAGATAAAATAAATACAAATTTACTTGTAAAATAAAACCTAACTTAAGTTACACTAACACCTAACACTACACTATAATTAAATAAATTACCTAAATTAAATATAATTAAATAAATTAAATAAAATTACAAAAAAAAACCCACTAAATTACAGAAAATAAACAAATTACAAGATATTTAAACTAATTACACCTAATCTAATAACGGCATCTTCTATCTTCATCCATCCGGGGCGGAGCGAGTACATCTTCAAGACATCCGACGCGGAGCATCCTCTTCTTTCCGACGAATGAAGGTTCCTTTAAATGACGTCATCCAAGATGGTGTCCCTTAGATTACGATTGGCTGTTAGAATTCTATCAGCCAATCGAATTAAGGTTGAAAAAAATCATCAGCCAAAAGGATTGAGTTTCAATCCTATTGGCTGATCCAATCAGCCAATAGGATTGAGCTGGCATTCTATTGGCTGTTCCAATCAGCAAATAGAATGCTAACTCAATCCGATTGGCTGATTGAGGAGAATGCTCTGCGTCGGATGTCTTGAAGATGGACCCGATCCGCGCCAGATGGATGAAGATAGAAGATGGCGTCTGGGTGAAGACTTCTGCCCGTCTGGACTCTCTGGAGGACCACTTCTCCCGGCTTGGATGAAGACTTCTCCCGGCTTCATTGAGGACTTCTTGCTGCTTTGATGAGGACTTTTCCCGGCTTCGTTGAGGATGGATGTCGGATCTTCAAAACTGTAAGTGGATCTTCAGGGGTTAGTGTTAGGTTTTTTTAAGGGTTTATTGGGTGGGTTTTATTTTTAGCTTAGGGCTTTGGGCCGCAATAGAGCTAAATGCCCTTTTAAGGGCAATGTCCATCCAAATGCCCTTTTCAGGGCAATGGGGAGCTTAGTTTTTTTTAGTTAGGGTTTTATTTGGGGGGTTGGTTGCAAAGCCCTGCAAAAGGCCATTTTAAGGGCTATTGATAGTTTAGTTTAGGCTAGGGTTTTATTTTATTTTGGGGTTTTGTTTTTTTTTGATAGGGCTATTAGATTAGGTGTAATTAGTTTAAATATCTTGTAATTTGTTTTTTATTTTCTGTAATTCAGTGTTTGCTTGTTTTTTTGTAATTTAGGTAATTTCATTTAATTTATTTAATTGTATTTATTTTAGGTAATTTATTTAATTGTAGTGTAGAGTTAGGTATCAGTGTAACTTAGGTTAGGTTTTATTTTACAGGAAAATTTGTATTTATTTTAGCTAGGTAATTAGTAAATAGTTAATAACTATTTAGTAACTATTCTACCTAGTTAAAATAAATACAAACTTGCCTGTAAAATAAAAATAAACCCTAAGCTAGATACAATGTAAATATTATTTATATTGTAGCTAGCTGAGGGTTTATTTTACAGGTATTTAGTTTTAAATAGGAATGATTTAGCTATTAATAGTAAGTTTTATTTAGATTTATTTAAATGATATTTAAGTTAGGGGGTGTTAGGATTAGACTTAGGTTTAGGGGTTAATAAATATAGTATAGTGGCGGCGACGTTGGGGGCGGCAGAATTGGGGTTAATAAACGTAGATAGGTGGCGGCGATGTTAGGGACAGCAGACTAGGGGTTCATAATATTTAACTAATGTTTGCCAGACGGGAGTGCGGCGGTTTAGGGGTTAATATGTTTATTCTAGTGGCTGCGATGTCCGGAGCGGAAAATTAGGGGTTAATATTTTTATTATAGTGTTTGCGATGTGGAAGGGCCTCGGTTTAGGAGTTAATAGGTAGTTTATGGGTGTTAATGTACTTTTTAGCACTTTAGTTATGAGTTTTATGCTACAGCTTTGTAGTGTAAAACTCATAACTACTGACTTTAGAATGCAGTACGAATCTTGACGGGATAGGGTGTACCGCTCACTTTTTGTCATCCCAGGACAAGCTCGTAATACCGGTGCTATGGAAGTCCCATAGAAAAACATAATTTATGCTTACCTGATAAATTCCTTTCTTCTGTTGTGTGATCAGTCCACGGGTCATCATTACTTCTGGGATATAACTCCTCCCCAACAGGAAATGCAAGAGGATTCACCCAGCAGAGCTGCATATAGCTCCTCCCCTCTACGTCACTCCCAGTCATTCGACCAAGGACCAACGAGAAAGGAGAAACCAAGGGTGAAGTGGTGACTGTAGTATAATTTAAAAAATATTTACCTGCCTTAAAAAACAGGGCGGGCCGTGGACTGATCACACAACAGAAGAAAGGAATTTATCAGGTAAGCATAAATTATGTTTTCTTCTGTTATGTGTGATCAGTCCACGGGTCATCATTACTTCTGGGATACCAATACCAAAGCAAAAGTACACGGATGACGGGAGGGCTAGGCAGGCTCATTATACAGAAGGAACCACTGCCTGAAGAACCTTTCTCCCAAAAATAGCCTCCGAAGAAGCAAAAGTGTCAAATTTGTAAAATTTTGAAAAAGTATGGAGCGAAGACCAAGTTGCAGCCTTGCAAATCTGTTCAACAGAGGCCTCATTCTTAAAGGCCCAAGTGGAAGCCACAGCTCTAGTAGAATGAGCTGTAATTCTTTCAGGAGGCTGCTGTCCAGCAGTCTCATAGGCTAAACGAATTATGCTACGAAGCCAGAAGGAAAGAGAGGTAGCGGAAGCCTTTTGACCTCTCCTCTGACCAGAGTACACGACAAACAGGGAAGACGTTTGTCGAAATTCCTTAGTTGCCTGCAAATAGAACTTGAGGGCACGAACTACATCCAGATTGTGCAGAAGACGTTCCTTCTTTGAAGAAGGATTCGGGCACAAAGAAGGAACAACGATCTCTTGATTGATGTTCCTGTTAGTGACTACCTTAGGTAAGAACCCAGGTTTTGTACGCAGAACTACCTTATCTGAATGAAAAATCAAATAAGGAGAATCACAATGTAGGGCTGATAACTCAGAGACTCTCCGAGCCGAAGAAATAGCCGTTAAAAATAGAACTTTCCAAGATAACAACTTTATATCAATGGAATGAAGGGGTTCAAACGGAACTCCTTGTAAAACGTTAAGAACCAGGTTTAAACTCCATGGCGGAGCAACAGTTTTAAACACAGGCTTGATCCTAGCTAAAGCTTGACAAAAAGCCTGGACGTCTGGAATTTCTGACAGACGCTTGTGCAACAAAATGGACAGAGCTGAGATCTGTCCCTTTAATGAACTAGCCGATAAACCCTTTTCTAAACCTTCTTGTAGAAAGGACAATATCCTAGGAATCCTAACCTTACTCCAAGAGTAACCTTTGGATTCGCACCAGGATAGGTATTTACGCCATATCTTATGGTAAATCCTTCTGGTAACAGGCTTCCTAGCCTGTATCAGGGTATCAATAACCGACTCAGAAAAACCACGTTTTGATAAAATCAAACGTTCAATTTCCAAGCAGTCAGCTTCAGAGAAGTTAGATTTTGATGTTTGAATGGACCCTGAATCAGAAGGTCCTGTTTTAGAGGTAGAGACCAAGGTGGACAGGATGACATGTCCACTAGATCTGCATACCAAGTCCTGCGTGGCCATGCAGGCGCTATTAGAATCACTGATGCTCTCTCCTGTTTGATTCTGGCAATCAATCGAGGAAGCATCGGGAAGGGTGGAAACACATAAGCCATCCCGAAGGTCCAAGGTGCTGTCAAAGCATCTATCAGAACCGCTCCCGGATCCCTGGATCTGGACCCGTAGCGAGGAAGTTTGGCGTTCTGACGAGACGCCATGAGATCTATCTCTGGTTTGCCCCAACGTCGAAGTATTTGGGCAAAGACCTCCGGATGAAGTTCCCACTCCCCCGGATGAAAAGTCTGACGACTCAAGAAATCCGCCTCCCAGTTCTCCACTCCCGGGATGTGGATTGCTGACAGGTGGCAAGAGTGAGACTCTGCCCAGCGAATTATCTTTGATACTTCCATCATTGCTAGGGAGCTCCTTGTCCCTCCCTGATGGTTGATGTAAGCTACAGTCGTGATGTTGTCCGACTGAAACCTGATGAACCCCCGAGTTGTTAACTGGGGCCAAGCCAGAAGGGCATTGAGAACTGCTCTCAATTCCAGAATGTTTATTGGAAGGAGGCTCTCCTCCTGATTCCATAAACCCTGAGCCTTCAGAGAATTCCAGACAGCGCCCCAACCTAGTAGGCTGGCGTCTGTTGTTACAATTGTCCAGTCTGGCCTGCTGAATGGCATCCCCCTGGATAGATGTGGCCGATAAAGCCACCATAGAAGAGAATTTCTGGTCTCTTGATCCAGATTCAGAGTAGGGGACAAATCTGAGTAATCCCCATTCCACTGTCTTAGCATGCACAATTGCAGAGGTCTGAGATGTAGGCGAGCAAAAGGTACTATGTCCATTGCCGCTACCATTAAGCCGATCACCTCCATGCATTGAGCTACTGACGGGTGTTGAATGGAATGAAGGACACGGCATACATTTTGAAGCTTTGTTAACCTGTCTTCTGTCAGGTAAATCTTCATTTCTACAGAATCTATCAGAGTCCCCAAGAAGGGAACTCTTGTGAGTGGAAAGAGAGAACTCTTCTTTTCGTTCACCTTCCATCCATGCGACCTTAGAAATGCCAGTACTAACTCTGTATGAGACTTGGCAGTTTGAAAGCTTGGAGCTTGTATCAGAATGTCGTCCAGGTATGGAGCTACCGAAATTCCTCGCGGTCTTAGGACCGCTAGAAGAGTACCCAGAACCTTTGTGAAGATTCTTGGAGCCGTAGCCAATCCGAATGGAAGAGCTACAAATTGGTAATGCCTGTCTAGAAAGGCAAACCTTAGATACCGGTAATGATCCTTGTGAATCGGTATGTGAAGGTAAGCATCCTTTAAATCCACTGTGGTCATGTACTGACCTTTTTGGATCATGGGTAAAATTGTCCGAATAGTTTCCATTTTGAACGATGGAACTCTTAGGAATTTGTTTAGGATCTTTAAATCCAAGATTGGCCTGAAAGTTCCCTCTTTTTTGGGAACTACAAACAGATTTGAGTAAAACCCTTGTCCTTGTTCCGACCGCGGAACCGGATGGATCACTCCCATTAATAAAAGATCTTGTACGCAGCGTAGAAACGCCTCTTTCTTTATTTGGTTTGTTGACAACCTTGACAGATGAAATCTCCCTCTTGGGGGAGAGAATTTGAAGTCCAGAAGGTATCCCTGAGATATGATCTCTAGCGCCCAGGGATCCTGAACATCTCTTGCCCAAGCCTGGGCGAAGAGAGAAAGTCTGCCCCCCACCAGATCCGGTCCCGGATCGGGGGCCCTCGATTCATGCTGTCTTAGGGGCAGCAGCAGGTTTCCTGGCCTGCTTGCCCTTGTTCCAGGACTGATTAGGTCTCCAGCCTTGTCTGTAACGAGCAACAGCTCCTTCCTGTTTTGGTGCAGAGGAAGTTGATGCTGCTCCTGCTTTGAAATTACGAAAGGAACGAAAATTAGACTGTCTAGTCTTAGCTTTGGCTTTGTCCTGAGGCAGGGCATGGCCTTTACCTCCTGTAATGTCAGCGATAATCTCCTTCAACCCCGGGCCCGAATAAGGTCTGCCCCTTGAAAGGTATATTAAGCAATTTAGATTTAGAAGTAACATCAGCTGACCAGGATTTTAGCCACAGTGCTCTGCGTGCCTGAATGGCGAATCCTGAATTCTTAGCCGTAAGTTTGGTTAAATGTACTACGGCTTCCGAAATGAAAGAATTAGCTAGTTTAAGGACTCTAAACCTGTCCATAATCTCGTCCAGCGTAGCTGAACTAATGTTCTCTTCCAGAGATTCAATCCAGAATGCTGCAGCAGCCGTGACCGGCGCGATGCATGCAAGGGGTTGCAATATAAAACCTTGTTGAACAAACATTTTCTTAAGGTAACCCTCTAGTTTTTTATCCATTGGATCTGAAAAAGCACAGCTATCCTCAACCGGGATAGTGGTACGCTTAGCTAAGGTAGAAACTGCTCCCTCCACCTTAGGGACCGTTTGCCATAAGTCCCGTGTGGTGGCGTCTATTGGAAACATTTTTCTAAATATTGGAGGGGGTGAGAACGGCACACCGGGTTTATCCCACTCCTTAGTAATAATTTCAGTAAGTCTCTTAGGTATAGGAAAAACATCAGTACTCGCCGGTACCGCAAAATATTTATCCAACCTACACATTTTCTCTGGTATTGCAACTGTGTTACAATCATTCAGAGCCGCTAAAACCTCCCCTAGTAATACACGGAGGTTCTCCAATTTAAATTTAAAATTTGAAATATCTGAATCCAATCTGTTTGGATCAGAACCGTCACCCACAGAATGAAGCTCTCCGTCCTCATGCTCTGCAAGCTGTGACGCAGTATCAGACATGGCCCTAGTATTATCAGCGCACTCTGTTCTCACCCCAGAGTGATCACGCTTGCCTCTTAGTTCTGGTAATTTAGCCAAAACTTCAGTCATAACAGTAGCCATATCTTGTAATGTTATCTGTAATGGCCGCCCAGATGTACTGGGCGCCACAATATCACGCACCTCCCGAGCGGGAGATGCAGGTACTGACACGTGAGGCGAGTTAGTCGGCATAACTCTCCCCTCGCTGTTAGGTGAAATTTGTTCAATTTGTACAGATTGGCTTTTATTTAAAGTAGCATCAATACAGTTAGTACATAAATTTCTATTGGGCTCCACCTTGGCATTGGAACAAATGACACAGGTATCTTCCTCTGAATCAGACATGTTCAACACACTAGCAAATAAACTTGCAACTTGGCTACAATTTTATTTAATAAAAACGTACTGTGCCTCAAAGAAACACTAAACGATTAATGACAGTTGAAATAATAAACTGAAAAACAGTTATAGCATCAATCCTTGTAAACAACACAACTTTAGCAAAGGTTTCCCATTAGCAAAGCAAAATTAATTAAATCTGAAGCAGAAAAAAAAAAAAAAGAGTAACGTTTTTTATCACAGTCAATATATAATTCTCACAGCTCTGCTGAGAGAATCTACCTCCCTCAAAAGAAGTTTTGAAGACCCCTGAGTTCTGTAGAGATGAACCGGATCATGCAGGAAATACAATGAGCAACTGACTGGAAATTTTGATGCGTAGCAAAGAGCGCCAAAAACGGCCCCTCCCCCTCACACACAGCAGTGAGGGAGAAACGAAACTGTCATAATTAGAATAAGCAACTGCCAAGTGGAAAAATAGCCCAAACATTTATTCACTCAGTACCTCACTAAATGTAAACGATTCTACATTCCAGCAAAAACGTTTAACATAATCAATACATATAAAAAAATTCTTATGTACTTTTTACAGAGTAATTCCAGTGAAGTACCATTCCCAGAATACTGAAGTGCAAAGTATACATACATGACATTATATCGGTATGGCAGGATTTTCTCATCAATTCCATTGTCAGAAAATAAAAACTGCTACATACCTCTATGCAGATTCATCTGCCCGCTGTCCCCTGATCTGAAGTTTTTACCTCTCCTCAGATGGCCGAGAACAGCAATATGATCTTAACTACTCCGGCTAAAATCATAGTAAAACTCTGGTAGATTCTTCTTCAAACTCTGCCAGAGAGGCAATAACACACTCCGGTGTCATTGTAAAATAACAAACTTTTGATTGAAGTCATAAAAACTAAGAATAATCACCATAGTCCTCTTACACATCCTATCTAGTCGTTGGGTGCAAGAGAATGACTGGGAGTGACGTAGAGGGGAGGAGCTATATGCAGCTCTGCTGGGTGAATCCTCTTGCATTTCCTGTTGGGGAGGAGTTATATCCCAGAAGTAATGATGACCCGTGGACTGATCACACATAACAGAAGAAAAAGACTATACGCAAATTGCGTAAGTTGATTTGCGGTAAGGCCAAAAAAGTGTGCGGTGCCCCTAAATCTGCAAGACTCGTAATACCAGCGGTAGTAAAAAAGCAGTGTTATGAGGCTTAACGCTGCTTTTTTACTCATAGCACAAGACTCGTAATCTAGCCGTATGTTTCCTATGTGTTTACTTTGATGCAACGTTTTACTAAAGGAGCACTGTTTCATATCTGTGTAATACAAGCACAATAAGCTATAACGTTTATTCTTATACCAGATTGTGTAATCCTGTAGGTGGGAATCATCAGTCTATACTAATCTAATGATACAATTTCCTATTCTGCATAACATTAATTCAAGCAGCGTATTGCTCACAGTGGCTATTGGACTCTTGTTGTGAAATTCCTGTCCTGAACATCTCAATACTGTAATAATGAATACATAAAGCTATGTAGACAAAAGGCATCAGAAGAAATCAACCACCCAGTGGGTGCTGAGAAAGCCCCCAGCTCTTTTTGAAGGATGTTCCGGAAACAGCTTTAAATACAATGAACTATTGTCTGCCGCTTGCCTAAGTACAATGTCCCTTTAAAGTGACAAAAAAGCCAAAACAAAAGTATCATGATTCAGATAGAACATGTCATTTTAAACAATTTTACCATTCAGTTCTGTTATCAAACCTGCTTATTTATTTGTAGAAGAATAAACCTAGGTAGGCTTATAGGAGCTCAGGAGAGAGCACGGATCTGTAGCAATCTATGGCAGCAGTGTTTGAAACATTGTATAAAAATGCTGCATACATTGTTGCAAACACTGCTGCTATAGAGTGCTAAAAAACATAATTTATGCTTACCTGATAAATTTATTTCTCTTGTAGTGTATCCAGTCCACGGATCATCCATTACTTATGGGATATTAACTCCTCCCCAACAGGAAGTGCAAGAGGATTCACCCAGCAGAGCTGCTATATAGCTCCTCCCCTAACTGCCATTACCAGTCATTCGACCGAAAACATGCAGAGAAAGGAAAACCATAGGGTGCAGTGGTGGAAAAATTACCTGCCTTAAAGTGACAGGGCGGGCCGTGGACTGGATACACTACAAGAGAAATAAATTTATCAGGTAAGCATAAATTATGTTTTCTCTTGTTAAGTGTATCCAGTCCACGGATCATCCATTACTTATGGGATACCAATACCAAAGCTAAAGTACACGGATGACGGGAGGGACAGGCAGGCTCTTTATACGGAAGGAACCACTGCCTGAAGAACCTTTCTCCCAAAAACAGCCTCCGAAGAAGCAAAAGTGTCAAATTTGTAAAATTTGGAAAAAGTATAAAGAGAAGACCAAGTTGCAGCCTTACAAATCTGTTCAACAGAAGCCTCATTCTTAAAGGTCCAAGTGGAAGCCACAGCTCTAGTAGAATGTGCTGTAATTCTTTCAGGAGGCTGCTGTCCAGCAGTCTCATAGGCTAACCGTATTATGCTACGAAGCCAAAAGGAGAGAGAGGTAGCCGAAGCTTTTTGACCTCTCCTCTGACCAGAATAAACGACAAACAGGGAAGACGTTTGTCGAAAATCCTTAGTTGCCTGTAGATAAAATTTCAGGGCACGGACTACATCTAGATTGTGTAGCAGACGTTCCTTTTTCGAAGAAGGATTAGGACACAAAGATGGAACCACAATCTCTTGATTGATATTCCTGTTAGTGACCACCTTAGGTAGGAACCCAGGTTTAGTACGCAGAACTACCTTGTCTGAATGAAAAATCAGATAAGGAGAATCACAATGTAAGGCAGATAACTCAGAGACTCTTCGAGCCGAGGAAATCGCCATTAAAAACAGAACTTTCCAAGATAACAACTTGATATCAATGGAATGAAGGGGTTCAAACGGAACCCCCTGTAAAACATTAAGAACTAAGTTCAAACTCCATGGTGGAGCAACAGTTTTAAACACAGGCTTGATCCTAGCTAAAGCCTGACAAAAAGCTTGAACGTCCGGAACTTCTGACAGACGTTTGTGTAAAAGAATGGACAGAGCTGAAATCTGTCCCTTTAAGGAACTAGCGGATAAACCCTTTTCTAAACCTTCTTGTAGAAAAGACAATATCCTCGGAATCCTAACCTTACTCCATGAGTAACTCTTGGATTCGCACCAATATAAGTATTTGCGCCATATCTTATGGTAAATCTTTCTGGTAACAGGCTTCCTAGCCTGTATTAAGGTATCAATAACTGACTCAGAAAAACCACGTTTTGATAAAATCAAGAGTTCAATTTCCAAGCAGTCAGCTTCAGAGAAATTAGATTTTGATGTTTGAAGGGACCCTGGATCAGAAGGTCCTGTTTCAGAGGTAGCGACCAAGGTGGACAGGATGACATGTCCACTAGATCTGCATACCAAGTCCTGCGTGGCCATGCAGGCGCTATTAGAATCACTGATGCTCTCTCCTGTTTGATTCTGGCAATCAATCGAGGAAGCATCGGGAAGGGTGGAAACACATAAGCCATCCCGAAGGTCCAAGGTGCTGTCAAAGCATCTATCAGAACCGCTCCCGGATACCTGGATCTGGACCCGTAACGAGGAAGCTTGGCGTTCTGTCGAGACGCCATGAGATCTATCTCTGGTTTGCCCCAACGTCGAAGTATTTGGGCAAAGACCTCCGGATGAAGTTCCCACTCCCCCGGATGAAAAGTCCACTCCCGGGATGTGGATTGCTGACAGGTGGCAAGAGTGAGACTCTGCCCAGCGAATTATCTTTGATACTTCCATCATTGCTAGGGAGCTTCTTGTCCCTCCCTGATGGTTGATGTAAGCTACAGTCGTGATGTTGTCCGACTGAAACCTGATGAACCCCCGAGTTGTTAACTGGGGTCAAGCCAGAAGGGCATTGAGAACTGCTCTCAATTCCAGAATGTTTATTGGTAGGAGACTCTCCTCCTGATTCCATTGTCCCTGAGCCTTCAGAGAATTCCAGACAGCGCCCCAACCTAGTAGGCTGGCGTCTGTTGTTACAATTGTCCAGTCCGGCCTGCTGAATGGCATCCCCCTGGACAGATGTGGCCGAGAAAGCCACCATAGAAGAGAATTTCTGGTCTCTTGATCCAGATTCAGAGTAGGGGACAAGTCTGAGTAATCCCCATTCCACTGACTTAGCATGCACAATTGCAGCGGTCTGAGATGTAGGCGTGCAAAGGGTACTATGTCCATTGCTGCTACCATTAAGCCGATCACCTCCATGCATTGAGCTACTGACGGGTGTTGAATGGAATGAAGGACACGGCATGCATTTTGAAGCTTTGTTAACCTGTCTTCTGTCAGGTAAATCTTCATTTCTACAGAATCTATAAGAGTCCCCAAGAAGGGAACTCTTGTGAGTGGAAAGAGAGAACTCTTCTTTTCGTTCACCTTCCATCCATGCGACCTTAGAAATGCCAGTACTAACTCTGTATGAGACTTGTCAGTTTGAAAGCTTGAAGCTTGTATCAGAATGTCGTCTAGGTACGGAGCTACCGCAATTCCTCGCGGTCTTAGTACCGCCAGAAGAGCACCCAGAACCTTTGTGAAGATTCTCGGAGCCGTAGCCAATCCGAATGGAAGAGCTACAAACTGGTAATGCCTGTCTAGAAAGGCAAACCTTAGATACCGGTAATGATCTTTGTGAATCGGTATGCGAAGGTAAGCATCCTTTAAATCCACTGTGGTCATGTACTGACCCTTTTGGATCATGGGTAAAATTGTCTGAATAGTCTCCATTTTGAACGATGGAACTCTTAGGAATTTGTTTAGGATCTTTAAATCCAGGATTGGCCTGAAAGTTCCCTCTTTTTTTGGGAACCACAAACAGATTTGAGTAAAACCCTGGTCCCTGTTCCGACCGTGGAACTGGATGGATTACTCCCATTAATAAAAGCTCTTGTACGCAGCGTAGAAACGCCTCTTTCTTTATTTGGTTTGTTGACAACCTTGACAGATGAAATCTCTCTCTTGGGGGAGAGTATTTGAAGTCCAGAAGGTATCCCTGAGATATTATCTCTAGCGCCCAGGGATCCTGGACATCTCTTGCCCAAGCCTGGGCGAAGAGAGAAAGTCTGCCCCCCACTAGATCCGTTCCCGGATCGGGGGCTCTCAATTCATGCTGTTTTAGGGGCACCAGCAGGTTTCCTGGCCTGCTTGCCCTTGTTCCAGGACTGGTTAGGTCTCCAGCCTTGTCTGTAGCGAGCAACAGATCCTTCTTGTTTTGGAGCAGAGGAAGTTGATGCTGCTCCTGCTTTGAAATTCCGAAAGGAACGAAAATTAGATTGTCTAGCCTTAGGTTTGGCTCTGTCTTGAGGCAGGGCATGGCCTTTACCTCCTGTAATGTCAGCGATAATTTCTTTCAATCCGGGCCCGAATAAGGTCTGCCCTTTGAAAGGTATATTAAGTAATTTAGACTTAGAAGTAACGTCAGCTGACCAGGATTTTAGCCACAGTGCTCTGCGCGCCTGAATGGCGAATCCGGAATTCTTAGCCGTAAGCTTAGTTAAATGTACTACGGCATCTGAAATAAATGAGTTAGCTAATTTAAGAGCTTTAAGCCTGTGTGTAATCTCATCTAATGGAGCTGATTCAAGTGTCCCTTCCAGAGACTCAAACCAAAATGCTGCTGCAGCCGTGACAGGCGCAATGCATGCAAGGGGTTGCAATATAAAACCTTGTTGAACAAACATTTTCTTAAGGTAACCCTCTAACTTTTTATCCATTGGATCTGAAAAGGCACAGCTATCCTCCACCGGGATAGTGGTACGCTTAGCTAAAGTAGAAACTGCTCCCTCCACCTTAGGGATCGTTTGCCATAAGTTCCGTGTGGTGGTGTCTATTGGAAACATCTTTCTAAATATCGGAGGGGGTGAGAACGGCACACCGGGTCTATCCCACTCCTTAGTAACAATTTCAGTAAGTCTCTTAGGTATAGGAAAAACGTCAGTACTCGACGGTACCGCAAAATATTTATCCAACCTACACATTTTTTCTGGTATTGCAACTGTGTTACAATCATTCAGAGCCGCTAACACCTCCCCTAGTAATACACGGAGGTTTTCCAGCTTAAATTTAAAATTTGAAATATCTGAATCCAATCTGTTTGGATCAGAACCGTCAGCCGCAGAATGAAGCTCTCCGTCCTCATGTTCTGCAAGTTGTGACGCAGTATCTGACATGGCCCTAACATTATCAGCGCACTCTGTTCTCACCCCAGAGTGATCACGCTTACCTCTTAGTTCTGGTAATTTAGCCAAAACTTCAGTCATAACAGTAGCCATATCCTGTAATGTGATTTGTAATGGCCGCCCAGATGTACTCGGCGCCACAATATCACGCACCCCCCGAGCGGGAGATGCAGGTACTGACACGTGAGGCGAGTTAGTCGGCATAACTCTCCCCTCGTTGTTTGGTGAAATGTGTTCAATTTGTACAGATTGACTTTTATTTAAAGTAGCATCAATACAGTTAGTACATAAATTTCTATTGGGCTCCACTTTGGCATTAGCACATATAGCACAGATGTCTTCCTCTGAATCAGACATGTTTAACACACTAGCAAATAAACTAGCAACTTGGAAATACTTTTCAAGTGATTTACTATAATATGAAAACGTACTGTGCCTATAAGAAGCACAGAAAGAGTTATGACAGTTGAAAGTTAATAAACTGAAAGGTTATAGCATCAAATCTTTGTAAAAAACACAATTTTAGCAAAGGCTTGTTCCCATTAGCGAAGGATAACTAACCTTGATAGCAGAAAAAAAAGTTACAGAAATAAACGTTTTTTATCACAGTCAACTACAATCTCACAGCTCTGCTGTGAATGATTACCTCCCTCAAAACAAGTTTTGAAGACCCCTGAGTTCTGTAGAGATGAACCGGATCATGCAGGAAATACAATGAGCTTCTGACTGAATTTTTTGACCTCCCCCTCACACACAACAGTGAGAGAGATCAGTAAACTGTCATAAATTAAATAAAACAACTGCCAAGTGGAAAAAATAATGCCCAAAACATTTTATTCACCCAGTACCTCAGAAAATGAAACGATTTTACATGCCAGCAAAAAACGTTTAACATAAATTAAGTGTTATTAAAGAGCCTGTTGCCAGTCCCTGCAAATTAGGCTAAAGTCTTATGCACACAGTATAATTCCAGTGAAATGCCATTCCCCAGAATACTGAAGTGTAAAATATACATACATGACAGCCTGATACCAATTGCTGCTACTGCATTTAAGGCTGAGTTTACATTATATCGGTATGGCAGAATTTTCTCATCAATTCCATTGTCAGAAAATAATAAGCTGCTACATACCTCTTTGCAGATTAATCTGCCCGCTGTCCCCTGATCTGAAGTTTACCTCTCCTCAGATGGCCGAGAAACAGCAATATGATCTTAACTACGCCGGCTAAAATCATAGTAAAAACTCAGGTAGATTCTTCTTCAAATTCTACCAGAGAAGGAATAACACACTCCCGTGCTATTATAAAATAACAAACTTTTGATTGAAGGTATAAAACTAAATATAATCACTATAGTCCTCTCACACATCCTATCTAGTCGTTGGGTGCAAGAGAATGACTGGTAATGGCAGTTAGGGGAGGAGCTATATAGCAGCTCTGCTGGGTGAATCCTCTTGCACTTCCTGTTGGGGAGGAGTTAATATCCCATAAGTAATGGATTATCCGTGGACTGGATACACTTAACAAGAGAAACACACTCTCCCGAGTTCCTATAAACTTACCTAGGTTTTCTCTTTCACAAAGGATACCTAAAGAATGAAGCAATTTAGATAATAGAAGTACATTGGAAATTTATTTAAAATGATCATCTGAATCATGAAAGTTTAATTATGACTTTATTGTCCCTTAAAAGGGGACATGAAACCCAATTTTTTTCTATTTTGTGATTAGGACAGAGCTTCCATTTTACTTCTATTATAAAATTTGATTAGTTCTCATGATATTCTTTGTTAAGGAGATTCCTAGGTAGGTAGCATGCGCATATCCGTAGCCCTTACATGACAGGAAAAAGTGCTGCTATCTAGAGCTCTTGCAAATATATAAAATTCTGGCAAATCTGCTGCCATCTAGTACTGCAAACATGTGCATGCGCCTAAACTTACATACCTGCTCTTTAACACGTTGCTAAGCATTTCTCAGCATCACCACGCCGTTTCTTCAAGCACGCCAGAAAAATGTGTAGCAACGTGTGTGTAGTAAGCTTAAATGACGCAACTGTGTTTGTTAACAGTTTTTTTTTACATTTTCTACATTCCTTTGTTAAAGAGCAGTAAGTGTAATTGTTTTTAAGTTATATTAAATGGTTTTTAGCTTACACACTGTTTGGAGTCAGAGAGTGCATCGCTAACTTTCCTGCAGGGTTTATGGTTATCAGCTATCAGGAGCAGAGGCGGCTGTCAGTGAGCTGAGACACTGATCTCTCAGCCGGCTACACAAGACATGGTGCTGCCAATTTTGTGTGTTTACATTTATTACGGTATGAAATGGTGGAGGCTTTTTGTGGAACATCTACACTAGGAGGCTACCTTCCTTTTTTTCTTTGTGTTAGCAGTCATTTGTTAACCCCTTGAGTGCTAACGACGGCTCTGAGCCGACACAGAGTTTCCCACTATGGTGCTAACGACGGCTCAGAGCCGTCGCTAGCACTCTCCCACATTGAGGGAGATCTGGGGGCTCCCAACCGCTCCTAACCCGGCGATCAGACCTGCATAGTGACAGGCATCGCCGAGGCTTCCCGTTTTTGCGTGTGACGTCACTGCGCAACTTTATTAACAAACTGACAATACAAAGTATAGGGAAAGGGGGCATGCTGTATCTCAGGCATCTAAGAAGCTACAGACCCTCAAGACCCACCATTGGAAAGGTAATCGCCTAACCTTTCCAATGATGTAAGTCTTGGGGATCTCAAAAAAAAACAGTTAAAAAAAAAAAAAATCAAAAATTAAAATTAAAAAAAAAACTTCAATCACCTTAGCACCCAGGTGGGAAAGTGCTTAGCACTCAAAGGGTTAAGTTGGCACTTTTAGATGTTGGGGGGGGGGGAAATCATCATCACTGTACTGGAAAAAAAAATTCTCATTATGTTGACTAGGTTTGTATAATCTATTATGTCTACATTATTTATCTAATAATAAATAGTATATTTTTATTTTTTTACAATAGCTGTTTATTCCACAGGCTTGTGTCACAGCTGCCAACAATGGTATGAATGGAAAATAAGTAAATAACTAAATATACTTTTATATACATATAACCCATTTAATTTGTATTTGGGATATAGAGCAATTTCATTTTACTTAAAGAGACATTAAATGCAAACATTTTGTAACACACACATGTGTGTGTGTGTATGGTTGTATGTCAGTGTGGTGTGTATGTATATACAGTATATGTGTGTGTATATATATATATATATATATATATATATATATGTGTGTGTGGTGTGTATATATATACAGGTAGCCCTCAGTTTACGCCGGGGTTAGGTTCCAGAAGGAATGGTTGTAAATCGAAACTGTTGTAAATTGAAACCCAGTTTATAATGTAAGTCAATGGGAAGTAATAAAATAATCACACAACACAGAATATATAATTAAACTAAGTTAAATGAACAAAAACATTTGCTAAACAGCATTATAAACCTAATAAAATAACCACACAACACAGACTTCACTTGCATTTTTCTGCAAACAGTTCTTTCTATGCATTCCAATCTGGACTGATTTATAGACAGAAAGATCTTGTTCCTTTGAAATCTGCTCGATAGCTCAGGTCTGGTTAAACTGATTAAAGGGACACTGAACCCAAATTCTTTCTTTTGTGATTCAGATAGAGCATGCAATTTTAAGCCACTTTCTAATTTACTCCTATTATCAATTTTTCTTTGTTCTCTTGCTAACTTTATTTGAAAAAGAAGGCATATAAGCTTTTATTTAGGTTCAGAACTCTGGACAGCAGTTTTTTATTGGTGGATGAATTCATCCACCAATCAGCAAGGACAACCCAGGTTGTTCACCAAAAATGGGCCGGCATCTAAACTTACATTCTTGCATTTCAAATAAAGATACCAAGATAATGAAGAAAATTTGATAATATTTGTAAATTAGAAAGATGCTTAAAATGTCATGCTCTATCTGAATCACAAAAGAAAAAAATTGGGTTCAGTGTCCCTTTAATTTCAGCTTGCTTGGCTTTAATGCAACACAAGCGGACAGCTCCACCTACTGGCTATTTTAATAAATGCACTGCTTCTCAATGCTTTTCAATAGCAGTCACATAACTGGAAAAAAAGGTTGTTATTCTGAAATGGTGTAAATTGAACCGTTGTAAAACGAGGGCCACCTGTACAGTATATGTTTGTATGTATATGTGTTTGTAAGTGTGTATGTCTATATATATATATATATATATATATATATATATATATATATATATATATATATATATAAAAATAAATATATAAAAAAAGGGGGGTTTTCTAATGGCGCTTGCAAAAGTCGTTCCTCATGTGCATATGTAGAAATGGATACAAAAAGATACACGTATCAAAGATGAGTAAAACTGATGCTTAAACAGTAATAAATTATGCCAATATTTGCTCACCTGTTAGATCACAGGGTCTGGTAATCAGCGTCGTATGAAATTCTTTATATTTCTATATATTTGCTTTCTTTATGTCCTCTGGAGAGGAATTCCTATGAACTCCCAAAACGTCATAATACTACACCATAGTTTAAATTTTTTTCTCCAAATTATACAGTATTGAGAGCTACAACCTCAGTTCCCTCAGACGCAGTCAACAGCATGTATATATGTGTGGTGTGTATGTATATACAGTATATGTTTGTATGTATATGTGTGTGTAAGTGTGTATGTATATATGTGTGTGTGTGTGTGTATGTATGTATGTATATATGTGTGATGTGAATGTATCTACAGTATATGTGTGTATGTATATGTGTGTAAGTGTGTGTGTATGTATATATGTGTGGTGTGTATGTATATACAGTATATGTAAGTGTGTGTGTGTGTATGCCTATATATGTGTGGTGTGTATGTATATACAGTATACAGGGAGTGCAGAATTATTAGGCAAGTTGTATTTTTGAGGATTAATTTTATTATTGAACAACAACCATGTTCTCAATGAACCCAAAAAACTCATTAATATCAAAGCTGAATAGTTTTGGAAGTAGTTTTTAGTTTGTTTTTAGTTATAGCTATTTTAGGGGGATATCTGTGTGTGCAGGTGACTATTACTGTGCATAATTATTAGGCAACTTAACAAAAAACAAATATATACCCATTTCAATTATTTATTTTTACCAGTGAAACCAATATAACATCTCAACATTCACAAATATACATTTCTGACATTCAAAAACAAAACAAAAACAAATCAGTGACCAATATAGCCACCTTTCTTTGCAAGGACACTCAAAAGCCTGCCACCCATGGATTCTGTCAGTGTTTTGATCTGTTCACCATCAACATTGCGTGCAGCAGCAACCACAGCCTCCCAGACACTGTTCAGATAGGTGTACTGTTTTCCCTCCTTGTAAATCTCACATTTGATGATGGACCACAGGTTCTCAATGGGGTTCAGATCAGGTGAACAAGGAGGCTATGTCATTAGATTTTCTTCTTTTATACCCTTTCTTGCCAGCCACGCTGTGGAGTACTTGGACGCGTGTGATGGAGCATTGTCCTGCATGAAAATCATGTTTTTCTTGAAGGATGCAGACTTCTTCCTGTACCACTGCTTGAAGAAGGTGTCTTCCAGAAACTGGCAGTAGGACTGGGAGTTGAGCTTGACTCCATCCTCAACCCGAAAAGGCCCCACAAGCTCATCTTTGATGATACCAGCCCAAACCAGTACTCCACCTCCACCTTGCTGGCGTCTGAGTCGGACTGGAGCTCTCTGCCCTTTACCAATCCAGCCACGGGCCCATCCATCTGGCCCATCAAGACTCACTCTCATTTCATCAGTCCATAAAACCTTAGAAAAATCAGTCTTGAGATATTTCTTGGCCCAGTCTTGACGTTTCAGCTTGTGTGTCTTGTTCAGTGGTGGTCGTCTTTCAGCCTTTCTTACCCTGGCCATGTCTCTGAGTATTGCACACCTTGTGCTTTTGGGCACTCCAGTGATGTTGCAGCTCTGAAATATGGCCAAACTGGTGGCAAGTGGCATCTTGGCAGCTGCACGCTTGACTTTTCTCAGTTCATGGGCAGTTATTTTGCGCCTTGGTTTTTCCACACGCTTCTTGCGACCCTGTTGACTATTTTGAATGAAACGCTTGATTGTTCAATGATCACGCTTCAGAAGCTTTGCAATTTTAAGAGTGCTGCATCCCTCTGCAAGATATCTCACTATTTTTGACTTTTCTGAGCCTGTCAAGTCCTTCTTTTGACCCATTTTGCCAAAGGAAAGGAAGTTGCCTAATAATTATGCACACCTGATATAGGGTGTTGATGTCATTAGACCACACCCCTTCTCATTACAGAGATGCACATCACCTAATATGCTTAATTGGTAGTAGGCTTTCGAGCCTATACAGCTTGGAGTAAGACAACATGCATAAAGAGGATGATGTGGTCAAAATACTCATTTGCCTAATAATTCTGCACTCCCTGTATATGTGCATGTATATGTGTGTGTAAGTATGTATATGTGTGTATGTATATACAGTATATGTGTGTATGTATATCTGTATGTATGTATATGTGTGTGTGTATGTATATACAGTATATGTGTGTATGTATATGTGTGTTTAAGTATGTATATGTGTGTATGTATATACAGTATATATGTGTGTGTATATATATATATATATATATATATAAAGTATATGCGTGTATGTGTATGTATGTGTGTATATATATATATATATATATATATATATATATATATATATATAAAGTATATGCGTGTATGTGTAAGTGTATGTATGTGTGTATATATATATATATATATATATATATATATATATATATAAATATATATAAAGTATATGCGTGTATGTGTAAGTGTATGTATGTGTGTGTATATATATATTATACAACCTTAGCACTCCCTGTAAGGTAATAATGGCCGGTGCAGAGTCTCCAAACACACTCCAAAAGAAATAACTTGCACCCGGTTTCTTCAATAAGGATGTTACCACCTGGGACCTTTATGAAGGATACAACACAAATATGTTTATGTTTGAATATTATGAACAGCGACTCATCTTGGGAGATATTGAATTTGGTGACAAGATAAAAAGATTATTGTTGATATATAGATGACCCGGTTTTTTTGTATGGACTGACACCATGGACAAACTGAGTTTATTAACAAGTTGAATAGGATTCCCTGGAAAATCAGATTTACTATGAATGCGAGCTACACTCATATTTCATATTGGGATGTGATGGTAGTGAAGCAGGGAGGAGTGCTACAGACTGACCTTTATGTGAGGGATACAGATAGAAATTCACTGCTTTTGGCTTCCAGTTTTCACCCCAAATCACTATTGGAAAGCTTACCTATTAGCCAATTTTCAAGGATCAATAGAATTGTCTCTGATGAGGGACAGATTATGGTTAGGGAGGAGGAAATGACTAACAAATTCCTTGATAGAGACTTTTCAGTAAAAACTGTTGAGGAGTGCCAGAATAAGGAGTAAGATGACCAGGAGAGCTGCAAGCTCTGAACCACCTTCATGTGTCTTTACTCCTAGGTTTAATTTAGTCACTCAGCAGATGAAACAATCAATATACACGTATTGGGACACTATCTACAGATGACTCTCTGAAGGGTATTTTCAAAACCCGCCCTCTGATTGGATATAGGAGAGGAAAAAATTTGATGGACCTTCTGGTTCGTACTGACCCTATTCGAAGTTATGACGTCTGGAGTTGGGACATTAACCCAGGCTGCCATAGATCAGATGGCTGTAGAACCTGTAACCTTATTGTGGGCAATTCATTCAGTCACCCTAGGATGGGCAATAGGATCTATTTGAAGCATAGATTAACCTGTTCTTCGCAGATGGTGGTCTACATTATTAAATGCCCGTGTGGCCTTACCTATGTAGGCAAAATGGAGTGCCCCCTGAAGGACAGAATGGCCAAGCCCTGAAGAAAGGAAAGAGTGACCAGACGGTGGCATTGCATTTTTTGCAAGAGAAACATACAGTCACAGACCTTCGCTGTATGCCTATAGATCAAGTCAACAGAACCCCCAGAGGTGGGGATGTGAATAAATTACTACTCAGAAGAGAGATTGAGTGGATTTATAAGTTGCAAATGATGTGCAGCGAGGGGTCTCAATAAGTCTGGCTATCATGTTTTTTAGATGAAAGATAATTTAGTTGCTGTTTGTTTTTGTTTTCTTTGATTGCATTAACTATGTGTTTAAGTTTTATCTTATATCATATCTCTTGGTCATCTTACTCAAATCAGTTAGGATAAGTGTGAGCTAGAATTAGTAAGAAACATGCTCAGTATTATATGGAGTATGATTTACCCTACTGTGATTTTGATTGGAACTTTGAGTACTTTTGTGTATTATTATTATTCTTTATTTATAAAGCGCTGACAGATTCCGCAGCGCTGCCCATGGGTACAAGGATAACAGTACAATGGAGAAACAATACGATAAGACAAATAAAGGGAGAATTGAGGGCCCTATTCCCGTGGGAACTTACAATCTAGATATATTTGTAAATAACCTAGGGACAGGAGGCAGCAACTTCCGTTTTTGTAATTTGACTTTTTTTTTTCTTTTTTTTTTTCTGTTGACATGACGACGGATCATTTTTTATTTTTTGATGATCTATGCATAGAATATGTAGCTCAAGGATGCGATTCAGTTTATTTTGATGTGGAAATTTGTTTTCAGTACTTTTTTCTAAACTTTAGTTTAGTAGTTTTTTTTGTTAATTTTGTGATGATGTCATCACAGGAAGTTGGTGCCTGCTGTTCCTGTTTGGTGATTTTCAGATGAGAATTGTGTATAGATCCCTATGTGGAATACTATTTAAGGTGCGTGTTTAAGTTTGCGTTGTATCCTTGATAAAGGTCCCAAGTGGAGGACCAA
>NC_069503.1:1126706637-1126819137 GCF_027579735.1 Bombina bombina
TAATGGTATGAGTACCACAGCTTAAGGTTCCACCAAGACCATATAGAGTACAGCATTTTCAAAATCCATAAGTACAACTGACAGATGGAACATTTGTACACTATATTTGAAGTGGTGCTCTTGGTTGGGGAAAATGGGAAAAAAATCAAACAAACATATGTCAACCTTTTAAAAGTACTTTTCTTCATCTAGCCATCTATCCAGATCATTAACGTACAATTTTGAATTCACAGAATTATTTTTGTTTGCACATTTACAAATATGATTCTTTAAAAAATGATCTCTTAATTTCTGCATTTTTTTTTATCATTCATGTCACACACTGTTGATTTAGGGGATGCAAGGTGCATAAATGTTTCCTCCTGTGAGTGTTTCTGTGGGTGTCTGTGTTTATGTCTTTGTGCTTTGGTTTGTGTCTCTATGAGTGTGTATGTATTTTTCTTCTGTGGGTCTCTCTGTGAGGGTGAGTGTGTGTGTCTTTGTGCATTTTCTGTGGATGTCTGTGAAGGTGTTTGCATATGTCTTTGAGCTTTTTCTATGGGTGCCTCTGTGAGGGTGCATGTATGTTTGTCTTTGTATATTTCTCTGGATGCCTCTGTGAGGGTGGGTGTGTATGTCTGTGTTTTCTGTGGATGTATCTGTGAGGGTGTGTGTGTGCGTGTATGTATGTATGTTTGTTTTCTGTGGATGTCTTTGTGAGGGTGTGTGTTTTCTGTGGGTGTCTCTGGGTGTGTGTGTATGTCTTGTGTGTTTTCTGTGGATGTCTCAGTGAGGGTGTGTGCATGTATGTCTTTCTGTGTTTTATGTGGTTGTCTCTCTGTGTGTGTTTGACTTTGTGTGTTTTCTGTGGATGTCTGTGAGGGTGTGTGCATATGTCTTTGAGCTTTTTCTATGGGTGTCTCTGTGAGGGTTTGTGTATGTTTGTCTTTGTGTATTTTCTCTGGATGCCTATGTGAGAGTGGGTGTGTATGTCTGTGTTTTCTTTGAATGTATCTGTGAGGGTGTGTATCTATTAACCCCCTTCAGAATCTGTATAGCAGGACACCACAATGCACACTAGTTTATATAGATATTAGACAGCCTGATATTAATATATAATCTAATAATGCTATATTATTAACCCTTCAGAATCTGTATAGCAGGACACTACGGTGAACAATAGTTTATATAGATGTTACACAGTCTGAAATTAATATATAATATGTTATAGTATTAACCCTTCAGCATCTGTATAGCAGGACACTACAATACACACTAGTTTATACAGATGTTACACAGCCTGATATTAATATATAATCTAATAATAATATATTATTAACCCTTCAGCATCTGTATAACAGGACACTACAATGCACACTAGTTTATATAGATGTTACACAGCCTGATATTAATATATAATCTAATAATATATTATTAACCCTTCAGCATCTGTAAAGCAGGAGACTACAATACACACTAGTTTATATAGATGTTACACAGCCTGATATTAATATTAATCTAATAATGTTATATTATTAATCCTTCAGCATCTGTACAGCAAGACGCAACAATGTGCACTAGTTTAATTTATATTATTAACCCTTTAGCATCTGTATAGCAGGACACTACAATGAAAATGCAGGGCTCCAGATTAGCCTGGAACGTCTTAAGGGTTAAGGATTCAGGTAGGAGTTGTGTGTGTTGATCTGAGAGTTAAATTTGCAACACTGTTGCAGATCTAGGGGAGAGGACTCTACTCACAGTTAAGAAGGGGTTCCTGGGAGTTTGAGGCCCTCTTTCTGTTCCGGATCATCACCGATCATCACGTAGCTGAGAGATTTTTCAAACCGTCTTGATAAAGGCCTACATATTTGGCAGAAATGCTTTGACAAGCAGCTGGTAAGCTCTATTCCAATCCTTTAATATAAGCTTGGATGTTCAGCACATTGTTTTATATCTTTACAGGACACCACATTAAGAAAAATAAAGGGTTCATTAGGATTCAACAGGATCACCATCACGGCACTTCTCACCACCAGGAAACAAGTTTGTTTTTCATTTAACTGTTATTTTCTATTTGGATTGTACGTTCTACCATCTTGCCAAAATTTTCACTTGGATTGTGACACTTAAAATTTTTTGGATTCATTTTTTAGACTTCCCATGTTTATTTTATTTTTATTTTCACTTTCACATTTTAATATTTTCATAATTTTTTGAATTCACTTATTTTGCACGTGTAATTTTTCTTTTTTTTCTCTCAATCTGAGCGGTTTCACACACCAGCTCACACATTGGTCAGCAGTACTAAAGTACATTATTCAAGGTTTCAACATTTGAATCTGGGGGCTCTGCAGCAGGGACAACTGGCGACCGTGTGGTCGCTAGTTCAATCTCTTTCTGCAGTGTTGGGCCCTGTTTTTGCAGGTCCCGGGCCTGCATCTGGCCCTGGACTTGCTCTTGGCTACGGGCCTGCAGTGGGTCCTGTTGCTGCCATGGCCCACCTCATGCCAGCTCAAGGGGTTATAGAAAGCAGAGTGCCATCAGCACCTGCATTGCAAATGGCGTTTGCCTCTAGCTTTGGGCCTATATGTGGCCCTGCGCTACAGGCGACACCGGGATCTAGCGCCACACACCCGATAGTGGAGGACCCCTCCTGCCAACTTCCTCAAGCTGATCTCGCCTCCCCTGAACATTTGCTAGGGACCCCATTACTTACTGCAGCTGCCGATGCGGCAAGGGCTTCCATTCTGGTCTCGGACGCGGCTCCGCCCACGCGGGCAATCGGCCCAGAGAGGAGCAAAGAGAAGTACTCTCTCTGCATCCCTGTATCCTCAAGGTAGGAGGAAGGTGCCAGTCGAGGTGGGGGAAGGACAAGGGGTGAGTGTGTTGGGGCGCAGTGAGCGGCAGACGTGCGGGCGCAGTGGGTCCCTACAGAATGTTTATATGGGAAGGGGGGCAGGCATTATGAGCCCTGGGCCTTATGGCCTAAGGGACACAGGGGCAATCTGGCAGGAGCAGGGCTTTGCGCACATGTTAAACACTGAGATGCCAACTGTACAGGCATTTAATAATAATAATATGGGCAGACAATATGAATATAGAGTGAATCCATGGGGGCCAGGTAGTGATTTATGTTGGAAGGGGCCACATTTTAGGAACACAGTGGAGCATGAGGGAACTAGTGGTAACACATATGCAGTGTGTATGGGAAGTATGCATGGTTCCTCCATTCCTCTGTCGGCCGGTACTCCTCTCCTTTCTATGTTCCTACAGATGGATTGTCAGGAGGTTACCCGCTCAGGACCCCGAGAAGCAGCAGCGACATCAACACCAATTGCGGCAGGAGCAGTGGCATCAGACGGAGAAGTGGACAGGACTTCAGCTTTGGGGGGACAGCAGCACACAGTGTCTGGTGAGCAAACATTGGAGATGGGGGTCATAGGATGAGGGAGTCTAGCTCACCTGGGTCTAGTTTAGACAGCAACAGTGCCTTAGGTTTGCACAAAAAAGGGAAAAGGAGAATGTATAGAATGCTTAGAACATTGGTGTCAGATAGGAATAAAGCGAGCAGTCAGGGCAACACGGTAGCAAGCGAGAAGACTATAGTGGCAGATAGTGTGGCACCAGCAAAGGGACTAGACCTGCAGGCAAGCAAGAGGAAGTCTGCTTTAGAGGAGGATTCATTTTCATTTACCATGCATTCGCTATTTGAACACCTGAAATCGAAGATGGTAAAGAAAATTCAGAGCAGGAAGTACGTGAATATTTTTGAGCTCTCGGCAGAGACACAAAAACAAAAAGAAATGTCAGAAGATGGGACAGGGCCTAAAAAGTTTGAAAGGCTTGACTCCTATGAGGAGTGGGTGTTATGTGATTCTTTTTTCAGGATATGATATTATCATATATCACTTTTCAGCAAGGAAATGACTGACACATTGCACAGGTTTTTTGCAATCTTATAATAACAATGATGGTTTTATTCTGCAACATAATCATGGAAACAAAATACCACAAACCACTGTTCATGCTTGTAACACTCTATGCAATTGCAATACTCATATAATCATCTATGCAGCTTTCAGTTACATTTAGTTGCCTGCGCAACGACTGATAACAATCTTATGTTGTATTACCACTAAAACAATTCTAGCTAGTTTCGAACAAACAAATAATACATCACCGTGATCTCTGGTTGCATCATCTGGGCAATCTTGGACCAGGAGAAAAACAGACGATCAGCGGGAAAAAACAACACTGAAGATGCGTCCATCCACAGGTCTCAAAAAATACACCCAAAAAGATACACTCAAAAATACACTCAAAGATACACACAAACATACACTCAAAAATGGACTCAAAAATAGACAGACTGATCAGATTGCCCACAGGTACCCTTCTTTATACTGTTCACTTACGTAACAGTTTTGGCGCAACTCCACAGATCCTGAGACCGCTCCCTTTGAGGTTGGCTGTGACCCAAGACATCTGGCCAGTCTGCCTTAGTCTCAACCAAGCTTATCAGGGCATGCCTTGGTACTATCTCTGACATATTCCTAAACTCCAATGCCGTCATCTTTCATGTTTTTCTGCCTAACATTACACATCTGATTATATGGTCTTATGCAGTTACTTCTGTCAAATACATCAATAATAGTTTTAACAATCTTTCCATAGATATAATTAATAGCTAAACATCATAATGGCTTTATTACTTAGCCCATTGCAATTAATATTACTTAGCCTATTGCAATTAATAATAATTAATCTTTTAACAATATTACCTAAACATTAGCCCCTACTACCAATGTGTTATCAAGATGTTCCTTAATGTCAGTAAGTGACCCCTGCCAAGGTTACACCCTTGTTCTGTCTGGGTTTTGACTTCTTATCATCAGCATCCATCGGTTGTTTACCACTTGTAGCATGAGTTAGTAAAATTCAGTGTCATCTACTTGAAGATAATTAATGTCTTTTACTCTGTTAAAGGCACACTCTCTTAAAGGCAAAGTCACACAAGTTAGTGCAAGCGTCTTATGCTTTCACTCTCTTAAAGGCAAAGTCACACAAGTTTAAGCAAGTGTCGCATGAGCAATTACTGCAACCACTTTCCTTACAGTGGGTGAGCTGTTTCAGGGTGCTGGCTTCTTGCTACTTAGCAAGGTGGCCGGACCAGGGGGCAGACATCCTTAAATATCAAGACACAATTGAGAGGGTTTATAAAAGTCATAAGGAAGGTGCATGGCGGGACTATGACATAGGGTATCGTAGGAAAATGGCGGCAAACCCAGCCCTATCATTTGCCACCATTGAGATGTCATTATGGTCCAAGCTGGGACCGGAGGTGGTGACAGCATTGCCCCCGGCCGCGGGGCTTCAGGCCCATAGGAAAGGGTGGGAGTGCTGGAAGTACCAGGAAAAAACGTTTGTCGATAATGCAGCAGCCAGGATCTGAGACCCGTCCGGTGAGCGTGGGGGCAGAAATTCACCCACGTCTGGGAAGGGCAGCCACCCTGCTGAAGGTGGACATCCTTGAAACGTGGCTCACATGGTATCCGGACTGGGCAGCAACAGGATTGTTCATATCTGGGTTAAGGGAGGGCTTCCTTATTCCAGTGGGGGTTGGGTGCATCGTAACTTAAAGTCAGCCTATCAGTTTCCACATGCAGTAAGGGATAAATTGGACAAAGAAGTGGGTTTGGGTCGTATGGCGGGGCCTATTACACACCCTCCCATTAGCAGCTTGGTTGTGTCCCCGTTAGGAGTGGTAACAAAGAAAGAAAAAGATAAATTTTGCCTAATTCAGCACCTTTCGTTTCCGAAAGGTAATTCAGTTAATGATGCTATAGCACCTGAAATGAGTTCGGTGTAATATCAGTCGTTTGAGTTATCGGGGGATATTGTGCAAAGGGCAGGCGTAGGGGCTTTGATGGTGAAGCTTGATATAGAATCTGCTTTTAGGCTCCTCCCTATTAATCTGGCGTCTTTCAGACTAATGGGCTGCTACTTCGGAGGGAAATACTATGTGGACACGTGCCTCCCTATGGGTTGCTCGATTTCATGTGCCTATTTCTAGGCATTTAGTTCATTCCTCCATTGGGCAGTTGCGCAGTATACAGGTTCAAGTAACATCGCCCATTATCTGGACAATTTCCTGTTGGTGGGGGTTCCAAATTGCACCCAATGCGCAAAACTAATTGAGGATATGACCGCTCTCATGAGTAGGTTTGGTGTGCCACTTGCGGAAGACAAATCGGAGGGTCTGTGTACTCAATTGACTTCTTAGGGATAGAGATAGACTCAATGGCTGAGCTCTGTCGCTTACCCAAGGACAAGCTGACACAGTTAATGGACACGGTGCGCAGTTTGCTGGTTTGCCTAGTATAGTGAGCAGTCCTTTAGTTGTGGAAGAGCAGCATACTATGGTGGCCAGTCCTTCAAACATGATAGAGGGGCATACTATTGTTAACAGTCCTTCAGTCATGGAAGAGGGGCATACAAGTCAGGTCCTGAGGCAGATGTTGGTGGTAGGAGACTCTATTATTAGGAAGGTTGATAGGGTAATTTGTCAGCAAGACCCTTTAAATAGAACAGTTTGCACTTTAAATAGAACAGTTTGCTGTCTTCCAGGTGGTCGTGTTAGGCATATTGTGGAGCGTATTGAAAGATTGTTAGAGGGATGTGGGTCTGATCCTGCAGTCATGGTGCATATTGGTACTAATGAAGGAATCGGCGGGAGATGGCGAGTCCTAAAAAATTACTTCAGGGAGTTAGGTAGCAAGCTTAAAGAAAGGACCTCCAAAGTAATATTTTCTGAGATATTACCAGTGCCGTGTGCTAACTCAGTAAGGTAGAAGGAGCTAACGTCTGTTAATTCATGGTTAAAAACATGATGTAAAAATGAGGGGTTTTACTTTTTAGAGCACTTGGCTGATTTTTCATTAGGGTACAATTTGTACAGTAAGGATGGATTGCATCTGAATGATATAGGTGCTGGTGTGTTGGGGAAAGGATGTTAGCACGTTAAGAGAACCTTTTAAACTAGGCAAAGGGGGAGGGTCAGTTAGAACACAATAGAACAGAGGGATCAGTCTGTGAATATATCACTCCCTTAATATCTCAAGGAAGGGGTGACTTAAGAAATGTCACATTAGAAAGTATGGAGGAAAGCACACCAAGTAACAGCAGGAAGCACATGAAAATTAAATGTATGACAACAAATGCAAGAAGCATGACAGGTAAAATGGGGGAGCTGACGCTCTTAGATGCAGAAGAGGACTATAATGTTATCAGTAAAACTGAAACTTGGTGGGATGCTTCACATGACTGGGCAGTTAACTTAGAGGGGTATACTTGATTTAGGAGGGACAGGAATAATAAAAGGGGTGGAGGAATTGCATGTATAATAACCCTAGGGTTGCCACCCGTCCCTTAAAATACAGAACACTTATAAGTTACACATGCTGCAGGGTGTGCAGGGAGGAATATGAATTATGCTGTCCAGAAACACAATACATGTTCCTCCTTGCACACCCTGCAGCATGTGTAACTCATAAGTATCCAGGAAAACATGGCTGAGGTGGTAACCCTAAATAAACCTAACCTTAAACCAACAATAAGGGAAGATATTTATGATACAAGTGACAATGTAGAGACCCTGTGGGTTGAAATAAAGAGTGGGGGGGGGGGGGAATCCTAAAAAAATATTACTAGCAACATGCTACAAGCCCCCTAACATTAGTGACCTGGAGGAAACTCAACTACTAATGTAAATAGGTAAGGCTGCTAATAACAGTGCTGTAATTATGGGAGATTTTACCTACCCTGATATAAACTGGGCCAATGAAACTAGTAATTCAGTTAAGGGGGATAGATTTTTAAATGTTCTCAGGGATAACTTCTTGTCACAATTAATAGAGGAGCCAACTAGGAGTAAAGCTATATTGGATTTAGTGCTATCAAACAATACAGATATAATATCAAACATAGAAGTCAAAGAACATTTGGGTAACAGTGATCATAACATGGTCACATTTGAAATCTCTTTTCATATGCAGTGTCTTAAAGGTTTAACTAAGACTTTTAACGTCAAAAAAGCAAAATTCAATAATTTAAGGAAATCATTAAATAATATAAGTTGGGACGATGTATTCTCTAATAAAAATACAGAGGATAAATGGATAATATTTAAAACTTTGTTAAATAAATATACATATCAACAAATTCCATATGGTTATAAAAATAAAAAAATCAAAGCCGTTGTGGATAAATAAAAATGTGTTAAGAGAAATTAGGAAAAAAATGTAGGGCATTTCAATTATTCAAAGAAAATAGTACAGACTCAGCATACAATATTTATAAGGAATGTACCAAATCATGCAAAAAAGCAATCAAATTAGCCAAAATTGAAAATGAAAAATTAATTGCAAAGGATAACCCTAAAAGGTTCTTTAAGTACATAAATAGCAAAAAATCTAAGAAGGATAATATAGGTACATTAAAATGCGTGGAGGGTAGCATGATAAATAATGACAGGGAGAAGACTGAGGTACTAAACCAGTTTTTTTTTCTTCAGTATACACAAGAGAGGAACCATTGGATGATACTTTGGAACAAAATAGAACATGCCAGTCCATACCAAAAATGGATAATATTAAGGTAAACAAAACTCCAGGCCCAGATGGAATACACCCAAGGGTGTCAAGGGAATTTAGCACTGTTATAGACAAACCTCTACTCTTAATTTTTCAAGACTCATTATCCTCAGACATGGTACCCCAGGATTGGCGTAAAGCTAGGAAGCTATATAGACCAGTTAGTCTGACATCAATAGTGGGGAAGATATTTGAAGGGATTATAAAGGATTATAATGATGAGCATATTTGTGTAAACAAGATTATGAGTTCTAATCAGCATGGTTTTAGGAGAAATAGATCATGTGAAACTAATCTAATTAGATTATACGAGGAAGTAAGTAAAAATATAGCTAAAGGGGAATCAGTTGATGTGATATACTTAGATTTTGCAAAGGCATTTGTACATACAGTGCCACATGAGAGATTAATGCACAAAATGAAGGGACTGGGAATAGCTGAAAATGTTAGCTCATGGATAAATAATTGGATAAAAGATAGGGAGCAACGAGTAGTAGTAAACGGATCATACTCAGATTGGACAAAGGTAATCAGTGGAGTCCCCCAGGGATCAGTACTGGGCCCTGTTCTTTTTAATATTTTTAGAAATGACTTGGAGCAAGGATTAAATAGGGAGATGCGGGGTAGGGGTATGGATGGAGTTGTCGACAGTTATAGAGAGATTGGGGGTGGAGATTTTGGAAGGAGGGGGGAAAATGAGGAGCTCAGTTTTGGAGAGATTTAGCTTGAGGTAATGAGAGGACATCTCACTACACAAGAGATGTGAGAAAGACAGTTAGTGACACGGGTTAGCAAGGGAGGAGATAGGCCTGGTGCAGAGAAGTAGATTTGGGTGTCATCGGCATACAAATGATATTGGAAACCATGGGACTTTATTAGGGAACCTAGTGATGACATGTAGATTGAGAAGAGAAGGGGACCAAGCCTTGCGGTACTCCGACAGAAAGTGGTGACGGGGCAGAGGATGTCCCAGAGAAGGCTACACTAAATGTCTGTTTTTACAGGCAGGAAGAGAGCCACGAAAGGGCTGTGTCACAGATGCTGAAGGATTGGAGGGTTTGGAGCAAGAGAGGGCTGTCAACAGTGTCAAACAGGTAGATGCAATACCCACAAAAAGTTCTGGATTGTCGGCCATTCTTTTGTTCATTGGGCCTCCTTTAGAGCTCTAGAAGTCCCGGATGGGAGCTGGCTCTTACCCCTCCCGGTCGTCCATCAGATGGCAATGGCGCAGAGGTCTTTGCTGGTACAAACTGCCAGCATTAATCCAGGAGGCTCACAGGAGGTGAGGTCATCCCAACATTTTAGTACTACATCTAGGGGGCAACGACTTAAACGCGTTGCCTACCCTTGATTTGATTAGCATTATGGAGGCTGATATCAGATGGTTGCATGCGTGGCTGCCTGGTGTGAGAGTAGGGTGGTCCTATATCATCCCCAGATTACATTGGAGGCACTTGGCAAGTTACAAAGCAGCATTTGGGGTCAGGAAAAAATATAAATAGGGACATTGGCAAGATGGTTTCCGAGTTGGGAGGTTTCGTAGTGAGGCACCCCACATCTCATCCGGGGATAAGAGTCTTTACAGAAAAGATGGAGTTAATTTAACAGAAACTGGCTTGGATAGGTTTAACATCAATATTAAAAAGGGCACTAGCAGCTGTAGTATAGTAATTAAAAAACAAAAAAACAAAAAAAAATTGTTATTAGCTGATAGGTTGGCGGCAAGGATCTGTCAGGGCAGTTTATCTTCTTGTGGCAGGCGGTAGCATCCCAGACAGAAGATAGAAAGCGGGGAGGAGTGACGGCCATTGCAAGGGGCATGAAAACGCCCCCTGGGTTTCCAACGGGCCAAACAGCTCAAATTGTATCCTTCATCTGGTACTGCGTTGTAGCCGGGCTCCGCTTTCTTTCCATTTGCCTGGGGCTGCTTCTCACTTCATATGGGTTTCCATAGGTAAACATCGCCGCCTAATAGATAAGGTAAGGTTTAAGAGTTCATAGTCATTTACTTGTATCCAGGTAAATGAGTTATAGTTAAAAAGTTATAGGAAGGCCTTGATATTTTATAATAAAACTATTCAAGGAGTGCCTCGTATTTAATAAACTACCTACACGGTCTTACCTCCATCTGTTTGTTGTGTTACCTCCATCTGGTTGTTGTGTCTTTATTTCTTAATTTAGAGTTAAGTAAATTGGTGATGCTGCATCTGCTCGACATTGGTCCTTTAATCCCTTATGAAAGTGCAGGGCTCAAGATTACCCTGGAACATCTTAAGGGTTAAGGATTCAAGGAGGAGGAGTGTGTGTGGAGCTGAGAGATAGATTTGCAACATTGTTGCAGATCTAAAGGAGGGGACTCTACTCACAGTTAAGAAGGGGTTCCTGGGAGTTTGAGGCCCTCTTTCTGTTCCGGATCATCACCGATCTTCAAACCCACCCCTTTAGAGCGGCAAAATAGTAATGGGAATATTAGTTTTAGTTTCCCCTGGCTCCGTACAGGGTTAGTAAACCTATGGTGTTTGGGTCAGTCCAAGGTCTTAATAATTTTCAGCTCCCCTCAGCACCGGCTTGATGTTTGCCTGGCCGGTGTGGGCTCCAATAAGGTTTGAGCAGTGTTACACCCTAAAGGCGGGTGGTAGCATCCCAGGCGGCAGATAGAAAGCGGGGAGGAGTGAGGACCATTGCAGGGGGCGTGACGTACTCAGGCGCGTGCCTGGGGAAAACGCCCCCTGTGTTGCGACGGGCCGAACAGCTTGAGTTTTATCTAACAACGTAAAAAGGAGAGTAGAAACCTAAAATACAGGTAACTAAAAGTCTAGGCAAAAGTTAGCACAACTGTATGAAATAAATAAGAGACTAGGGCGAATTCTTGAAATACAAATAGATTTAATAAAGTTACACTAAATAAGTGCATACATCCAAACATACAAACACATACATACAGAGATATAAGATGCATAAAAATGTTAGGTTGGCCGTGCAGGGGACTGGTGCACCAGTATACACAAATTGGCAAATGTTCATCACTTTGCATGTATAGGTAATATATAATTGTAATCCAAAGTATAGTGCGTGTCCTTAAAGTTGCACGGACCAAGTGGATACAGTCTTACCCCTTCGTGTCTAAATGTACATAGTAGCGTGAGGACATCAGGAGTCAAGGGGAGCTTTCCCTCGCCGCGTCTTTTTCACAGGCATGTGTAAAGTGCAAATAGATAACAGTTCATGAGAATACCTGTCTTTTTCACGCGGTTGCTCTACCCTGAATTGTAGCTCCTGAGACACTGAGTATTTCCAGATGAGACAAGGGGTAGACCACAGTCAGGCAAAGGGTCCTCTGACAAATTGCTGCAAACCGACGAGTCTTAAAGCTTGTTTCACTCCTTTCAATACAGCAGCATGGAGCTTCTTCCGGGTGCTGACGTCACGTCAGTGGCTGTGCTGATTTATAGGAATTTGGCCGCACTGGTAATGAATGTCATTGGTAGAGAGATCTGTCATTCAAAACGGCTTTGATACTTTGTAGCAACATTTTGCTTTTTTATAGCTCAGTACAGCAAGGGGTTATATACAAGGATACATTTATATTAAACACTCATGCTTGCATACTTACATTCGATACATTGGAAGATTATATTATACATCTAATCTATTATATTACTAATGTATGTGTATGTACAGATTGCGTGATAAAGACTATGTTTTTTTGTTTTTTTGTTTTTTTGTATTTAGTATTGCAATTACGCCATTCATAATTTTTAATTTTTAATTTATTTAATTTTTGATACTACCAAAGACTATGTAGTTACACTCAGAATGATGTGCACATGTCCGCAGAGGATTAAACTAAAAAATGAAGCAAACTCTAAGTTTTAAACTAAAAATGAAGCAAACTCTAATTTTTCATTGAGACCATGAGGTGCTAAGGTATTCAGTTTATATATCCATTTTGTTTCTTTGCGTAGAAGGATATTGTCAATATCCCCGCCCCGCATGCTAAGTTTCACAGATTCAATTCCAATGAAATTCAAGTCATCAGTCTTAGATTCATGAAATTGTGCATAGTGTCTTGCCACAGGGCTGTCAATATTGCATTGTTTAATGTCGTCCCTATGTTCAGAAATTCGTGAGCGAAGTTCTCTGAAAGTTTTACCAACGTAAAAACTTTTACAGGAACAGTAAAGTAAATATATAACTCCTTTTGTGGAGCAATTAATGAAGGAGTTGATTTTATATATATGTCCTGTATTTGTATTAAAAGTTTTACTTCTCTGCATATATTGACAGCAGACACAGTGGCCACATGGAGTGCTGCCTACAATTTTCTGTGCATTTTGTTCCAACCAATTGTAGGTTGGAACTTTATTGAATTCACTTTTAACCAAAATGTCTTTTAGATTATTGCAACGCCTTGCAGTCATCTGTGGATAGTCTCCTACATATTGGTGAAGTGTTGTATCATTAGTTAGTAAATGCCAGTTTTTATTAAGAGTGTCTTTTACCTTACTCCAATGGGCATTATATTTAGTAATGAACCTGATCTTGTTTTCTTCATTTGTGTCATCTCTGTTCTTACATTTATATAGCAGGTCTTTTCTTTGGTGTTGGGAGGCTCTATAAAGAGCTCTCTTAATGCACCTTTTGGAATAGCCTCTATCATGGAATCGGGTCGCCATCTCTTTGGCTTGTTTTTTTAAATGTTTTTTCATCAGAGCATATTCTGCGAAGCCGCAGAAATTGTCCGTAGGGGATTCCCTTTTTCAAATTTGTGGGGTGGTGGCTCGACCCCAGGAGGAGGCTATTAGTTGCCGTGGGTTTACGAAAGACTTCTGTCTCAATTTTCCCTTCTTTTTTGCTAATTTTCAGGTCCAAAAAATCAATTGAGTTTAAGTCATGATTGCAGGTGAGAAAAATGTTACGGTCATTACAGTTCAAAAGAGAAATGAATTTCATCAATTCATCCTCAGTGCCGTCCCATAATAGCAGAATATCATCAACATACCTGATCCAGAGGGCCACATGTGCATCAACCACTTCGGAGTAGTCCCCAAATACAATTTGGTTCTCCCAGCCGCCAAGGTGTAAACAGGCGTAGGTTGGTGCACATGTGGCCCCCATGGCGGTACCCTGTATCTGTTTGTAGCACTTTGTATCAAAGATGAAAATATTGTTGTCCAGCACAAATTTTAATAAATCAATTACAAATTTGGTATGTTTCTTATAACCGAGACCTCTTGTATTGAGAAATTCTTCACATATTTTAAGACCCACATCATGCGGGATAGAAGAATATAGGGATTCAACATCCAGGGACACTAAAATAGTGTCTTCCTGAATGTTGATCCCATCCAGTTTTTTTATTACATCTGTTGAGTCTTGTACAAAAGTACGAAGATCATTGACAAATGGCTGTAAAAAATGATCTACATATTTACTGATTCCTTCTGTAGGACCTCCTATCCCTGATATTATGGGACGTCCCGGAGGGTTGGTAAGAGATTTATGTAGTTTGGGAGTCCAGTAAAATACTGGAATTTTAGGTTTTTGGTGAATAGGAAGCTAAACTCATGGCTAGTGATTAAATTATTTCTTCGAGCATCATTTAGCATAAAAGTAATTCATTATGGGATTTGTGGAATTCATCAATTGAGGATTTTGAATATTGTTTAGGATCTGATAGCTGTCTCATGGCCTCTTTAATGTAGAGGTCCTGATTAAGGATGACAATATTGCCGCCCTTGTCGGCCGGCTTTATGATAAGTTCAGGGTGTCTAGTAAGCTCATTAAGGGCTTTACGTTCCCGTTTGGTGAGATTATCGTTGACAATGCCCTGTACTTTCAATTTTCATTAGGTCAGCCGTAACGTTTTGTACAAAAACGGAAATATTGGGGATAGATGAAAAAGAGGCATGTAGGTGGATTTTTTCTTAAAGTTAGTTCTAGGGTGTATGTCAGTAATTTCATTACTTTGCTCAGAGAACAAAGTTTCTAGATTATGGAGTGCCTCTGTTTCTTGTCTACAAGACAAATCTATCTGAGTCTTAGGAGTCATATCTTTTTTAATGCTAACTTCCTTGCAAAAAGGTGTAAGTCTTTAGTGACCTCAAATAGGTCTAAGCTATTAGTAGGGCAGAAAACTGAGGCCCTTTTCTAATACTTTAATGTGTTCACAATTCAAAGGGAAGGATGAGAGATTAACTATACCCATTTTTTGTGAGTGTGGATAGGGGGCCTAGTAGAGATTTACTTGCTACTAGTTGTATCTCAGACGGTTTCTTGTCATCATATATTGACTTTGATGTCGTCTGTTCTCTCTCCCTCTCATTCTCTCCTTTCCTGAGGCCTCCCCGTGCCTCTTCTTCCCTCCTCGTCTGGTCCTACCCCTAAAGGGTGCACCTGTGAGGTATTTTCGTTATTGTTTTTATTTTCCCCATCAGAATCCATATCGGAATTATCAGTACCTGAATCATAATAGTTTCGAGAATTAATATGATTTCTATAGATGTAGATTTTATTTTTTCTATAGTCTTCCTGGTCCCTTATTAGTTTCCTTCTTTTGCGTGATTTAATTTCGCTTTGTAGTTTCTCAATAAGTTTTTGTGTTTCTTTATTTAATTTGTCAAATGATGAATCATTTTCAAATTTATGTAAACATTCATAGATGTCATCTACGTCTGTTTTACATTTTCAAGTTTCTTAGCGTCTTCTTCTATTATTAGTGCAATGAGATCCAATGAACATTTGGTTAATATTTCATTCCACTTAGTATGAAGTCATTATCTGCATCTAAACCTCTCAAATTGATACCTGGATCTAAACGTAATCCTAAGGCCTCTTGGAATTATTTCCATTTTAAATAATTACTAAGGCTTTTGATGTTCCCATTTTAATTTAATCTGTTTGGTTAGTCTTTTTTTATAAAGCTTAAATGCAGAAATAACGTCATGGATAGCATCATCCTCTGCTTCTATCTGCACATCTCCTGTTAGTGTAAATGCTTCATTGATATCAGTGGACCAACGTTCCTCTGATAATTTAAATGCCATGTCTAAGTGTGGTATCAAAAAGTAATAGAATATGAAAAAGCTACAAGAATCGCAGGATAAATTAGTGTAATACGAATATATTAGAGGTAAAATTTAAATTCTAATAGTTAATTAACTTTTTATTATCAACAAGGTGCATACTCAGAAACTCCAGGGTAAGGGAATTACTCTTAAATGGAGCTAGATAAATGTAAGACACAAGAAAAGCAGGGTGGAGTAGCACTCTTAATAAGTCAATAAAAGATACAGGTGCATCCTAGAAAAGTGAATATCTAACAACGTAAAAAGGAGAGTAGAAACCTAAAATACAGGTAACTAAAAGTCTAGGCAAAAGTTAGCACAACTGTATGAATAAATAAGAGACTAGGGCGAATTCTTGAAATACAAAATAGATTTAATTAAGTTACACTAAATAAGTGCATACATCCAAACATACAAACACATACATACAGGGATATAAGATGCATAAAAATGTTAGGTTGGCCGTGCAGGGGACTGGTGCACCAGTATACACAAAGTATACACAAATTGGCAAATGTTCATCACTTTGCATGTATAGGTAATATATAATTGTATCCAAAGTATAGTGCGTGTCCTTAAAGTTGCACGGACCAAGTGGATACAGTCTTACCCCTTCGTGTCTAAATGTACATAGTAGCGTGAGGACATCAGGAGTCAAGGGGAGCTTACCCTCGCCGCGTCTTTTTCACAGGCTTGAGTTTTATCCTTCTATCTGGTACCGCATTGTAGCCGGGCTCGCTTTGTTTCTGTTTGTCTGGGGCTGCTTCTCACTTCATATGGGTTTCAATAGGTAAACATTGCCACCTAATAGTTAAGTTAAGAGTTTATAGTCATTTACTTGTATCCAGGTATATAATAATAAACAACCTAACCAGGTCTTACCTCCATCTGGTTGTTGTGTTACCTCCATCTGGTTGTGTCTTTGAAGGGCCATTATACACTCATTTTTTCTTTGCATAAATGTTTTGTAGAAGATCTATTTATATAGCCCATAAAGTTGTTTTTTTAAATCTATAGTTTTGCTTATTTTTAAATAACATTTCTCTGATTTTCAGACTCCTAACCAAGCCACCAAAGTTTTATGAGAAAACTGTCAGCTACCTACTCAGCTTGCTCCTGTTTATGTAAAGGGTCTTTTCATATGCAAAGGGAGGGTGGGGGAGTGTCTTATTTGCCACTTGCAGTGGCCTTTCCAGCTTCCTTTTCAACAGAGCTAAACTGTGAGCTTCTAAGTAAGTTTTTAAACAGTTTTATACTGGATTTTTATATCAGTACTGTGCATCTTATTCTTTATAGTAGTGTCTGTTACATGCAGTTATATGATAAATGAGTGTATACTGTCCCCTTAAGTTGATTATGCTGCATCTGCTCGACATTGGGTGCTTTAATCCGATGCTCAATAATTTATATAGATGTTACACCACCTGATATTAATATAATCTAATAATGTTATATTATTAACCCTTCAGAATCTGTATAGCAGGACACTACAAGGCACATTAGTTTATATAGATGTTACACAGCCTGATATTAATATAATCTAATAATGTTATATTATTAACCCTTCAGCATCTGTATAGCAGGACACTACAATGCACATTAGTTTATATAGATGTTACAAAGCCTGATATTAATATAATATAATAATGTTATATTATTAACCCTTCAGCATCTGTATAGCAGGACACTACAATGCACACTAGTTTATAGATGTTACACAGCCTGATATTAATATATAATATAATAATGTTATATTATTAACCCTTCAGCATCTGTATAGCAGGACACTACAATACACACTAGTTTATATAGATGTTACACAGCCTGATATTAATATATAATCTAATAATGTTATATTATTAACCCTTCAGCATCTGTATAGCAGGACACTACAATGCACACTAGTTTATATAGATGTTACACAGCCTGATATTAATATATAATCTAATAATGTTATATTATTAACCCTTCAGCATCTGTATAGCAGGACACTACAATGCACACTAGTTTATATAGATGTTACACAGCCTGATATTAATATATAATCTAATAATGTTATATTATTAACCCTTCAGCATCTGTATAGCAGGACACTACAATGCACACTAGTTTATATAGATGTTACACAGCCTGATATTAATATATAATCTAATAATGTTATATTATTAACCCTTCAGCATCTGTATAGCAGGACACTACAGTGCACACTAGTTTATATAGATGTTACACAGCCTGATATTAATATATAATCTAATAATGTTATATTATTAACCCTTCAGCATCTGTATAGCAGGACACTACAATGCACACTAGTTTATATAGATGTTACACAGCCTGATATTAATATATAATCTAATAATGTTATATTATTAACCCTTCAGCATCTGTATAGCAGGACACTACAATGCACACTAGTTTATATAGATGTTACACAGCCTGATATTAATATATAATCTAATAATGTTATATTATTAACCCTTCAGCATCTGTATAGCAGGACACTACAATGCACACTAGTTTATATAGATGTTACACAGCCTGATATTAATATATAATCTAATAATGTTATATTATTAACCCTTCAGCATCTGTATAGCAGGACACTACAATGCACACTAGTTTATATAGATGTTACACAGCCTGATATTAATATATAATCTAATAATGTTATATTATTAACCCTTCAGCATCTGTATAGCAGGACACTACAATGCACACTAGTTTATATAGATGTTACACAGCCTGATATTAATATATAATCTAATAATGTTATATTATTAACCCTTCAGCATCTGTATAGCAGGACACTACGGTGCACACTAGTTTATATAGATGTTACACAGCCTGATATTAATATATAATCTAATAATGTTATATTATTAACCCTTCAGCATCTGTATAGCAGGACACTACAATGCACACTAGTTTATATAGATGTTACACAGCCTGGGGCGTGATCAAATATACTGTGCAGGTTTCGCCCGCAAGCGTGGGAACCAGTGTTCCCTCTAAGGACAGTTTTGTGTGCAGCCCAGCAGTGAAACAGTTTAACAAGAGAACCATACCTTGCCATCTGCATTGTGTAGTGTTTGCTAATTGCAGGGTGTGGTACCTAATTAACTGTTTCACTGCTGGGCCGCACACAAAACTGGCCTTAGAGGGAACACTGGTGGGAACCCGCGCTGCCCGTTATTTCACCTCGCACATTGGGTTATTATATATACTGCGCCGTTAGATGCTAAACTGGCGTAAGTAGGACAAACTGGCGATCTTCTGAAATGTGCGCAAATACACATTTTAGTTGTCGCAAGTAACTTAGGCTGAGTGTTTGATTGTGATTGTGTGTGTGATTGAACTGGGATTGAGTGTGAGTGTGCGTAGTGTGATTTAGTGTGAGGATGGCAGGGAGAGGTACGGTGGAAGGGAGAAGGGGAAAGGAGTGCAGGGAGACGAGTATTGTAGAGGACAGGAGGAGCAGTGGGGTTCCCCGTCAGGAAGTGAAGTGAGTGGGTAGAGGGAGAGCTAGAAGGGATGATGGGAGGGGAGATGCCCGAGAGCCCCAGAGACCAGGCACATCTAGGAGAGGGACAGAGGGTGCACATGGGATAGAAGGGGGGAGGAGGGAGAGTATAGGCAGGAACCCAAACCAGGACATCAACAGGGAGGTAGCCAAGTGTCCATGGAGGATGAGAGGCTGAGATGTCCCAACTTCTCATTTGATGAAAATGTTGCCCTAGTCCAGGCCATCATGGACAATTACAGTGCCCTCTTCGGGCAGGAGAAGGGCAAAGGCAGTGCCAAAAGCCAAAAAACGACATGGTTGGGCGGTAGAGGATGCGTCAACAGTGTGGCCCCACAGAGGAGGACTGTTGAGGGCCTGAAAAAGCGCTGGATCAAATAAAAGATGGGGCAGGAAGCCATGCACCAGAGGGGAACAGGCGGTGGTCCATCCCTTGACATAGAGTATAACACCTGGCAGGAGATGATATGCAGGTCCCTGAGTATCACAGCAGTCCGTGGACTTCCAGGGGCTCGTGACTCAGGGGTTGCAACCACAGCACTTCATGCTGGTGAGTAACATCCCACACACCAGTATTATATGTATTTGAGATATAACATCCTTTAAATATCACACATTCATGTACACAATGAGGAGCATGGTATTTGGCCTACTGACAAAAACATCTACAATTATATTTGACATTAATGCTACTTAACACAATGCAATTCATGATATGAGGTGGAATAGTGCAATACTAACATGTCTCAGAGTAACACAGGCCACAAGCCACATGTAGAGTTTTCAGTAAATAGACACTATAGCCATCACAATACTTTTAGCTCAGAAAGCAGGTTCTGTGCCTACATCAGGCTAAAGTAAATTGTGTGACCATAGTGTCACTTAAAGAACACATTTTTTCCATCATTGACATGTACACATAATTATTGTATGAAACACCTACCTGTATACTGTTCATATTCAAATCCTCATAGAACAAATCACAATGTTGCACATGCATGTTATAGAGTTTGACATGAGAATCAGTATAGGCCCTAGTATGTATCAATGTACATTGTATGCCCACATGGGCATATATCTGACTGTACTAATCCCTCTCATCATTTGACACCTCCACAGAACCTCCTGTCACGAGGATACAAACAGGCATGCCGCCACCACCACCACCACTAGTCACAGGCATGCCACCACCACCACCAGTCCTTCAGGCAAGCACATGAACAGTATGCTCCCAGGCTGTGAGCATGGTGGATTGCTTCAGTTGAGAACCCGGGAGTGATGCCACCACCATTGCCATATTGACCCTGGCAAGATCAGGCATTCAGTCTGCTTATCTGACCTTCAAAAACTACTAACTTTTATGTGTTATATGTTGGTATATTTGTAAAGTGCTTTGAGACTCACAGGGAGAAAAGCGCTACATAAATCGCAAATTATTATTATTATAAATTATTAATATTCCTGGCCAGAGGACAGCCACAAAAAGGGTCCATGTATTTACACCCCCCACCCCCAACAAAATCTCAGGGCAGTCATGGCTTTTATCCACAGACTATGTCACAAGAAGTGCCAACTGGACAGGCTGAGTGGTCACACACTGGTCATCAGTGGGACTATAAATCAACCCTGAGAGTTCCACCAGCCTCATCACTTGGGCAAGTTCCCCCATCCTCATCACTTGGGCGAGTTCCACCATCCTCATCACTTGGGCGAGCTCCACCATCTGCAGATGAAAATATAGCTGAAAGTACTCAAGCACCAGCAGATGCAGCTGAACCTGCCCCACCAGAAACAGCAGATGCAGCTGAACATGTCCCACCAGAAACAGCAGATGCAGCTGAAACTGCACCTCAAGCAACTAGAAGCCCTGCTGCTCAAGAGCCTGTGGATGCATTGTATTCTCTCCTGGGTGAAGAATACATTGCACTCCAGAGGAGGTTCATAACAAGCTCCGAGAGCAGACAAAGAGGCCAAGAGAAGTTCCACAGGATCCAAGAGAGGTTCTTCCAGAGCCAAGAGAGGTTCTTCAGGAGACAAGAGAGGTTACACAAATGAAGCAGAGAGCTGCAGAGGGACATGGCAGCATCATTAAGTGGAAGTTTTCAAAACCACAGATCACAGATGATGCGAATTCTGTCTGATATGCAGGTGCAGATGGGACAATAGATGGCGAGAACAAAATCAACTCTTGGGGTGTGGCTGGTTGAGCACTTTACACACCAGCAGGACACTGCCTCCAGCCTATCATCTGTGGCCAGCACAACAGCAGAAACATCTTAATCTTCTCAAACCAGGAGAACAAGGAAATCCACTACAGGTCACCTCAGCTCCCTCATCTAAGAAGCCAAAAACGAAATAAATATTCTTATAGTTCACCATAAATCTTGTCCTCTGTTATTTACCATATAATTGTCATCCACATCCCTGTGAGGTGTGTTTTAGTACACTAATATTGTTAAAACATATAATAAGACCTGTGTGGAAAAGGCAAAAAAAAGGTAATATTATCATGTTTATGACATATTCTTGTGCTATAACTCACATCCACAATAGTTGTTAATAAAGGGTACATATAGTAATATTCACTTCTAAGATGTAAATCAATGTTTCTCACATCCAATATAAATTGACTGACACATTGGTATATATATTAGTGATGTTACTGATAGAATGGGCATTATCAGGTGTTATCAGGTGTTTTAAGTCTGCAGGTGAGAGGTTGTGGTGTCTGTGATTTGTTTGACACAATTGTAAAGAGGCAGCCTTCAAGAAGGTCTTAGAAATTATCATATGAGCCATCCTAACTAAGAATACCAAGAGAACAAAGCAAGTGTTAGAATTAAATCTGAAAGTAGTTTGAAATAACATGCCCTATTTAAAAGAAGAAGGTTTTCTTTGGACTTGACTGTCCCTTTATATATTTTGGCATCATTGCCAAGCTGTGTTAGCATTAGAATAAATTACACTCTAGTGGGTTTTAAAGAGATAAAGGTAATACAATTTAAAGTAAATAAGCAAGTATATGTCGACAATGTGATAAAGTACCTACAAGCTCAATCCATTTGATTATGTTGTGGCTTCAAACTATTTCAAATACACAAATAAACCTTAAAAAAACAATATCAGAGTATACTGTCCCTTTAAGATGCTGCTTAAATGTATTTAGTCAGTGCAAGGGTTGCTGCGCCTGCAATATGTGGCGAGATGAGAATGGAGTAGATTTTCTGAATTCTGCACGCGTAAGTCCTTACGCTGTATATTGGATACCAAATTGCGCGGCTGTTCTATGTTAGTCTATGGCTAAAATAAATACGTCCGAAGGGTGAAATATACACGCGTAACTTGTATGCTAGTATATATATATATATGTAATACCAAAATCGCGTAAAATCTGGCGCCGGAGGATTTTGCGGGCGACGCTGCATATGTAATGGAGGCCCTGATATTAATATATAATCTAATTTTCTTTTTATTATTAACCCTTCAGTATCTGTATAGCAGGGCACTACAATACACACTAGTTTATATAGATGTTACACAGCCTGATATTAATATATAATCTAATAATGTTATAGTATTAACCCTTCAGCATCTGTATAGCAGGACACTACAATGCACACTAGTTTATATAGATGTTACACAGCCTGATATTAATATATAATCTAATAATGTTATATTATTAACCCTTCAGCATCTGTATAGCAGGACACTACAATGCACACACTAGTTTATATAGATGTTACACAACCTGATATTAATATATAATCTAATAATGTTATATTATTAACCCTTCAGCATCTGTATAGCAGGACACTACAATGCACACAAGTTTATATAGATGTTACACAGCCTGATATTAATATATAATCTAATAATGTTATATTATTAACCCTTCAGCATCTGTATAGCAGGACACTACAATGTACACACTAGTTTATATAGATGTTACACAGCCTGATATTAATATATAATCTAATAATGTTATATTATTAACCCTTCAGCATCTGTATAGCAGGACACTACAATGCACACTAGTTTATATAGATGTTACACAGCCTGATATTAATATATAATCTAATAATGTTATATTATTAACCCTTCAGCATCTGTATAGCAGGACACTACAATTCACACTAGTTTATATAGATGTTACACAGCCTGATATTAATATATAATCTAATAATGTTATATTATTAACCCTTCAGCATCTGTATAGCAGGACACTACAATGCACACTAGTTTATATAGATGTTACACAGCCTGATATTAATATATAATCTAATAATGTTATATTATTAACCCTTCAGCATCTGTATAGCAGGACACTACAGTGCACACTAGTTTATATAGATGTTACACAGCCTGATATTAATATATAATCTAATAATGTTATATTATTAACCCTTCAGCATCTGTATAGCAGGACACTACAATGCACACTAGTTTATATAGATGTTACACAGCCTGATATTAATATATAATCTAATAATGTTATATTATTAACCCTTCAGCATCTGTATAGCAGGACACTACAATGCACACAAGTTTATATAGATGTTACACAGCCTGATATTAATATATAATCTAATAATGTTATATTATTAACCCTTCAGCATCTGTATAGCAGGACACTACAATGCACACTAGTTTATATAGATGTTACACAGCCTGATATTAATATATAATCTAATAATGTTATATTATTAACCCTTCAGCATCTGTATAGCAGGACACTACGGTGCACACTAGTTTATATAGATGTTACACAGCCTGATATTAATATATAATCTAATAATGTTATATTATTAACCCTTCAGCATCTGTATAGCAGGACACTACAATGCACACTAGTTTATATAAGTAGTAATAGTATGGAGGTTATGTCAAACTTTTTTGACAGGTGGACACGCCCCTTTCTCCTCCCCTAAACCCGCCCCTTTCCACTCCCACTTTTACGCCCCTTTTTGATATCAATTTGATATAAATTGATATAAAAAGGGATTTTTGATACGAATTTGATATAAAATTGATATTAAAAAAGTGTTTTTAATACGAATTTGATATAAAATTGATATTAAATAGTTTTTTTTTATTAGGATTTGGATTAAAAGGTTATAAGAGGTTATTAAGCTTATTTTGATATGGTTGATTAGGAGCTTTATAAAAGACTATAAAGTTTATTTAATTAAAAAAGGTATAAAGTATACTTTGATATTATATTCTATTAAAAGGGAGATATAAAAATCTTAATATATATATCCTCTATAATGTTCAATAGGTTTAATAAGGCATGTCAGGACTTGTCTTTTGCCAGAAATTCTAACATTATGTTAGGGCCGTGTCTTTTAACCAAAAACAATGAGGCGTGCCAGGACTTATCTTTTTGTCACAAAAATGTTATGTGGCATGTTAGGACATGTATTTTGCTCAAAACAGACTAATATCTCACACGTATTTCGTAAAAATCATATAAATCAATGATTTATGAAATAGCTGTATACTGCCTAAAGAATGGAGTCTGCTAACGTCAATCGTGGACTTGTATTAAGAGAATTATATCATAATCTATAAACCCCGGGTCATTAGGCGGTGTTGAAATTCTGTACAAAGCAGCTAAAAAATATGGATTCAACAGAAAAAAAATTGTAAAATTTTTAAATCAGCAAGATGTTTATACGCTACATAAACCAGCCAGACGTATTTTTGAAAGAAATAAAATATATGCATCTTCTTTAGATATACAATGGCAAGCTGACCTGGTGTCCATGATAGATTACCATAAATATAATGACGGTATAAAGTATATTCTAACCGTTATAGATTGTTTTTCTAAATACGCTTGGGGCGTTGGATTACATAATAAAACTGGACCCAAGCATCGCAAAGGGTTTTGAAACAATATTCAAAGATGGTCGTGTACCTATGAAAATACAGACTGATAAAGGCAAAGAATTTTTAATGGAACAGTACAGAAGTTATTGAAAAAATTAAAAATTCAACATTTTGTCGCAAACAACTGTGTTAAAGCAGCAATCGTAGAACGATTTAAACCGTACTTTAAAGACTAGAATGTGGCGCTATTTTACACATCACAACACACACAGATATATAAATATATTGAACAAATTAATTCATAGTTATAATAATACATACCACAGAACCATACGTTGTAAACCGGTAGAAGTGACGCAAGAAAATTCACTCGTCGTCTGGAAAAATATTTACAGTTCTTCTCCAAAAACTAAAAAGGTTAAACCTGTTTTAAAAATCGGTGACCACGTCAGGATTTCGAAACATAAGAACACGTTCACAAAAGGTTATGAGCAAAATTTCACAGATGAAATTTTTATAATTGAAGGTCTGAATACAAGAGGATTTTAAACCTATTTACAAAGTGAAAGATTTAGCTGATGAGTCTATCGAAGGTAGCTTTTACCCCGAAGAAACTTCAAAAAAATAACACAAGATAAAAAACGAATTTACAAAATTGAAAAAATCTTAAAACAGAAAAGTTTTAGGAGAAAGGAGTACGTTTATGTTAAATGGAAGGGCTATCCGGATAAATTTAACAGCTGGATACCCAAAAGTCAGTTAACCGCTATATAGAATAATGGAAGCATCACCATTTTACTTAACGTTACCTAGTAACGCATCGTACAACATTTTTCCTGCAAATAAGATATCTAGTTTTACAACAAAGTTAGCTAAACCCATTATATTAAAAGGAGAATGGGAAGTGGCTCTAACGGAGATACAATACCCCCATACGTGGGGACACCCTAGATGCCGCTGATTCTAGAATAATTGTTACGTCACCAAACAATGTAACTACGCCGTTAGCCATAAAAGCAGGCTATTATAAAGATATAAACGATTTAATAAAACTATCAATGAAAAATTAGTATCTCTCCAAGCCATTAACGTAGATGTAAAGCTTAAATACGACGAACTGGGTAGAGCTGTGCGTATCTTAGGTAACTCTACCATCTCAACCTCAGAAAGTTGGCGCATATATTGGGGATTAACAATCAAGGAGTAAAGAATGATGGTGGCAAAATATATAGCGATATAAATGCCGGCTTCTACACACTCTTTATCTATACAGACATCATAGAACATCAACGTGTGGGTGACGGATATGTACCATTACTAAGAACAGTAGAAATTACAGGTGGCAATAATGAAATCATCACTCAACGGTACACCAAGCCAGACTACATACCTGTAAACAATCATCATTTTGACCGTATAACAATTGAAATTAAGAACGATCAGAACAAGAACGTGGGATTTAAATACGGGAAAGGCAATCATTAAGCTACACTTTAGCAGCGCAAGAACAACTTTTATTAAAAGAATGGTGGCTGTTAAGGTTTATGGTGACCCGGCGGTTTACAGTAATTATTATAGGACACAAGCTGGTAATGGTCTACCAGGTTTTCACGGTAGTTCGTATATGTACGGCCCGTGGATTAGGCGGTATATTTCGTAATCTTTTTAGGGATGGCTGTCCCACTTTTTCGACGTGGACTAGATATAGTAAAACCGCATATGAAAACAGCGGCACAAGGTATAGCAAAGGATGTTGTGGGGCGTGTTTCAACTGCTGTTATGAATAAAATGAATAGCGGCCACAAGAGGGATCTGGTGTTGTTTATAGCAGTAACAAGAGAAAACCAAAAAGGAAGCGTCGAGCTACGTTTCCACCAATTCATCACAATTCATAAGCAAAAAGGTGATACACAGGCCCAAAAAGAAAATCTTTCACTTTGTAAAGAGGTTTAAATCCTCTTGTATTCAGACCTTCAATTATAAAAATTTCATCTGTGAAATTTTGCTCATAACCTTTTGTGAACGTGTTCTTATGTTTCGAAATCCTGACGTGGTCACCGATTTTTAAAACAGGTTTAACCTTTTTAGTTTTTGGAGAAGAACTGTAAATATTTTTCCAGACAACGAGTGAATTTTCTTGCGTCACTTCTACCGGTTTACAACGTATGGTTCTGTGGTATGTATTATTATAACTATGAATTAATTTGTTCAATATATTTATATATCTGTGTGTGTTGTGATGTGTAAAATAGCGCCACATTCTAGTCTTTAAAGTACGGTTAAATCGTTCTACGATTGCTGCTTTAAACACAGTTGTTTGCGACAAAATGTTGAATTTTTAATTTTTTCAAATAACTTCTGTACTGTTCCATTTAAAAATTATTTGCCTTATCAGTCTGTATTTTCATAGGTACACGACCATCTTTGAATATTGTTTCAAAACCCTTTGCGATGCTTGGTCCAGTTTTATTATGTAATCCAACGCCCCAAGCGTATTTAGAAAAACAATCTATAACGGTTAGAATATACTTTATACCGTCATTATATTTATGGTAATCTATCATGGACACCAGGTCAGCTTGCCATTGTATATCTAAAGAAGATGCATATATTTTATTTCTTTCAAAAATACGTCTGGCTGGTTTATGTAGCGTATAAACATCTTGCTGATTTAAAAATTTTACAATTTTTTTTCTGTTGAATCCATATTTTTTAGCTGCTTTGTACAGATTTTCAACACCGCCTAATGACCCGGGGTTTATAGGATTATGATATAATTCTCTTAATACAAGTCCACGATTGACGTTAGCAGACTCCATTCTTTAGGCAGTATACAGCTATTTCATAAATCATTGATTTATATGATTTTTACGAAATACGTGTGAGATATTAGTCTGTTTTGAGTAAAATACATGTCCTAACATGCCACATAACATTTTTGTGACAAAAAGATAAGTCCTGGCACGCCTCATTGTTTTTGGTTAAAAGACACGGCCCCTAACATAATGTTAGAATTTCTGGCAAAAGACAAGTCCTGACATGCCTTATTAAACCTATTGAACATTATAGAGGATATATATATTAAGATTTTTATATCTCCCCTTTTAATAGAATATAATATCAAAGTATACTTTATACCTTTTTAAATTAAATAAACTTTATAGTCTTTTATAAAGCTCCTAATCAACCATATCAAAATAAGCTTAATAACCTCTTATAACCTTTTAATCCAAATCCTAATAAAAAAAAACTATTTAATATCAATTTTATATCAAATTCGTATTAAAAAAACACTTTTTTAATATCAATTTTTATATCAAATTCGTATCAAAATCCCCTTTTTATATCAATTTTATATCAAATTGATATCAAAAAGGGGCGTAAAAGTGGGAGTGGAAAGGGGCGGGTTTAGGGGAGGAGAAAGGGGCGTGTCCACCTGTCAAAAAGTTTGACATAACCTCCATACTATTACTACTAATGTTATATTATTAACCCTTCAGCATCTGTATAGCAGGACACTACGATGCACACTAGTTTATATAGATGTTACACAGCCTGATATTAATATATAATCTAATAATGTTATATTATTAACCCTTCAGCATCTGTATAGCAGGACACTACAGTGCACACTAGTTTATATAGATGTTACACAGCCTGATATTAATATATAATCTAATAATGTTATATTATTAACCCTTCAGCATCTGTATAGCAGGACACTACAATGCACACTAGTTTATATAGATGTTACACAGCCTGATATTAATATATAATCTAATAATGTTATATTATTAACCCTTCAGCATCTGTATAGCAGGACACTACAATGCACACTAGTTTATATAGATGTTACACAGCCTGATATTAATATATAATCTAATAATGTTATATTATTAACCCTTCAGCATCTGTATAGCAGGACACTACAGTGCACACTAGTTTATATAGATGTTACACAGCCTGATATTAATATATAATCTAATAATGTTATATTATTAACCCTTCAGCATCTGTATAGCAGGACACTACAATGCACACTAGTTTATATAGATGTTACACAGCCTGATATTAATATATAATCTAATAATGTTATATTATTAACCCTTCAGCATCTGTATAGCAGGACACTACAATGCACACTAGTTTATATAGATGTTACACAGCCTGATATTAATATATAATCTAATAATGTTATATTATTAACCCTTCAGCATCTGTATAGCAGGACACTACAATGCACACACTAGTTTATATAGATGTTACACAGCCTGATATTAATATATAATCTAATAATGTTATATTATTAACCCTTCAGCATCTGTATAGCAGGACACTACAATGCACACTAGTTTATATAGATGTTACACAGCCTGATATTAATATATAATCTAATAATGTTATATTATTAACCCTTCAGCATCTGTATAGCAGGACACTACAATGCACACTAGTTTATATAGATGTTACACAGCCTGATATTAATATATAATCTAATAATGTTATATTATTAACCCTTCAGCATCTGTATAGCAGGACACTACAATGCACACTAGTTTATATAGATGTTACACAGCCTGATATTAATATATAATCTAATAATGTTATATTATTAACCCTTCAGCATCTGTATAGCAGGACACTACAGTGCACACTAGTTTATATAGATGTTACACAGCCTGATATTAATATATAATCTAATAATGTTATATTATTAACCCTTCAGCATCTGTATAGCAGGACACTACAATGCACACTAGTTTATATAGATGTTACACAGCCTGATATTAATATATAATCTAATAATGTTATATTATTAACCCTTCAGCATCTGTATAACAGGACACTACAATGCACACTAGTTTATATAGATGTTACACAGCCTGATATTAATATATAATCTAATAATGTTATATTATTAACCCTTCAGCATCTGTATAGCAGGACACTACAATGCACACTAGTTTATATAGATGTTACACAGCCTGATATTAATATATAATCTAATAATGTTATATTATTAACCCTTCAGCATCTGTATAGCAGGACACTACAATGCACACTAGTTTATATAGATGTTACACAGCCTGATATTAATATATAATCTAATAATGTTATATTATTAACCCTTCAGCATCTGTATAGCAGGACACTACAATGCACACTAGTTTATATAGATGTTACACAGCCTGATATTAATATATAATCTAATAATGTTATATTATTAACCCTTCAGCATCTGTATAGCAGGACACTACAATGCACACTAGTTTATATAGATGTTACACAGCCTGATATTAATATATAATCTAATAATGTTATATTATTAACCCTTCAGCATCTGTATAGCAGGACACTACAATGCACACTAGTTTATATAGATGTTACACAGCCTGATATTAATATATAATCTAATAATGTTATATTATTAACCCTTCAGCATCTGTATAGCAGGACACTACAATGCACACACTAGTTTATATAGATGTTACACAGCCTGATATTAATATATAATCTAATAATGTTATATTATTAACCCTTCAGCATCTGTATAGCAGGACACTACAATGCACACTAGTTTATATAGATGTTACACAGCCTGATATTAATATATAATCTAATAATGTTATATTATTAACCCTTCAGCATCTGTATAGCAGGACACTACAATGCACACACTAGTTTATATAGATGTTACACAGCCTGATATTAATATATAATCTAATAATGTTATATTATTAACCCTTCAGCATCTGTATAGCAGGACACTACAATGCACACACTAGTTTATATAGATGTTACACAGCCTGATATTAATATATAATCTAATAATGTTATATTATTAACCCTTCAGCATCTGTATAGCAGGACACTACAATGCACACTAGTTTATATAGATGTTACACAGCCTGATATTAATATATAATCTAATAATGTTATATTATTAACCCTTCAGCATCTGTATAGCAGGACACTACAATGCACACTAGTTTATATAGATGTTACACAGCCTGATATTAATATATAATCTAATAATGTTATATTATTAACCCTTCAGCATCTGTATAGCAGGACACCTACAATGCACACTAGTTTATATAGATGTTACACAGCCTGATATTAATATATAATCTAATAATGTTATATTATTAACCCTTCAGCATCTGTATAGCAGGACACCACAATGCACACACTAGTTTATATAGATGTTACACAGCCTGATATTAATATATAATCTAATAATGTTATATTATTAACCCTTCAGCATCTGTATAGCAGGACACTACAATGCACACTAGTTTATATAGATGTTACACAGCATTATATCCTATATAATAAAAGGCTAGGTATGTTTGTCAGATGCAGTCATGAGCAGTAGAGACTGCACAAGGACAAACATACCTGGCCTTGAGAAGCAGAGGAGTGCGCACTGTTGAAGCTGCCTGGTGGGGGTGTGTCAGGGCGTGCCATGATGGGGGTGTGACCGAGCGTGCCGTGATCGTTGCGTGGTCGTCGGTCGTGGCGAGGGGCGTGGACGGGAGGTGCGTGTAAAGTGGCGTGGTCGACAGGAGCTGACGTGGTGGCAGTGGCATGGTTAAGTGAGAAAGCAAAACAGAGGGGAGAGCAAAACAGAGTACACACTAGTTTATATAGGAACATAATAATCATATGCTAAATCACTTGAACTGATGCAGCTTAACTGTAAAAAGCTGAAAATATCACCTAAATATCTCTATGTAAAAAAGAAGATATTTTACCTCAAAATGTCCTCAAAAGCCACGTCCCATTTTAATGGGACTTTAAGCAGCCAATAAGGATGATGTTAGATGTTACACAGCCTGATATTAATATAATCTAATAATGTTATAGTATTAACCCTTCAGCATCTGTATAGCAGGACACTACGGTGCACACTAGTTTATATAGATGTTACACAGCCTGATATTAATATATAATCTAATAATGTTATATTATTAACCCTTCAGCATCTGTATAGCAGGACACTACAATGCACACTAGTTTATATAGATGTTACACAGCCTGATATTAATATATAATCTAATAATGTTATATTATTAACCCTTCAGCATCTGTATAGCAGGACACTACAGTGCACACTAGTTTATATAGATGTTACACAGCCTGATATTAATATATAATCTAATAATGTTATATTATTAACCCTTCAGCATCTGTATAGCAGGACACTACGGTGCACACTAGTTTATATAGATGTTACACAGCCTGATATTAATATATAATCTAATAATGTTATATTATTAACCCTTCAGCATCTGTATAGCAGGACACTACAATGCACACTAGTTTATATAGATGTTACACAGCCTGATATTAATATATAATCTAATAATGTTATATTATTAACCCTTCAGCATCTGTATAGCAGGACACTACAATGCACACTAGTTTATATAGATGTTACACAGCCTGATATTAATATATAATCTAATAATGTTATATTATTAACCCTTCAGCATCTGTATAGCAGGACACTACAATGCACACTAGTTTATATAGATGTTACACAGCCTGATATTAATATATAATCTAATAATGTTATATTATTAACCCTTCAGCATCTGTATAGCAGGACACTACAATGCACACTAGTTTATATAGATGTTACACAGCCTGATATTAATATATAATCTAATAATGTTATATTATTAACCCTTCAGCATCTGTATAGCAGGACACTACAATGCACACACTAGTTTATATAGATGTTACACAGCCTGATATTAATATATAATCTAATAATGTTATATTATTAACCCTTCAGCATCTGTATAGCAGGACACTACAATGCACACTAGTTTATATAGATGTTACACAGCCTGATATTAATATATAATCTAATAATGTTATATTATTAACCCTTCAGCATCTGTATAGCAGGACACTACAATGCACACAAGTTTATATAGATGTTACACAGCCTGATATTAATATATAATCTAATAATGTTATATTATTAACCCTTCAGCATCTGTATAGCAGGACACTACAATGCACACTAGTTTATATAGATGTTACACAGCCTGATATTAATATATAATCTAATAATGTTATATTATTAACCCTTCAGCATCTGTATAGCAGGACACTACAATGCACACTAGTTTATATAGATGTTACACAGCCTGATATTAATATATAATCTAATAATGTTATATTATTAACCCTTCAGCATCTGTATAGCAGGACACTACAATGCACACTAGTTTATATAGATGTTACACAGCCTGATATTAATATATAATCTAATAATGTTATATTATTAACCCTTCAGCATCTGTATAGCAGGACACTACAATGCACACTAGTTTATATAGATGTTACACAGCCTGATATTAATATATAATCTAATAATGTTATATTATTAACCCTTCAGCATCTGTATAGCAGGACACTACAATGCACACACTAGTTTATATAGATGTTACACAGCCTGATATTAATATATAATCTAATAATGTTATATTATTAACCCTTCAGCATCTGTATAGCAGGACACTACAATGCACACTAGTTTATATAGATGTTACACAGCATTATATCCTATATAATAAAAGGCTAGGTATGTTTGTCAGATGCAGTCATGCGCAGTAGAGACTGCACAAGGACAAACTTGAGAAGCAGAGGAGTGCGCACTGTTGAAGCTGCCTGGTGGGGGGTGTGGCAGGGCGTGCCATGATGGGGGTGTGACCGAGCGTGCCGTGATTGTGCGTGGTCGTCGGTCGTGGCGAGGGGGGTGGACGGGGAGTGCGTGTAAAGTGGCGTGGTCGACAGGAGCTGACGTGGTGGCAGTGGCATGGTTAAGTGAGAAAGCAAAACAGAGGGGAGAGCAAAACAGAGTACACACTAGTTTATATAGGAACATAATAATCATATGCTAAATCACTTGAAACTGATGCAGCTTAACTGTAAAAAGCTGAAAATATCACCTAAATATCTCTATGTAAAAAAAGAAGATATTTTACCTCAAAATGTCCTCAAAAGCCACGTCCCATTTTAATGGGACTTTAAGCAGCCAATAAGGATGCTAGTCCCGGGACTTGCAAGGGCGTGTGCATGTGGCATTTGAAGGAACAGTCATGTTATTTTCCTGTTCAGTTTAAGGAAGTGTAGCATGAAATCTCACAAGATTTCAGTAAAATCTCATGAGATCACAGCAGAACTAGCATGACCTCAGCACTGATGATGCTGATTGGCTGTTGTTTTTTTGTGTTTTTTTGGACAGTAGCTGAAGAATAACTGTTTACACAGCTCTTTGTGAGTTGAAGACATTTTGAGGTAAAATATATATTCAACACTCTGGGTAGCACTTGCTGATTGATGGCTACATTTAGCCACCAATTATCAAGTCCTACCCAGGTACTGAACGAAAAATGGGCTGGCTCCGAAGCTTACATTCCTGTTTTTTAAATAAAGATACCAAGAGAACAAATTAAAATTGATAATAGGAGTAATTAGAAGTTGCTTAAAATTGCTGCTCTATCTAAACATGAAAGAATAAATATGGTTTTAGCGTCCCTTTAACGTGCATTATGACCATTTCAAGTCAAACCACCTTGTCATATACCATATACCTTTAACCCTTATAAAACATTTTCTATAATATATGTAGGAAATATTTTGATCAGAAAGTTTAAATATAAGTGTAATTGTTTATTTTAATGTATTTATGTTGTGTTTGGGGAACTTTTTTTTTTTGCCCCTTACACTTGACCCTAGGGGGTAGATTTATCAAGCAGTGGATGCTGCAATTTATCCCTGCAGTTTCAGGTCCACCTAAAACTTAAGTTAAGAAGCAGCGGTCTTAAGACCACTACTCCTTAACTCATCCGCCACCTCTAAGGTGGCGGATAGCAATCATCATGCTTGTGCAATGCAGGGAGCGGCATTGCACAAGCATTTCACTAGAAGTGCTTGTGCAGTGATAAATGCTACAGCGGATCATGTATGCCCGACATTTGATAAATTTCTACCCCTAGGTCTTCAGTTGCACTAATCAGGTGAGGGACAATTTTGTTTGAGGGTACCTGTTTATTTTCAACTTGCAATATGCGTGCAAGTTAACATGGTCGCGATATTGTTTATCGTGTCCCTGCTAACAATAGTGCGCAGCTTGTAATCTACCCCCCATGTAAGTTAGCTCCTGCACTGAATAAGCAATTATTGCATGGACAAAGAAAAAAAAAAAACAACAATGGCACTACAGATGTTGTTGCCTTTAGTACTTTCAATGATATTTACCCTTAGTATAGGGCTAAATATTCAGGGAGTATTGGGCGGGTGCTGTACACTGTACAGAAGTGGTATGCAAAGAAATTCCGTACGTGACTGAGAGAATGTACATATATAGCACTCAACAAACCTATATTTCAGTAACTTCACAAATTTGGACAGAAAGGAGAAATATAAGTGTAAATATCCGGGTCTCGAGTAGTGTAAAACGTAACTTTTATTGGGATGTACAAAAATTAAAAAAGAAACAACATAACCTAGATATTTAAAAACACAGTAACGGTGGATCTACAAACAAATCCCAATAACAATAAGACAGCGCCACACTACTCAGTATGTGTATCAGCACCTACTGAGGTAATGTCAAATGATGTATATAGACATTGTATACATAGACAAACACATAAAAAGATAAGGTACCAAAATTATGAGAACGTCCAAGTCAATGGTATTTGTAGGAATAGTCCGGTTCCAAATCAAAATAGAGGGGTTGCAGCTCCTTCTTGCCAAACGGTGTCTGTTCCCAGGCTTTAGAAAAAAAAAAGTATGTTTGAGGTGTATTTCTCTGGAAGAGAAAGGAGAAAGAGCGCATCCACAATCTAAGTGCAGTAAGTAAGTTCACACTTTATTGAAAGATAAAACCTTATATAGATTTACACTCACAAAAATGCCCTCAAACATATGAGGTATGTCTGCTCCTTAAAAGATATGCACACGGTATTACTCCAGCACCGGTGATCCTCCTTGTTGTCCCCCTCCGTGTCAGCCAATATTGTAATATGAACGGATATCTCTGGGGACTAAGCTTGGTAATAATGCTGTGAGTAATATAGTGTATAGAGGAGATCGTGTGAGTGTGCGTTAGGAAAACAAACTATATTAGGCCGGCTAATAGTTTGTTCCAAGCATCAATCACAATCCCTTCTCCTCACATGTCAGATTATGGGCGTGGCCTTACGCGTTTCGCGGGCTCCTCCCCCGCTTCGTCAGAGGCTATGCCCATACTGACCATAATCTGCCCTTATGTTTGGTTGTGAACAACACGCCTCCAGATTTTGATTTGATATGATCTGGGGGCGTATAGTTGGGGTGTTTCCCGGGAGAGTAAGCAGTAGAGACGTAACACATAGTATTTATCTGTTTACATGCTCCACGCTGTCTCGTAAGCTGCACAGTAGCTATTTATATCGTACCTATTGTGACTTTTCGTCCTAAAGAATCATTATGCATTCATCTCATATAAAAACAGGGACAATTCGGAATAATACGTTAAAACCTAGCATACAATTTGATATGCATAAAAACACTGTTGATAGAAGATATAGAGATAATACAAAGCTAATAAAAATGCACATATTACAGTTTACATTTACTCACAATTGATATATAAATAGATAAAACAAAATTATATGTATATATAGTACAATCATTTCATTCTCAAAAAACAGTTTGAACTATATACAAATAAATAGATAGGGGTATAGTTACAAGAATATAAAAAATGCATATTGCTATAAAAAATCATGTATTTATAAAAATCCACAAACTAATAGATTCATAGAGATTTATGGGGATAGATGTCCACAAAGTCATCCAGTTGTATAATATAATGCCCATATTGTTAGCTATTGATGTACTCCCATAGACTGTAGTGGGTAGTGGGTGTGTGTATAAAAAACTCCCTCTATTTATATTTATGTGTCTAAAAATGCTGCTAGATCGATATCACGGTTGAGACCCCCTGGACCCAAGGTCTGCAATTTATGGATCCAGAAGGTCTCCCGTTGTCTGAGTCGTAGCAGACGATTTCCACCTCTTATGTCTCTTTTTATATGTTCAATCCCAATAATGGTGAGACTAGTATCATCCTGATTATGTACTTCTAAGAAGTGTGCTGATACGCCATGATTATCTTTACCTGCCTCTATGTTTCTAAGAGTGCTCACTGAATCTAGTTTTCATACAGCGTTTTGTACGCCCTATATAGACCCTGTCACACACGAACACCTAAGGAGGTATACCACATAATTTGTTCTACAGGTAATTAGATCTTTTATTTCATACTGCCTGTTATTTGTTGCCCCAAAAAAATGATTTGCTCGGATCCATATGGCTACAACGGTGCATCCTTTTCTTCCACATTTGAACGAGCCCTGGGCTTGTTTCTCTAGCCAGTTTTTTACCTTTTATATTTGGTCTAAGCATACTTGGACTTATTTGTTTTGTACATTAATATTTCTTTTAAAAATAACCTGTCCCTTCTCGTTTAGCATCTCTTTCAGAATAGGATCTTGCATAAGAATATGCCAATGCTTTTTCACTGCTCCCCTCAATGTTTTTTGCTGCCCTATTATACCTGGTGACTAATTGGATCTTTCGTTTATCTGGTATTTTCTTATCTACACTTTTCCACTTGTTTCTTTAGTTTATCAGTGTTTTCCTATCCATTTTATCCACTTTTCCTTTTGTGCCATTAAGTAGTCCCCGTGGATACCCTTTTGCTAGGAACCTATTTGTAATTATTTCTGATTCTTTCTGAAAATCGTTATCTTTGGCACAATTTCGTTTAGCTCTTTGATATTGGCCCAGTGGGATGTTTCTCTTCCACTTACTGTGGTGCCCACTCTCAGCATGCAGGTATCCATTGGTGTCTGTGGGTTTCCTATACAGCTTAGTGTAGACATCACCATGTTCCTGTATTATTTCCAAGTCCAGGGAACGTCACCCTTGTTTGACTGGACTCCATGGTAAAGCTTAAGTTGAGTGTATTTCTATTTGCATATTCAGCAAATTCTGTTAGTGTCTCTGTAGTGCCTCGCCAGACAATCAATATGTCGTCTATATATCGGGTACCAATGCATAATGTGTTCTTTGTATGGGTTCTCTGAATTAAAAATAAATAGATCCTCCCACCAGCCCATGTAGAGGTTGGCAAAGTCCGGGGCAAATTTCGTCCCCATGGCCGTCCCCCTGGTTTGGAGGAAATACTTGCCCTCAAATAGAAAATAGTTTTTCTTTAGTACAAAATCAATTGCTTTTCCAAAAATTCCATCTGGGTTTCATAATGTAGCCGCATTTTCCACAGAAATATTTAACAGCTGTAATACCTAGTGCGTGCGGTATTGAAGTATATAATGAGCATACCTCCATGGTAACCCAGATACAATTCTCTTGCCAGATAAGGTCCTTTAGGATTTTTAATATGTGGAGAGTATCCTGTACATAGGATCTTAAGCATCGGTACCATTGGTTTAAGTATGTGATCGATATATTCAGATAGTTTGGTTGTTAGGCCTCCAATCCCGACACAATGGGTCTGCCCGGGGGATTGTTTAACCCCTTGTGGATTTTGGGCAGGTGATAAAAAATAGGGAGTACTGGATCCTCAACCACCAAATTCTGTATTCTTGGTTACTTAGCACTCGATCTATTCTCTGCCCTTGGAGAGTAGTGCATTATATTCCTCCAAATATTCCTTAGTGGGGTTATGAGATAATCTCTGATAGGTATCCTTATCATTCAGCAACCTATCTGCCTCCATAACATATTCCCTCCTATCCTGCACTACAATTCCTCCGCCTTTATCAGCGCTCCGAATCACTAGGTCTCTGTTTTCACTGAGATTTTTTAAAGCAATTTTTTCTGCTTTCGAAAGGTTTCCCTTTCTTGTTTTCCTCCTTTCGTTATCTTTGATACAGATCTCAGAGACCTCCTTCTCTAAGAGGCTTTCAAATACAGAAAATACAATTTCCTTTTGAGTTATATGGAAAAAATGAGGATTTTTGTTTTAATGAGCTATTGTACAATTGGTATATTTTGGGCTTCTTCTTCCAAATCTATAAGCACATCGACAAGATGATTCTCATCCACTTCCCCATATTTTCAGTATCTCCATTTGTATTACTCAATATGGGAGTCATCCAAGGTGTTTGGAATTATTCCAACATTATTTTCTAATCCTTTTTCCTTTAATTTAAAATGTCTGGACAGAGTAAGTTTCCTGATCATTTTTTTTAATGTCAATAAATAGCTCAAAGCTATTAGGTGCTACATCTGGGAGCAAAGGATAGCCCCTTCTTTAATAGGGTTTCCTCATCCTTTGTCAATATTTTCTTTGATATATTGAAGATGTCTTTGGTCATGTTTCCCTAATAGTACGTGTCTTTCCCTTTTTTTTGTTTTTTGGCTCTGTATGCCACACCTCCTCTACATCCTCTTCGTCTGGTTCTATCCCTCTTTTTGGGTTTCTGGTCCCTCGTGATGTTTTTTCGTTTGTGCGCTGGCCTAAAAAACGGTTCTCCAGCTGTTCCCTTCTATAATGGAAAATAGCCCCCAAAACTCACTCTGTATATTAGGGTCGCTGCTACGACTCAGACAACGGGAGACCTTCTGGATCCATAAATTGCAGACCTTGGGTCCAGGGGGGTCTCAACCGTGATATCGATCTAGCAGAATTTTTAGACACATAAATATAAATAGAGGGAGTTTTTTATACACACACCCACTACCCACTACAGTCTATTGGGGAGTACATCAATAGCTAACAATATGGGCATTATATTATAAAACTGGATGACCTTTGTGGACATCTATCCCCATAAATCTCTATGAATCTATTAGTTTGTGGATTTTTATAAATACATGATTTTTTATAGCAATATGCATTTTTTATATTCTTGTAACTATACCCCTATCTATTTATTTGTATATAGTTCAAACTGTTTTTTGAGATGAAATGATTGTACTATATTATACATATAATTTTGTTTGATCCTATTTATATATCAATTGTGAGTAAATGTAAACTGTAATATGTGCATTTTTATTAGCTTTGTATTATCTCTATATCTTCTATCAACAGTGTTTTTATGCATATCAAATTGTATGCTAGGTTTTAATGTATTATCCGAATTGTCCTGTTTTTATATGAGATGAATGCATAATGATTCTTTTAGGACGAAAAGTCACAATAGGTACGATATAAATAGCTACTGTGCAGCTTACGAGACAGCATGGAGCATGTAAACAGATAAATACTATGTGTTACGTCTCTACTGCTACTTCCCGGGAAACACCCCAACTATACACCCCCAGATCATATCAAATCAAAATCTGGAGGCGTGTTGTTCACAACCAAACATAAGGGCAGATTATGGTCAGTATGGGCATAGCCTCTGACGAAGCGGGAGGAGCCCGCGAAACACGTAAGGCCACGCCCATAATCTGACGTGTGAGGAGAAGGGATTGTGATTGATGCTTGGAACAAACTATTAGCCGGCTAATATAGTTTGTTTTCCTAACGCACACTCACACGATCTCCTCTATACACTATATTACTCACAGCATTATTACCAAGCTTAGTCCCCAGAGATATCCGTTCATATTACAATATTGGCTGACACGGAGGGGCACAACAAGGAGGATCACCGGTGCTGAAGTAATACCTTGTGCATATCTTTTAAGGAGCAGACATACCTCATATGTTTGAGGGCATTTTGTGAGTGTAAATCTATATGTTTTATCTTTCAATAATGTGTGAACTTACTTACTGCACTTAGATTGTGGATGCGCTCTTTCTCCTTTCTCTTCCAGAGAAATACACCTCGACATACTTTTTTTTCTAAAGCCTGGGAACAGACACCGTTTGGCAAGGAAGGAGCTGCAACCCCTCTATTTTGATTTGGAACCGGACTATTCCTACAAATACCATTGACTTGGACGTTCTCATAATTTTGGTACCTTATCTTTTTATGTGTTTGTCTATGTATACAATGTCTATATACATCATTTGACATTACCTCAGTAGGTGCTGATACACATACTGAGTAGTGTGGCGCTGTCTTATTGTATTGGGATTTGTTTGTTTTGTTTCACATAGGAATATACACAGGTGGGCGGGAACACTTGTTGTCACTGCTTACCTGTATATTGCATATGTGGTGTCTTTGACGTAGCAGCCGCAAGTATTATATGCTATTGCACTTTTTATATATGCATATGAGTGTCAATTGAAAACACGTTTTTTGCATTCAACATTATTGCATACTGAAATATCGCAAATAGTACAATAGTACATAATCCTTCATCTAGATATATTTTTAGAATATTTTTTAGAATTGTTTTTGTTTCAATTTAGACCCCAAAAAACACTCTCTAGTGTGAGTGTGCATCACAGTTTGCTGAAATATGGCAAGCGCTGAGACATTTGGGAACTATTTTGATCCAACAACTAGAAGCAGACTTCTATCTGCAACACTTATAGTAGGGGACGAAGAAATAAGACCCCCAAGATACTCTTTAGAAAACTTGAAAAATTATATAAGTCTCAGATAAACTGCTGGTATGACTTAATAACATTAGAAAATTTTGAGAAATATGGAATTATTCCAAAGGGTCTGAAATTACAAAAAGCCTCAATCTTTGAATTGGAGGAAGTAGAATATCTTAGCGAATGGGAGGAAGCAATGGATGAATGTTCTAGGAAATTTATAACAATACTTAAGAAATACAGAGATAAGAAGGTAGAGAAACTTACAAATGAAATAGCTCAGGTTGAAAGTGTTTTAAATGAATACAAAGAGGATGTCCTATATAAAGAGCTTGATAGTAGGAATCGGACAGCTTTGAAACACTTTGAATCTGAAATTATTAAGAATAAGAAAAAGAAACTATACAATGCCCTGTATGGTGATCTAACCCACAAGCACAGGAAAATGGGAGAATACCAAGAGATAACAATAATGAAGTAGTGGGGAGTCCCATAAAAGAAAAAGAAAAAGAACAGAGACAAATGAGATATGCGAATGGACAACCAAAATTTAATGTAAACAAAAGAATGGTAAACTAGGGCCACAAAATGGCAATAATAGAAACACACCAAATGGGAAGAATAATAAACAAAAATACAAGCAATTTTGGTAATGGTACTTTTAAAGAGAGGGGAAAGATCAGACTATAATGACCCCACTACCCCAGAGAAAGCAGACCTCGGGTAGATTCCCAATATGGGGGAAGCCAAGGTGCAAGACCAAAAACCAACTACCAGAGATTGAATAATCCACCTCTGGAAATAATAATAAGAATAGCCAAAAAGGTAAGATAACTACACCAGCGACCCTAATATACAGAGTGAGTTTGGGGGCTATTTTCCATATAGAAGGGAACAGCTGGAGAAACCGTTTTTTTAGGCCAGCGCACAAACGAAAAACATCACGAGGGGGACCAGGAAACCCAAAAAGAGGGATAGAACCAGACGAAGAGGATGTAGAGGAGGTGTGGCATACAGAGCCAAAAAACAAAAAAGGGAAAGACACGTTACTATTAGGGAAACATGACCAAGACATCTTCAATATATCAAAGAAAATATTGACAAAGGATGAGGAAACCCTATTAAAGAAGGGGCTATCCTTTGCTCCAGGATGTAGCACCTAATAGCTTTGAGCTATTTATTGACATTAAAAAAATGATCAGGAAACTTACTCTGTCCAGACATTTTAAATTAAAGGAAAAAAGGATTAGAAAATAATGTTGGAATAATTCCAAACACCTTGGATGACTCCATATTGAGTAATACAAATGGAGAATACTGAAAATATGGGGGAAGTGGATGAGAATCATCTTGTCGATGTGCTTATAGATTTGGAAGAAGAAGCCCAAAATATACCAATTGTACATAGCTCATTAAAACAAAAATCCTCATTTTTTCCATATAACTCAAAAGGAAATTGTATTTCTGTATTGAAAGCCTCTTAGAGAAGGAGGTCTCTGAGATCTGTATCAAAGATAACGAAAGGAGGAAAACAAGAAAGGGAAACCTTTCGAAAGCAGAAAAAATGGCTTTAAAAAATCTCAGTGAAAACAGAGACCTAGTGATTCGGAGCGCTGATAAAGGCGGAGGAATTGTAGTGCAGGATAGGAGGGAATATGTTATGGAGGCAGATAGGTTGCTGAATGATAAGGATACCTATCAGAGATTATCTCATAACCCCACTAAGGAATATTTGGAGAATATAATTGCACTACTCTCCAAGGGCAGAATAGATCGAGTGCTAAGTAACCAAGAATACAGATATTGGTGGTTGAGGATCCAGTACTCCCTATTTTTTATCAACTGCCCAAAATCCACAAGGGGGTTAAACAATCCCCCGGGCAGACCCATTGTGTCGGGGATTGGAGGCCTAACAACCAAACTATCTGAATATTTCGATCACATACTTAAACCAATGGTACCATGCTTAAGATCCTATGTACAGGATTACTCTCCACATATTAAAAATCCTAAAGGACCTTATCTGGCAAGAGAATTGTATCTGGGTTACCATGGATGTATGCTCATTATATACTTCAATACCGCAAGCACTAGGTATTACAGCTGTTAAATATTTCTGTGGAAAATGCGGCTACATTAATGAAACCCAGATGGATTTTTGGAAAAAGCAATTGATTTTGTACTAAAGAAAAACTATTTTTCTATTGAGGGCAAGTATTTCCTCCAAACCAGGGGGGACGGCCATGGGACGAAATTTGCCCCGGACTTTGCCAACCTCTACATGGGCTGGTGGGAGGATCTATTATTTTTAATTCAGAGAACCCATACAAAGAACACATTATGCAGTGGTACTGATATATAGATGACATATTGATTGTCTGGCGAGGCACTACAGAGACACTAACAGAATTTGCTGAATATGCAAATAGAAATACCACTCAACTTAAGCTTTACCATGGAGTCCAGTCAAACAAGGGTGACGTTCCTGGACTTGGAAATAATACAGGAACATGGGGATGTCTACACGAAGCTGTATAGGAAACCCACAGACACCAATGGATACCTGCATGCTGAGAGTGGGCACCACAGTAAGTGGAAGAGAAACATCCCACTGGGCCAATATCAAAGAGCTAAACGAAATTGTGCCAAAGATAACGATTTTCAGAAAGAATCAGAAATAATTACAAATAGGTTCCTAGCAAAAGGGTATCCACGGGGACTACTTAATGGCACAAAAGGAAAAGTGGATAAAATGGATAGGAAAAAACTGATAACTAAAGAAACAGTGGAAAGTGTAGATAAGAAAATACCAGATAAACGAAAGATCCAATTAGTCCACCAGGTATAATAGGGCAGCAAAAAACATTGAGGGAGCAGTGAAAAAGCATTGGCATATTCTTATGCAAGATCCTATTCTGAAAGAGATGCTAAACGAGAAGGGACAGATTATTTTTAAAAAGAAATATTAATGTACAAAACAAAATAAGTCCAAGTATGCTTAGACCAAATATAAAAGGTAAAAACTGGCTAGAGAAACAAGCCCAGGGCTCCGTTCAAATGTGGGAAGAAAAGGATGCACCTGTTGTAGCCATATGGATGCCGAGCAATCATTTTTTTGGGGCAACAAATAACAACAGGCAGTATGAAATAAAAGATCTAATTACCTGTAGAACAAATTATGTGGTATACCTCCTTAAGGTGTTCGTGTGACAGGGTCTATATAGGGCGTACAAAACGCTGTATGAAAACTAGATTCAGTGAGCACCTTAGAAACAGAGGCAGGTAAAGATAATCATGGCGTATCAGCACACTTCTTAGAAGTACATAATCAGGATGATACTAGTCTCACATTATTGGGATTGAACATATAAAAAGAGACATAAAGAGGTGGAAATCGTCTGCTACGACTCAGACAACGGGATACCTCTGGATCCATAAATTACAGACCTTGGGTCCAGGGGGTCTCAACCGTGATATCGATCTAGCAGCATTTTTAGACACATAAATATAAATAGAGGGAGTTTTTTTATACACACACCCACTACCCACTACAGTCTATTGGGAGTACATCAATAGCTAACAATATGGGCATTATATTATAAAACTGGATGACTTTGTGGACATCTATCCCCATAAATCTCTATGAATCTATTAGTTTGTGGATTTTTATAAATACATGATTTTTATAGCAATATGCATTTTTTATATTCTTGTAACTATACCCCTATCTATTTATTTGTATATAGTTCAAACTGTTTTTGAGAATGAAATGATTGTACTATATATACATATAATTTTGTTTTATCTATTTATATATCAATTGTGAGTAAATGTAAACTGTAATATGTGCATTTTTATTAGCTTTGTATTATCTCTATATCTTCTATCATCAGTGTTTTTATGCATATCAAATTGTATGCTAGGTTTTAACGTATTATTCCGAATTGTCCTGTTTTTATATGAGATGAATGCATAATGATTCTTTTAGGACGAAAAGTCACAATAGGTACGATATAAATAGCTACTGTGCAGCTTACGAGACAGCGTGGAGCATGTTAACAGATAAATACTATGTGTTACGACTCTACTGCTACTTCCCGGGGAAACACCCCAACTATACGCCCCAGATCATATCAAATCAAAATCTGGAGGCGTGTTGTTCACACCAAAATAAGGGGCAGATTATGGTCAGTATGAGGCATAGCCTCTGACGGAAGCGGGAGGAGCCCGCGAAACGCGTAAGGCCACGCCCATAATCTGACGTGTGAGGAGATGGGATTGTGATTGATGCTTGGAACAAACTATTAGCCGGCTAATATAGTTTGTTTTCTAACGCACACTCACACGATCCCTCTATACACTATATACTCAACAGCATTTTTACAAGCTTAGTCCCCAGAGATATCCGTTCATATTACAATATTGGCTGACACGGAGGGGGACAACAAGGAGGATCACCGGTGCTGGAGTAATACCGTGTGCATATCTTTAAGGAGCAGACTTACCTCATATGTTTGAGGGCATTTTGTGAGTGTAAATCTATATATGTTTTATCTTTCAATAAAGTGTGAACTTACTTACTGCACTTAGATTGTGGATGCGCTCTTTCTCCTTTCATCTTCCAGAGAAATACACCTTAACGGTGGATCTAAATGGCATTAATGATCAGGTGGAATATAGCGCAATATCATATTCAGGTGCCAAAAGGCCTAACTAAATCTCTAAATAAAATCCAGCTATCGGACTTTATCAGGACAATGATATGGATAACCCTCTAACAGACCGGTACTAAAAAATCGTGTGATAGACTAAATAGGTCTCTCAGTATGTAGGGGTATAATAATAACAGTTATTTCACAGAGCATCCAGTAGACATGTATTGTTGTCGTAAATACTCAACATTATATTGTTATAAGTTGCCGTGGGGATACTATCTGCTGTAGAATATATCAATACTGGCCATACACTGAGTCAGGGGGTTAATTATATATGTAAGGAAAAGACAGTGTCGATTCACATGTGTTATTATTAACATCAGACTTCAGTGCTGTACACTAGTTCTGGAGAGAATAGCGATATATACTGAATATGACAGTCTTAAAAAGGCTGAGAATAACAAGTATCTCCATGGAACATAAGTTACAAATTGTTAGATTCCCATTAGGTCTAGAGTATTAAATGTTCAATATAAATAATACTATCTAATTGGCTAATATGCTGCTATTACAATAATACACTATAAAAATGAAGGCAAATGTCTCATTGGTGCGCTAATTGCAAATTATTATTATTGAAATTCAAAGAAGAGAGAACCTATATGTTCGTAAAAATATTACAAGTAAGCTGTGGTCTGCTACGATTAGACCGGGTAGTGAGATTCCAGTACGTGGAGGCTACCCACCCAAATAAAGACTACACATAATTAGCAGAGCTGTCTACGGCTATACCAATTGTCATCCGTCAACATAGTAATATTATAAACTAAACTGCCATAGCTTTTTCAAAGCTCTTTTACGAAACATATAACGGGGAATAGGGGACCTAATCGTCTCTCTCTGGTTGTTGTTTTTTTAACTTGCAGTAACCGGTATCTAAGGCTACTTAAATATTTACGCTATGGCAGTTTAGTCTTATATATTAACTATGTTGACGGCTGATAAAGTCCCGATAGCTGGATTTTATTTAGAGATTTAGTTAGGCGATTTTGGCACCTGAAAATTGATCTAATTGGTATTGAGAGTCCACAGAATGGCTGCGTTAGGCTCCAAAAAAGGAGGTTATAGAGCATATTTAACGCAACTTCAACTCTCGATACCAGAGTTGCTTACGGCGCGGCCCAGCCTCAAAAACGGGCTCGTGCACGATTCCCCCATAGGAAAACAATGGGGCTGTTTGAGCTGTAAAAAACCTAACACCTGCAAAAAAGCCGCATTCAGCCTCCTAACGCAGCCCCATTATTTGCTATGGGGAAACACTTCCTACGTCTGCACCTAACACTCTAACACATGTACCCGAGTCTAAACACCCCTAACCTTACACTTATTAACCCCTATTCTGCCGCCCCCGATATCGCTGACCCCTGTATATTTTTAACCCCTAATCTGCCGCTCCGTAAACCGCCGCTACTTACATTATCCCTATGTACCCCTAATCTGCTGCCCCTAACACCGCCGACCCCTATATTATATTTATTAACCCCTAATCTGCCCCCCACAACGTCGCCTCCACCTGCCTACACTTATTAACCCCTAACTTCTGCCCGACCGGACCTGAGCGCTACTATAATAAAGTTATTAACCCCTAATCCGCCCTCACTAACCCTATAATAAATTAGTAGTAACCCCATAATCTGCCCCTCGCTAACATCGCCGACACCTAACTTCAATTATTAACCCCTAATCTGCCGACTGGAGCTCACGCTATTTATAATAAATTTATTAACCCCTAAAGGTTACTTTGTATTATTTTAACCAGGTACAATAGCTATTAAATAGTTAAGAACTATTTAATAGCTAAAATAGTTAAAATAATTACAAATTTACCTGTAAAATAAATCCTAACCTTAAGTTACAATTAAACCTAACACTACCACTATCAATAAATAAATTAAATTCAATTCAACAATTAAATACAATGAAATAAACTAACTAAAGTACAAAAATAAAAAGAAACTAAGTTACAAAAAAATAAAAAAAATATTTACAAACATTAGAAATATATTACAACAATTTTAACTAATTACACCTACTCTAAGCCCCCTAATAAAATAACAAAGCCCCCAAAATAAAAAAATGCCCTACCCCTATTCTAAATGACTAAAGTTCAAAGCTCTTTTACCTTAATAGCCTGAACAGGGCCCTTTGCGGGGCATGCCCCAAGAAGTTCAGCTCTTTTGCCTGTAAACAAAAACATACAATACCCCCCCCCAACATTACAACCCACCACCCACATACCCCTAATCTAACCCAAACCCCCCTTAAATAAACCTAACACTAAGCCCCCTGAAGATCTCCCTACCTTGAGTCGTCTTCCCCCAGCCGAGCCAAATTCTTCATCCAAGCGGAGCAAGAAGAGGTCCTCCATCGGTAGAAGTCTTCATCCAAGTGGGGCAGAAGAGGTCTTCCATCCGATTGAAGTCTTCATCCAAGAGGCATCTTCTATCGTCATCCATCTGGAGCGAGCGGGCAGCATCCTGAAGACCTCCGACGCGGAACATCCATCCTGGCCGACGACTGAACGACGATGACGGTTCCTTTAAATGACGTCATCCAAGATGGCGTCCCTCGAATTCCGATTGGCTGATAGGATTCTATCAGCCAATCGGAATTAAGGTAGGAAAATCTGATTGGCTGATTGAATCAGCCAATCAGATTTAGCTTGCATTCTATTGGCTGATCGGAACAGCCAATAGAATGCAAGCTCAATCTGATGGTGATTGGATCAGCCAATCGGATTGAACTGATTCTGATTGGCTGATTCCATCAGCCAATCAGAATATTCCTACCTTAATTCCGATTGGCTATTAATAGCTATTGTACCTGGTTAAAATAATTACAAAGTTACCTGTAAAATAAATATTAATCCTAAAATAGCTATAATTTAATTATAATTTATATTGTAGCTATATTAGGATTATTTTACAGGTAAGTATTTAGCTTTAAATAGGAATAATTTATTTAATAAGAGTTAATTAATTTCGTTAGATTAAAATTATAATTAATTTAGGGGGGTGTTAGTGTTAGGGTTAGACTTAGTAGCGGCGAGGTCCGGTCGGCAGATTAGGGGTTAATAATTGAAGTTAGGTAGGTCGGCGATGTTAGGGAGGGCAGATTAGGGTTAATACTATTTATTATAGGGTTAGTGAGGCGGATTAGGGGTTAATAACTTTATTATAAGTAGCGGTGCGGTCTGCTCGGCAGATTAGGGGTTAATAAGTGTAGGCAGGTGGAGGCGACGTTGAGGGGGGCAAGATTAGGGGTTAATAATATAATATAGGGGTCGGCGGTGTTAGGGGCAGCAGATTAGGGGTACATAGCTATAATGTAGGTGGCGGCTCTTTGCGGTCGGCAGATTAGGGGCTTAATTATTGTAGGTAGCTGGCTGCGACGTTGTGTGAGGGCAGGTTAGGGGTTAATAAATCATAATATAGGGGTCGGCGGTATTAGGGGCAGCAGATTAGGGGTACATAAGTATAACGTAGGTGGCGGTCGGCAGATTAGGGGTTAAAAAATTTAATCAAGTGTCGGCGATGTGGGGGGGCCTCGGTTAGGGGTACATAGGTAGTTTATGGGTGTTAGTGTACTTTAGAGCACAGTAGTTAAGAGCTTTATAAACCGGCGTTAGCCCAGAAAGCTCTTAACTACTGACTTTTTTCTGCGGCTGGAGTTTTTGTCGTTAGATTTCTAACGCTCACTTCAGACAGACTCTAAATACCGGAGTTAGAAAGATCCCATTGAAAAGATAGGATACGCAAATGACGTAAGGGGATCTGCGGGTATGGAAAAATCGCGACTGAAAAGTGAGCGTTAGACCCTTTTTTGACTGACTCCAAAATACCGGCGGTAGCCTAAAACCAGCGTAGGAGCCTCTAACGCTGGTTTTCACGGCTACCGGCCAAACTCCAAATCTAGGCCAAAGTTATTGGTTTAAGTATTTTGAACATTGCAGTGCTGAAGATAGTGGGCAGGATAACGTGACATCATCGGCGAAATAAAGATATAACTTCAGAACGTTATGAAACTTCGTTTTGGAGAAAATATGGTCAGTAGGTTTTAATTAATGTTTATTAACTTTAATATGTTAGTTGTTTAGCTTAAAAATTATAACAGAAAGTAATCCTTTAATAGCGTGTTCTTGCTAGATTTGTGCTATTATGTCTGAAAAAAACCTTAACGACCAGTGACATACAGGGTACATTGTGGTCATTAAGGGTTAAAGTCCAGTTCCAGATTTTAAATTAGAAGTAAATTATGAATAAAATAAAAACTAAATAGCACCATCTTCTGGTGATGAAGTATTAAAGAGACACAGAACCCAATTTTTTTATTTTGTGATTCAGATAGAGCATACAATTTTAAGCAACTTTCTAATTTACTCCTGTTAGCAAATGTTCTTCATTCTTTGGTATCTTTTTTTAAAATGAAAGAATGTAAGTTTAGATGCCGGCACATTTTTTGTGAACAACGTGGTTGTTCTTGCTGATTGGTGGATAAATTCCTCCACCATTAAGAAGTGGCTTTCCAGGGTTCTGAATACAAACAAATAGCTTAGATGCCTTTTTTTCAAATAAAGATAGCAAAGAACAAGGAAAAATTAATAAAAGGAGTAAATTAGAAAATTTCTTAAAATTGCTGCTCTATCTGAATCACAAAAGAAAAATATTGGGTTCAGTGTCCCTTTTAAACAACAAATACATTGTAATTTTTATTTTTTATCAGCTAGTTATTGAATTGTCCTGTTGAAAAATAATACTAGTAACAATAACATAATTGTAAACTGATTGCACCTAGCTTGTCTGATTATGGCAAGCTGTTATTAAAAATAATAATATTATAGCAATATACAAAAAAGTCAGAACATTGTGGCAGTTACACATACCGGTAACTATTATAATTCAAGCTTATTAACTTCAAGCTGTGTTAACATCAGACAAAAACATGATCTGAAAGGGATTCTGAACCCAAATCTTTTTCTTTCATGATTCATATAGAGCAAGCAATTTTAAGCAACTTTCTAATTTACTCCTATTATCAATTTGTCTTCGTTCTCTTGGTATCTTTATTTGAAAAAGCAGTAATGCAAGCTTACAAGCCGGCCCCATCTTTGGTTCAGCACCTGGGTAGCACTAAATGTAGCCACCAATCAGCAAGTGCATCCTGGGTGCTAATATATAAACTTGTTGCATTCCTTGGATGGAAATAAGCTTGTGTATGATCCAACTTTAGCATTAGATTTTGGGTAACAGATGTAATATTTCTATATTAATGAGCATTAGCAGGAAGTATCTATCAACCAAACAGTATTAGTAGGAAGTACCGATCACCCAATGAACATCAGTAGCACATACTGTATGAAATAACATATTAGCGTTAGCAGGAAGTAATCTAGCAGCCAATCAGTATTAGTAGGAAGTACCGATCACCCAATAAACATTAGTAGCACATGCTGTACGTATTAACAAATTAGCATTAGCAGGAAGTATCTATCAGCCAATCAGTATTAGTAGGAAGTACCGATCACCCAATGAACATTAGTAGCACATACTGTATGTAATAACAAATTAGCATTAGCAGGAAGTATCTATCAGCCAATCAGTATTAGTAGGAAGTATCGATCACCCAATGAACATCAGTAGCACATACTGTATGTAATAACAAATTAGGATTAGCAGGAAGTATCTATCAGCCAATCAGTATTAGTAGGAAGTACTGATCACCCAATGAACATTAGTAGCACATACTGTATGTAATAAAAAATTAGCATTAGCAGGAAGTATCTATCAGCCAATCAGTATTAGTAGGAAGTACCGATCACCCAATGAACATTAGTAGCACATACTGTGTGTAATAACAAATTATCATTAGCAGGAAGTATCTATCAGCCAATAAGTATTATTAGGAAGTACCGATCACCCAATGAACATTAGTAGCACATACTGTACATAATAATGAATTATCATTAGCAGGAAGTATCTATTAGCCAATCAGTATTAGTAGGAAGTACCGATCACCCAATGAACATTAGTAGCACATACTGTACATAATAACAAATTATCATTAGCAGGAAGTATCTATCAGCATTAGTAGGAAGTACCGATCACCCAATAAACATTAGTAGCACATACTGTACGTATTAACAAATTAGCATTAGCAGGAAGTATCTATCAGCCAATCAGTATTAGTAGGAAGTACCGATCACCCAATAAACCTTAGTAGCACACACTGTACATATTAACAAATAAGCATTAGCAGGAAGTATCTATCATCCAATCAGTATTAGTAGGAAGTACCGATCACCCAATGAACATTAGTAGCACAAACAATATGTAATAACAAATTAGCATTAGCAGGAAGTATCTATCAGCCAATCAGTATTAGTAGGAAGTACCGATCACCCAATGAACATCAGTAGCACATACTGTATGTAATAACAAATTAGCATTAGCAGGAAGTATCTATCAGCCAATAAGTATTATTAGGAAGTACCGATCACCCAATGAACATTAGTAGCACATACTGTACATAGTAATGAATTATCATTAGCAGGAAGTATCTATTAGCCAATCAGTAATAGTAGGAAGTACCGATCACCCGATGAACATTAGTAGCACATACTGTACATAATAAATCATCATTAGCAGGAAGTATCTATCAACCAATCAGTATTAGTAGGAAGTACCGATCACCCAATAAACATTAGTAGCACATACTGTACGTATTAACAAATTAGCATTAGCAAGAAGTATCTATCAGCCAATCAGTATTAGTAGGAACAGTAACCGATCACCCAATGAACCTTAGTAGCACACACTGTACATATTAACAAATAAGCATTAGCAGGAAGTATCTATCATCCAATCAGTATAGTAGGAAGTACGATCACCCAATGAACATTAGTAGGACATACAATATGTAATAACAATTAGTATTAGCAGGAAGTATCTATCAGCCAATCAGTATTAGTAGGAAGTACTGATCACCCAATAACAATTAGTAGCACATACTGTACATATTAACAAATTATCATTAGCAGGAAGTATCTACCGATCTCCCAATGAACATAAGTAGCACATACTGTACGTATTAACAAATTATCATTAGCAGGAAGTATCTATCAGCCAATCAGTATTAGTAGGAAATACCAATCACCCAATGAACATTAGAAACACATACGCCTAGATTTAGAGTTCTGCGTTAGCCGTCAAAAGCAGCGTTAAGGGGTCCTAACACTGCTTTTGGCCACCCGCTGGTATTTAGAGTTCGACAGGAAAGGGTCTAACGCTCACTTCCCTACCGCGATTCCAGGCTACCGCAGATCCCCTTACGCCAATTGCGTATCCTATCTTTTCTATGGGATCTGCCTAACGCTGGTATTTGGAGTCTTGGGAGAAAGTGAGCGGCAGTCCCTCTACCGACAAGACTCCAGCCGCAAAAAAAAGTCAGTAGTTAAGAGCTTTATGGGCTAACGCCGGAATATAAAGCTCTTAACTACTGTGCTCTAAAGTACACTAACACCCATAAACTACCTATGTACCCCTAAACCGAGCCCCCCCCCCCCCACATCGCCACTCTATTTTTAACCCCTAATCTGCCGATCCCGGACATTGCCGCCACCTACGTTATACTTATGAACCCCTATCTGATGCCCCCTAACATCGCTGACCCCTATATTATATTTATTAACCCCTAATCTGCCCCCCCCAACGTCGCCACTACCTAACTACACTTATTAACCCCTAATCTGCTGACCGGACCTCGCCGCCACTATAATACATGTATTAACCCCTAAACCGTCGCACTCCCGCCTCGCAAACACTATAATAAATAGTATTAGCCACTAATCTGCCCTCCCTAACATCACCGCCACTTACCTACAATTATTAACCCCTAATCTCCCGCCCGCATCGTCGACGCTATAATAAAGTTATTAACCCTTAAACATAACACTAACCCTAACACCCCCTAACATAAATATAATTTATATTAAACAAAATAATATTCCTAAAATTAACTAAAGTATTCCTATTTAAAACGAAATACCTGTAAAATAAACTCTAATATAGCTACAATATAACGAATAATTATATTGTAGCTATTTTAGGATTTATATTCATTTTACAGGCAACTTGGTATTTTTTTAACTAGGTAAAAAAGCTATTAAATCGTTATTATCTATTTAACAGCTACCTAGATAAAATTACAAAATTACCTGTAAAATAAATCCTAACCTAAGTTACAATTAAAACCTAACACTACACTATCATTAAATTAATTTAATAAATTACCTACAATTACCTACAATTAAATACAATTAAATAACCTATTCTATAATAAAAAAAACACTAAATTACAAAAAATAAAAAAGAATTACAAGCAGTTTAAATTAATTACACCTAATTTAAGCCCCCTAATAAATAAAAAAACCCCCAAAATAAAAAAATTCCCTACCCTATTCTAAAATACAAAAGTAATCAGCTCTTTTACCAGCCCTTTAAAGGGCTTTTTTGCGGGGCATGCCCCAAAGTAATCAGCTCTTTTGCCTGTAAAAAAAAATACAACCCCCCCAACATTAAAACCCACCACCCCACATACCCCTACTCTAACTCACCCAAACCCCCCCTTAAATAAACTAACACTACCCCCTTGAAGATCTCCCTACCTTGAGTTGTCTTCACCCAGCCGGGCAGAAGTCTTCATCCGGTGGGGCAGAAGAGGACATCCAGACCGGCAGAAGTCTTCATCCTATCCGGGCAGAAGAGGACATCCAGACCGGCAGACATCTTCATCCAAGCGGCATCTTCTATCTTCATCCATCCGGAGCGGAGCCATCTTCTTCCCAGCCGACGCGGATCCATCCTCTTCAACCAACGCCTACTCGCCAAATGAAGGTTCCTTTAAATGACGTCATCCAAGATGGCGTCCCTCGAATTCCGATTGGCTGATAGAATCCTATCAGCCAATTGGAATTAAGGTAGGAAGAATCTGATTGGCTGATTCAATCAGCCAATAGACTGCGAGTTTAATACGATTGGCTGATTGGATCAGCCAATCGTATTGAACTCGCATTCTATTGGCTGATCGGAACAGCCAATAGACTGCGAGTTTAATACGATTGGCTGATTGGATCAGCCAATTGGATTGAACTTGAATCTGATTGGCTGATTGAATCAGCCAATCAGATTTTTCCTACCTTAATTCCTAATAATTCCTAATAATTTTACAGGTAAGTATTTAGTTTTAAATAGGAATACTTTAGTTAATTTTAGGAATATTATTTTGTTTAATATAATTTATATTTATGTTAGGGGGGTGTTAGGGTTAGGGTTAGAGTTATGTTTATGGGTTAATAACTTTATTATAGTAGCGGCGACGGTGCGGGCGGGAGATTAGGGGTTAATAATTGTAGGTAGGTGGCGGCGATGTTAGGGAAGGCAGATTAGGGGTTAATAGTATTTATTATAGTGTTTGCGAGGCGGGAGTGCGGCGGTTTAGGGGTTAATACATTTATTATAGTGGCTGCGAGGTCCGGTCGGCAGATTAGGGGTTAATAAGTGTAGTTAGGTAGCGGCGACGTTGGGGGGGGCAGCAGATTAGGGGTTAATAAATATAATATAGGGGTCGGCGGTTGTTAGGGGCAGCAGATTAGGGGTTCATAGGGATAATGTAGTTGCAGGCGGTGTCCGGAGCAGAAGATTAGGGGTTAATAATAATATAATAATAATATGCAGGGGTCAGGGATAGCGGGGGCAGCAGATTAGGGGTTAATAAGTGTAAGGTTAGGGGTGTTTAGACTCAGGGTTCATGTTAGGGTGTTAGGTGTAGACTTAGAGAGTGTTTCCCCATAGGAAACAATAGGACTGCGTTAGGAACTGAACGCTGCTTTTTTGCAGGTGTTAGGTTTTTTTTCAGCCAGCTCAGCCCCATTGTTTCCTATGAGGATATCGTGCACGAGCACGTTTTGCCAGCTTACCACTACTGTAAGCAACGCTGGTATTGAGGGTTGAAGTGGAGCTACATTAGGCTCAACGCACCCTTTTTTGAGCCTAACGCAGCCCTTCAGACAACTCTAAATGCCAGCATTGTTTGTCACAGTGTGTGCAGGTAGGCAGCCGCATGATCCATCGGCGCAGCACAGCCAGGGTCCAGTCTGAGTCGACGAGACTCACTGTCCCCACCGTGTCTGAGTCTGACTGTCTGGTGGTGCTGGGGGCATAATTTTATTGAAGGGGGGGCTGGCTGCCTGGCTGGGGGCATACTTTTATTGCAGGGGGGGCTGGCTGCCTGGCTGGGGGCATCATTTTATTGAAAAAAGAGTGTTGGGTTTGGAAAGGGGTGCTAGAACAGCAATCTGGATAAAGTAATTAAAAATATATTTGAAAAATCCTAGTGTGTAAATCAAGTGAATATAAAGAAGATGAATATCAGTGCCTATTGCACTATTAATATTGAGTAAAAAGTGTGAATATAAGAAAGTGAATATTAAAAAGTGGAAAATCTGTATGTCTTATATAAAACGTGATGATGTGAAAAAAATGGTTGGTTTAAAACCAAGTGAATATTACTATATCACATTTTATTTTGTCCTTTAGACATATTTATTAACTAAATTAGTGTTACCTTCTTAAGTCACTAGTGCAGTGAGAAGACTGCACTAGTGAAAGGTGGCTATATCTGGAGTGAGGCACACTGTTCTATACTTCTTTTTTGCATCATTTTCTTGCAGGGGGGAGCTGGCTGGGGGCATAATTTTTCATTTTATTGCAGGGGGGGCTGGCTGGTGGTATAATTTTATTGCAGGGGGGGCTGGCTGGGGGCATAATTTTATTGCAGGGGGGGCTGGCTGGGGGCATAATTTTATTGCAGGGGGGGCTGGCTGGGGGCATAATTTATGGCTGGAGGTATAATTTTATTCATTTTATTGCAGAGGGGCTGAGAGAAACATTTTATTGCAGGGGGTTGGCCTGGGAGCTTAATTTTATTGCTATGGGCATCATTTATTGCAGGGGGGCTCAGGGCATTATTTTATTGCTGGGGTATCATTTTATTGCAGGGGTGCTGGGAGCATTATTTTATTGCAGGGGTGTTGCTGGGGGCATCACTTTTGGCTGGGGGCATCATTTTATTGCAGGGGGGCTGGCTGGGGGCATAATTTTATTGCTGAGAGCATCATTTTATTGCAGGGGGCTGGCTGGGGGTATCATTTTATTGCTGGGAGCATCATTTTATTGCAGGGGGCTGGCTGGGGGTATCATTTTATTGCTGGGAGCATCATTTTATTGAAGGTGCTGGGGGGCATCATTTTATTGCTGGGAGCATCATTTTATTGCAGGGTGCTGGGGGCATCATTTTATTGCTGGGAGCATCATTTTATTGCAGGGTGCTGGGGCATCATTTTATTGCTGGGGCATCATTTTATTGCAGGGGGGCTGGGAGCATCATTTTATTGCTGAGGCATAATTTATTACAGAGGGGGCTGGGACCATAATTTTATTGCAGGGTGCTGGAGGCATCAGTTTATTGCTGGGAGCATCATTGTATTGCAGGGTGCTGGGGGAATCAGTTTATTGCAAGGAGCATCATTTTATTGCAGGGTGCTGGGGGCATCATTTTATTGCAGGGTGCTGGGGGCATCATTTTATTGCAGGGTGCTGGGGGAATCATTTTATTGCAGGGTGCTGTGGGCATCATTTTTTATTGCTGGGAGCATCATTTTATTGCAGGGTGCTGGGGGCATCATTTTATTGCTGGGAGCATCATTTTATTGCAGGGTGCTGGGGGCATCATTTTTTATTGCTGGGAGCATCATTTTATTGCAGGGTGCTGGGGGCATCATTTTTATTGCTGGGAGCATCATTTTATTGCAGGGTGCTGGGAGCATCATTTTATTGCAGGGGTGCTGGGGGCATCATTTTATTGCTGGGAGCATCATTTTATTGCAGGGTGCTGGGGCATCATTTTATTGCTGGGAGCATCATTTTATTGCAGGGTGTTGGGGGCATCATTTTTATTGCTGGGAGCATCATTTTATTGCAGGGTGCTGGGGGCATCATTTTATTGCAGGGTGCTGGGGGCATCATTTTATTGCAGGGTGCTGGGGGCATCATTTTTTATTGCTGGGAGCATCATTTTATTGAAGGGTGCTGGGGGCATCATTTTATTGCTGGGAGCATCATTTTATTGCAGGGTGCTGGGGGCATCATTTTTTATTGCTGGGAGCATCATTTTATTGCAGGGTGCTGGGGGCATCATTTTTATTGCTGGGTGCATCATTTTATTGCAGGGTGCTGGGAGCATCATTTTATTGCAGGGTGTTGGGGGCATCATTTTATTGCTGGGAGCATCATTTTATTGCAGGGTGCTGGGGGCATCATTTTATTGCTGGGACCATAATTTTATTGCAGGGTGCTGGAGGCATCAGTTTATTGCTGGGAGCATCATTGTATTGCAGGGTGCTGGGGGAATCAGTTTATTGCAAGGAGCATCATTTTATTGCAGGGTGCTGGGGGGCATCATTTTATTGCAGGGTGCTGGGGGCATCATTTTATTGCAGGGTGCTGGGGGCATCATTTTTTATTGCTGGGAGCATCATTTTATTGCAGGGTGCTGGGGGCATCATTTTATTGCTGGGAGCATCATTTTATTGCAGGGTGCTGGGGGCATCATTTTTTATTGCTGGAGCATCATTTTATTGCAGGGTGCTGGGGGCATCATTTTATTGCTGGGAGCATCATTTTATTGCAGGGTGCTGGGGGCATCATTTTTTATTGCTGGGAGCATCATTTTATTGCAGGGTGCTGGGGGCATCATTTTTATTGCTGGGAGCATCATTTTATTGCAGGGTGCTGGGAGCATCATTTTATTGCAGGGTGTTGGGGGCATCATTTTATTGCTGGGAGCATCATTTTATTGCAGGGTGCTGGGGGCATCATTTTATTGCTGGGAGCATCATTTTATTGCAGGGTGTTGGGGGCATCATTTTTATTGCTGGGAGCATCATTTTATTGCAGGGTGCTGGGGGCATTATTTTATTGCTGGGAGCATCATTTTATTGCAGCGTGCTGGGGGCATCATTGCTGGGAGCATCATTTTATTGCAGGGTGCTGGGGGCATCATTTTATTGCTGGGAGCATCATTTTATTGCAGGGTGCTGGGGGCATCATTTTATTGCAGGGTGCTGGGGCATCATTTTATTGCAGGGTGCTGGGGGGCATCATTGCTGGGAGCATCATTTTATTGCAGGGTGCTGGGGCATCATTTTTATTGCTGGGAGCATCATTTTATTGCAGGGTGCTGGGGGCATCATTTTATTGCTGGAAGCATCATTTTATTGCAGGGTGCTGGGAGCTGCTGGGGGCATCATTTTATTGCTGGGAGCATCATTTTATTGTAGGGTGCTGGGAGCATCATTTTATTGCAGGGTGCTGGGGGCATCATTTTATTGCTGGGAGCATCATTTTATTGCAGGGTGCTTGGGGCATCATTTTATTGCTGGGAGCATCATTTTATTGCAGGGTGTATGGATGCATCATTTTATTGCAGGGGGGCTGGGAGCATCATTTTATTGCTGGGGCATAATTTATTACAGAGGGGGGATGGGAGCATCATTTTATTGCAGGGGCATAATTTATTACAGAGGGGGGCTGGGAGCATAATTTTATTGCAGGTGTGCTGGGGGAATAATTTTTTTTGCTGGGAGCATCATTTTATTGCAGGGTGCTGGGGGCATCATTTTATTGCTGGGAGCATCATTTTATTGCAGTGGGGCTCGGATATCCTTTATGATTTGACCGCTGATTCCTATTGGTGTGGTGCATGTTACGTGAGTTGTCACTAATAAAAGCTCAATAACAAAGCTTGGCATACCGTCATGTGTCACAATACCTCAATATATGGATTTAAAACTGTATAAAGTAAATACACAACTGTAATTTGCAGCTAACCAGCTTGACTTAGTTACAGTAAGTACCTGTCTGCAACTAAGCTTAAGCAATTTCCACCATTTCAGTTGCTTCCCATTTCTATACATTTTTGCTTTGGGTTTCATGGTATTAACATCTGTAAGATTATGTGGATATTGGACATCAATGTCTAATGTCTACATCAAAGAAAGTAACTGCAAAGTTAAACTTTACTTTCATTCGCCTAGATTTAGAGTTCTGCGTTAGCCATCCAAACCAGCGTTAGGGGGTCCTAACTCTGGTTTTGGGCGCCCACTGGTATTTAGAGTCAGTCAGGAAAGGGTCTAACGCTCACTTTCCAGCCGCAACTTTTCCATACCGCAGATCCCCTTACGTCAATTGCGTATCCTATCTTTTCAATGGGATCTTTCTAACGCTGGTATTTAGAGTCTTGGCTGAAGTGAGCATTAGAACTCTAACGACAAAAATCCAGCCGCAGAAAAAAAGTCAGGAGTTAAGAGCTTTATGGGCTAACGCCGGTTCATAAAGCTCCTACCTACTGTGCTCTAAAGTTCACTAACACCCATAAACTAACATCCTTTAAGTGACGTCATCCAAGATGGCGTCCCTCGAATTCCGATTGGCTGATAGGATTCTATCAGCCAATCGGAATTAAGGTAGGAAAAATCTGATTGGCTGATTGAATCAGCCAATCAAATTCAAGTTCAATCCGATTGGCTGATCCAATCAGCCAATCAGATTGAGCTTGCATTCTATTGGCTGATTGGAACAGCCAATAGAATGCAAGCTCAATCTGATTGGCTGATCCAATCAGCCAATCGGATTGAACTTGAATCTGATTGGCTGATTCAATCAGCCAATCATATTTTTCCTACCTTAACTCCGATTGGCTGATAGAATCCTATCAGCCAATTGGAATTCGAGGGACGCCATCTTGGATGACGTCACTTAAAGGAACCTTCATTCGTCGGGAGTCGCCGGAAGAAGAGGATGGATCTGCGTCGGCTGCTTCAAGATGGTCCCGCTCCGCGCCGGATGGAAGAAAATAGAAGACGCCGCCTGGATGAACATGTCTACCGGTCCGGATGTCCTCTTCTTGCCGGATAGGATGAAGACTTCGGACCCTCTTCTGGACCTCTTCTTGCCGGATAGGATGAAGACTTCGGACCCTCTTCTGAACGGATCGGTGATACCCGGCGTGGTGAAGATAAGGTAGGAAGATCTTCATGGGCTTAGTGTTAGGTTTTTTAAGGGGTGTTTGGGTTAGATTAGGGGTATGTGGGTGGTGGGTTGTAATGTTGGGGGGGTATTGTATGTTTATTTAAATGCAAAAGAGCTGTTTTCTTTGGGGCATGCCCCGCAAAAGGCCCTTTTAAGGGCTGGTAAGGTAAAAGAGCTGTTAAATTTTTATTTTAGAATAGGGTAGGGCATTTTTTTTATTTTGGGGGGCTTTGTTATTTTTTTAGGGGGCTTAGAGTAAGTGTAATTAGTTTAAAATTCTTGTAATCTTTTTTTTTTTTGTAATTTAGTGTTTGTTTTTGTAATTTAGTTTAGTTGATTTATTTGTAGATAATTGTAGATAGTTTAGTTAATTAATTTATTGATAGTGTAGTGTTAGGTCTAATTGTAACTTAGATTAGGATTTATTTTACAGGTAATTTTGTAATTATTTTAACTAGGTAGCTATTAAATAGTTATTAACTATTTAATAGCTATTGTACCTAGTTAAAATAAATACAAAGTTGCCTGTAAAATAAATATAAATCCTAAAATAGCTACAATATATTTATTATTTATATTGTAGCTATATTGGGGTTTATTTTACAGGTAAATATTTAGCTTTAAATAGGATTAATTTATTTAATAAGAGTTAATTTTTTTCGTTAGATAAAAATTATATTTAATTTAGGGGGGGTGTTAGTGTTAGGGTTAGACTTAGCTTTAGGGGTTAATACATTTATTAGAGTAGCGGCGAGGTCCGGTCGGCAGATTAGGGGTTAATACTTGAAGTTAGGTGTCTGCGACGTTAGGGAGGGCAGATTAGGGGTTAATACTATTTATTATAGGGTTTTTGAGGCGGGAGTGAGGTGGTTTAGAGGTTAATACATTTATTATAGTGGCGGCGAGGTCCGGTCGGCAGATTAGGGGTTAATAAGTGTAGGTAGGTAGCTGTGACGTTGGGGGGGCAGATTAGGGATTAATAAATATAATATAGGGGTCGGCGGTGTTAGGGGCAGCAGATTAGGGGTACAGAGGGATAATGTAGGTTGCGGCGTTGTATGTAGCGGCAGATTAGGGGTTAATAATAATATGCAGGTGTCTGCGATAGCGGGGGCGGCAGATTAGGGGTTAATAAGTGTAAGGTTAGGGGTGTTTAGACTCGGGGTTCATGCTAGGGTGTTAGGTGCAGACTTAGGAAGTGTTTCCCTATAGGAAACAATGGGGCTGCGTTAGGAGCTGAACACTGCTTTTTTGCAGGTGTTAGGTTTTTTTTAAGCTTAAACTGCCCCATTGTTTCCTATGGGGATATCGTGCACGAGCATGTTTTTGAAGCTGGCCGCGTCCGTAAACAACGCTGGTATTAAGAGTTGCAGTGGCGGTAAATATGCATGTACGCTCCCTTTTTGGAGCCTAACGTAGCCCTTCAGAGAACTCTAAATACCAGCGTTGTTTAAAAGGTGCGGGGGAAAAAAACACACGTATCTAATGCACCCCTTCTAACGCAAAACTCTAAATCTAGGTGATTGTAACTTGGTGTAACTAAGGTACTTTTTGTTTAAATGTTATGTCAGATTTGTTTACAGTTGCATATAAAATGCACAATGTACACTACCTAACTGCTTTCTATAATGGTTGGGGCTATGAATCAAACCTTATTACAACAGGTAGCTGCCATACCTTGGTATTCTAAATAAAGCATTAACATCTTTAAAAAAAAAAAAAAAAAATGTTTACAAGTATTTCTATGACCCTTTAGTGTGTGTGTGTGGTTGGTTGGTGTGTGTGTGTGGGGTTGGTTGGTGTGTGTGTGTGTGGTTGGTTGGTGTGTGTGTGTGGGGTTGGTTGGTGGGGGTGTGTGTGTGTGTGTGTGGTTGCCCCATTTCTTTAAGTATTTTTTGTTCTGGGTAGAGGCCACTGCGCTGTCATTCTGCCTATGGACCTGCACTTGCTAGGGCCGGCCCTGGCGTCTCTGTAATGTTCCTGTTATCATAAGAAAACGCAAAATAAGGCCCAATTCAAGTCAACTGTCCCTAATTGTCAGCATAATTCTTCATTATATACATAAACAGTTGTTCCAATAGTACAAATGGTTTATTGCAGTATATACAATGCTATAGTGCTCCAGATTAGTGGATTTGTTTTGCTTAGTTTTTTTAAAATGGTGTGCATTACCTTTAAATTATTTTTCTCCCATTTTTTTTAATTAATTTTAAAAACTGGGGGCGGGGTTGGGGCGGAGATGGGCGGGGTTCAGGCGGGATTGGCAGCGGAGATGGGGCGGGGTTGGAGGCGGAGACAAAGGGGGCTCCATTTTGTCATCCTTCCTTGGGCCCCGCAATGGCTAGGGCCGGCCCTGAGTATTAGTAGGAAGTACCGATCACCCAATGAACATTAGTAGCACATACTATATGTAATAACAAATTAGCATTAGCAGGAAGTATCTATCAGCCAATCAGTAAAAGTAGGAAGTTCCGATCACCCAATAAACATTAGTAGCACATACTGTATGTAATAACAAATTAGCATTAGCAGGAAGTATCTATCAGCCAATCAGTATTAGTAGGAAGTACCGATTACCCAATGAACATTAGTAGCACATACTGTATGTAATAACAAATTAGCATTAGCAGGAAGTATCTATCAGCCAATCAGTATTAGTAGGAAGTACTGATCACCCAATGAACATTAGTAGCACATACTGCATGTAATAACAAATAAGCATTAGCAGGAAGTATCTATCAGCCAATCAGTAATGGTAGGAAGTACCGATCACCCAATAAACATTAGTAGCACATACTGTATGTAATAACAAATTAGCATTAGCAGGAAGTATCTATCAGCCAATCAGTATTAGTAGGAAGTACCGATTACCCAATGAACATTAGTAGCACATACTGTATGTAATAACAAATTAGCATTAGCAGGAAGTATCTATCAGCCAATCAGTATTTGTAGGAAATACCGATCACCCAATGAACATTAGTAGCACATACTGTACATAATAACAAATTAGCATTAGCAGGAAGTATCTATTAGCCAATCAGTATTAGTAGGAAGTACCGATCACCCAATGAACATTAGTAGCACATGCTGTATGTAATAACAAATTAGCATTAGCAGGAAGTATCTATCAGCCAATCAGTATTTGTAGGAAATACCGATCACCCGATGAACATTAGTAGCACATACTGTACATAATAACAAATTAGCATTAGCAGGAAGTATCTATTAGCCAATCAGTATTAGTAGGAAGTACCGATCACCCAATGAACATTAGTAGCACATACTGTATGTAATAACAAATTAGCATTAGCAGGAAGTATCTATCAGCCAATCAGTATTTGTAGGAAGTACCGATCACCCAATGAACATAAGTAGCCATGCTGTATGTAATAACAAATTAGCATTAGCAGGAAGTATCTATCAGCCAATCAGTATTAGTAGGAAGTACCGATCACCCAATGAATATTAGTAGCACATACTGTATGTAATAACAGATTAGCATTAGCAGGAAGTATCTATCAGCCAATCAGTATTTGTAGGAAGTACCGATCACCCAATCAACATTAGTAGAACATACTGTATGTAATAACAAATTAGCATTAGCAGGAAGTATCTATCAGCCAATCAGTATTAGTAGGAAGTACCGATCACCCAATGAACATTAGTAGCACATACTGTATGTAATAACAAATTAGCATTAGCAGGAAGTATCTATCAGCCAATCAGTATTAGTAGGAAGTACCGATCACCCAATGAACATTAGTAGCACATACTGTATGTAATAACAAATTAGCATTAGCATGAAGTATCTATCAGTCAATCAGTATTAGTAGGAAGTACCGATCACCCAATGAATATTAGTAGCACATACTGTATGTAATAACAAATAAGCATTAGCAGGAAGTATCTATCAGCCAATCAGTATTAGTAGGAAGTATCGATCACCCAATGAACATCAGTAGCACATACTGTATGTAATAACAAATTCGCATTAGCAGGAAGTATCCATCAGCCAATCAGTATTAGTAGGAAGTACCGATCACCCAATGAACATAAGTAGCACATACTGTATGTAATAACAAATAAGCATTAGCAGGAAATATCTATCAGCCAATCAGTATTAGTAGGAAGTACCGATCACCCAATGAACATTAGTAGCACATACTGTATGTAATAACAAATAAGCATTAGCAGGAAGTATCTATCAGCCAATCAGTATTAGTAGGAAGTATTGATCACCCAATGAACATCAGTAGCACATACTGTATGTAATAACAAATTAGCATTAGCAGGAAGTATCAATCAGCCAATCAGTATTAGTAGGAATTACGATCACCCAATGAACATAAGTAGCACATACTGTATGTAATAACAAATAAGCATTAGCAGGAAGTATCTATCAGCAAATCAGTATTAGTAGGAAGTACCGATCACCCAATGAACATTAGTAGCACATACTGTATGTAATAACAAATAAGCATTAGCAGGAAGTATCTATCAGCCAATCAGTATTAGTAGGAAGTACCGATCACCCAATGAACATTAGTAGCACATACTGTATGTAATAACAAATAAGCATTAGCAGGAAGTATCTATCAGCCAATCAGTATTAGTAGGAAGTACCGATCACCCAATGAACATTAGTAGCACATACTGTATGTAATAACAAATTAGCATTAGCAGGAAGTATCTATCAGCCAATCAGTATTAGTAGGAAGTATCGATCACCCAATGAACATCAGTAGCACATACTGTATGTAATAACAAATTAGCATTAGCAGGAAGTATCTATCAGCCAATCAGTATTAGTAGGAAGTACCGATCACCCAATGAACATTAGTAGCACATACTGTATGTAATAACAAATTAGTATTAGCAGGAAATACACAACTGATATTGCTATATTTGTTGCTATTTAAAGTTGAATATGTTTTATTTCATATTTGTTCATGCAAGACAAAACAAAGACACTGTTTAAGCATGTTTAATGAGACATTAGTTAGTTATACATAGGACATTAATTACTGCAGTGTAAAAGATCTGCATGCAAAATAAATGTTTTAAAAGCACTTAATACTGTGCATTGTTTACAGGTTCAGGGCACACCACTTGAAAAGCCTCTTAAGAGACAAATAAAATGAGCTCCTGCACATATCAGACAATCACTGTGCAGCAGGTAGGAGGGTCAGGGTTCTCTATCATACAAAACACACTTTGCCTCTCTTGGGGAGTGAAAATACTACAATTTTAAAGTTAATTACAGGAAAAACAGATAAAAAAATAATTACATTTAAAATATTTTTAATTTTGCATTATTATTCATTTTATGGGGAAATAAATTTAAAGCTTAATGACCGTTTAACTTTATGTAGATTTGAAACCTTTCATCACATATACTATCGTAGTTCTAGACGTGTGCATTGTATACTCTATCAGTACTAAATCTGCTGGATAATGATTACTTTCACCTAAATAACAAAATCATACACTGAGTTATATTTGTAACCTTAGTATTTCCGGGGCCCTGGACAAGACAAATTTGCTCAGCATCCTTATTCCCCGCCCTCTGAATGCCCCACCTCTTGTATTGCCCACCCCTGTCCTAAAGTTTAGTGTGTCCTATATAAAGAATAACACTATATATTACCCCTCCTGGTACCATAAACACTTCTTCGTGAACTAAATGCAGAACGTACATTGCACCTTCTCATCTGATGACAGTGCAGAGCCCCTCAAAGTGCAAGGCCAGGCAGGTGCTCCTCTTGTGCAGCCCAAAGGCTTGTTTGTACCTTTATCTCATTAGCACATGCTCAGCGCTAGACTTGTTTGTACCTTTATCTCATTAGCACATGCTCAGCGCTAGGCTTGTTTGTACCTTTATCTCATTAGCACATGCTCAGCGCTAGACTTGTTTGTACCTTTATCTCATTAGCACATGCTCAGCGCTAGGCTTGTTTGTACCTTTATCTCATTAGCACATGCTCAGCGCTAGACTTGTTTGTACCTTTATCTCATTAGCACATGCTCAGCGCTAGGCTTGTTTGTACCTTTATCTCATTAGCACATGCTCAGCGCTAGACTTGTTTGTACCTTTATCTCATTAGCACATGCTCAGCGCTAGGCTTGTTTGTACCTTTATCTCATTAGCACATGCTCAGCGCTAGGCTTGTTTGTACCTTTATCTCATTAGCACATGCTCAGCGCTAGGCTTGTTTGTACCTTTATCTCATTAGCACATGCTCAGCGCTAGACTTGTTTGTACCTTTATCTCATTAGCACATGCTCAGCGCTAGGCTTGTTTGTACCTTTATCTCATTAGCACATGCTCAGCGCTAGACTTGTTTGTACCTTTATCTCATTAGCACATGCTCAGCGCTAGACTTGTTTGTACCTTTATCTCATTAGCACATGCTCAGCGCTAGGCTTGTTTGTACCTTTATCTCATTAGCACATGCTCAGCGCTAGACTTGTTTGTACCTTTATCTCATTAGCACATGCTCAGCGCTAGACTTGTTTGTACCTTTATCTCATTAGCACATGCTCAGCGCTAGGCTTGTTTGTACCTTTATCTCATTAGCACATGCTCAGCGCTAGGCTTGTTTGTACCTTTATCTCATTAGCACATGCTCAGCGCTAGACTTGTTTGTACCTTTATCTCATTAGCACATGCTCAGCGCTAGGCTTGTTTGTACCTTTATCTCATTAGCACATGCTCAGCGCTAGGCTTGTTTGTACCTTTATCTCATTAGCACATGCTCAGCGCTAGACTTGTTTGTACCTTTATCTCATTAGCACATGCTCAGCGCTAGACTTGTTTGTACCTTTATCTCATTAGCACATGCTCAGCGCTAGGCTTGTTTGTACCTTTATCTCATTAGCACATGCTCAGCGCTAGACTTGTTTGTACCTTTATCTCATTAGCACATGCTCAGCGCTAGGCTTGTTTGTACCTTTATCTCATTAGCACATGCTCAGCGCTTTCTCTATTCTGTATTAAACGTCACATCATAATATAGATGAACTGACAGTTGTATTTCCTGTCTAAGAGTCCACATTCCCCCCCACCAATCGCAATTACCTCATTTTGGTGACCCATTGATATTCTGCCCTGGGTTTTTAAATACGTTCTCTTTGGGCCACATATAAAGTATTAAGTAAATGAGCATAACCATAAGTGTCACCCTGATTACTTCATATGAACACTAATGGGCAGTACTAAATCCCTATAAACTCTTTCTGCATCCAGAGTGTCTGAAAAAAGAAACACAGAGGCGCCCAATGGCCTAATACCACAATACCAAGGGACAAGCAAAATCTGTAAGACTAATACTCACAAACGAATAGCACCAAAAAGTGCAAGGAAGCAGACTGGAACCTCACAGTTGCCCAGCAAACTGAACAGACGCAGAAATAATTCTGTAGTACTTCTTCACCAGTGAGGTCCTCCTGGTTCCTAAAGGGGAGGATATAGAGCCACCTTAGCCCAGTACAGTTTGTACAAGTGTATATGTATCCAGGGAATATGCACACTTACATGTAGCAAAGCACCCCCAGGTGCAATATACACAGACTGGGACTTCTCAGCCGCCCAGCTTACTGTTTCAAAGGTTTCAGCAAATAAGATAGCTCCCAAATTTTGCTTGTCCCTTGGTATTGTGGTATTAGGCCATTGAGCGCCTCTGTGTTTCTTTTTTCAGACCATCTGTTATCATCAGGATTTTGACCCCCCCTACGACAGAGAGCTGACCTTTACAATCATCTGGAGCTATTGTGACTGACAGGATATCATTTAGTTATTGGACATTTATTGTGTTTCTAGTCACAGGGTTATATATATATATTTTTTCTCTGATATTCTGCTGTTTATTTTTTTGAGTGTTGTTGTATACATTATTATTGTTCTTATTACATTGTGTCACATTTGTTTTGATTGAGAGCGCCCCCTTGAGGATTGGTGTGCTTCCACACACCATATCTATATATTTTGCATCCAGAGTGTAACTTATTTTCTAAGTCTGTATCAACATTTCCCTTATTAAAACTGAGAAGCTCTCCAGGAAACCCCCAATGGCGACCATCATGTATTTCATTCAAACAGAAGTGGCACCTTTTCTTTCTATATGATTAAGGGAACTCCATACTAAGGGCAGTCACCCCATTGTATTAATACCCTGTTACATAGTAAATATAACCCAATACTCATCCCCATTAACCAAAAACTAAAGTGAGTGCAGAATGAATCAGTAGCATGTATCCACCTATCTATGTACCTAGAATCATAATGAAGAAACAACAGCCCCTCCACCAAATGCAACTGTGACAGTGTGAACTTTACATTATTAATATAGAAAGATAGTTGTTTGTCATTAAATCATATTAATGCAATAAGATTTATATACATATTATTTCTGATAGAAAGATAAACCTGCATTATCTATGTATAGGAGTATTTAAACGACAGTCTAGTCAAAATTAAACATTCATGATTCAGATAGGGCATGCAATTTTAAATAACTTTTCAATTTACTTTTATCATCAAATTTGCTTTGTTCCTTTGGTGGTATTTTTGAAAAGATAAACCTAGGTAGGCTCAAACTGATTTCTAAACCATTGAAAACTGCCTCTTAGCTCAGAGCATTTTTTTTTTTTTTCACAGTTAGACAGTACTAGTTTTTTCACAGTTAGACAGTACTAGTTCATGTTTGTCATATAGATAACAGTGTGCTCACTCCCGTGGAGTTATTTAGGAGTCTGCACTGAGTGGATAAACTGCATGTCTGTCAAAAGCACTGAGATAAGGTGGGCATGTCTGCAGAGGGTTAGATACAAGGTAATCACAGAGGTAAAACATATATTAATATAACTGAGTTGGTTATTCAAAACTGGGGAATGGGTAATAAAGGGATTATCTATCTAGTTAAACAATAAAAATTCTGATGTAGACTGTCCCTTTAACTGTGCTATTCTGTGACTTTCGTGTAGTTCATATGTTTGCTGTCATTATGCCATATACAGAATGTTCCATACAACCCTTCTGTGACTTTCGGTTAGTAAGTTTGTTTGCTGTCATATACGGAATGTTCCATACAACCCTTCTGTTGCTGAGATAATCTTTGATGTCATGTATGGAATGTTCCATACCTAACCTCCCTGTTAGCATTATTACCAGATGCAGGAAGGAGTCAGGTGAAGATATGCAGTAATTCTCCCTAGAGAACATCTCATTCAAACTAGGGGAACATACAAATTTGCACAAAGTACCTTACTAGAATAATCTCATGGAATTCTTCATTCATAGACATGGGGTAGGCATTTTGAAAATTGAAAATGATAGGTTGGTGGCAGAAAATGGGGAGCTACGAAAGATGGTGAGCCTGATGAAGGAGAATGTGGAATTGCGTTATGCTTTAAGGGATCATGAGAACTACATGCTTACAATAACGCCACCACATTCCTGCCTTCCAAAAGACCATCACTCCAAGCAAGGGATTGCCACCTATCCTAAAACCGATATAGAGATGACAGATGGTGCTCAACAAAGAAAGCCTGTAGGAAAGAGGCAAGAAACTAGACAAGGAAATCAACACACATCATCCAAATATTCTTCTTCAACGTCATCAAGCGACTCGTGCAGAAAGCAGCACGTCCCAGGTAAATAACAACCATTCAACATGTAACAAAATAAACTCACAAATCCTACACATTATATAAACATATACACAGTATTAATGTACATACTGTTGGCTAGATTACGAGTTTTGTCGGTGTGCGGTGCTAACGAGCAGTTTATGCTCACCGCTCACCTACAGACAGCGCTGGTATTACGGGTTTTCCAAACCCGGCGTTAGCCGCAGAAAAGTGAGTGGAGAGCAAAATTTTGCTCCACATCTCACCTCAATACCAGCGCTGCTTACGTTAGCGGTGAGCTGGCTAAACGTGCTCGTGCACGATTTCCCCATAAGAATCAATGGGGCAGAGCCGGCTGAAAAAAAACCTAACACCTGCAAAAAAGCAGCGTTCAGCTCCTAACGCAGCCCTATTGATTCCTATGGGAAAATAAAAGTTATGTCTACACCTAACACCCTAACATGAACCCTGAGTCTAAACACCCTAATCTTACACTTATTAACCCCTAATATGCCACCCCCGGCATTACTGACACCTGCATTATATTATTAACCACTAATCTGCCGCTCCGGACATCGCTGACACCTACATTTTATTTATTAACCCCCTAATCTCCCGCCCCCAATGTCGCCGCAACCTACCTACACTTATTAACCCCTAATCTGCCACCCCCAACGTCGGCGCCACTATATTAAAGTTCTTAAGCCCTAAACCTAAGTCTAATCCTAACACCCCCTAACTTAAATATAATTTAAATAAATCTAAATAAAATAACTACAATTAACTAAATTATTCCTATTTAAAACTAAATACTTACCTATAAAATAAACCCTAAGCTAGCTACAATATAACTAATAGTTACATTGTAGCTAGCTTAGGATTTATTTTTATTTTACAGGCAACTTTGTATTTATTTTAACTAGGTAGAATAGTTATTAAATAGTTATTAACTATTTAATAGCCACCTAGTTAAAATAAAGACAAATTTTCCTGTAAAATAAAACCTAACACTACACTATAATTAAATTAATTCCCTAAATTAACTACAATTAAATACAATTATCTAAAGTACGAAAAAAAACCCCACTAAATTACAGAAAATAATAAAATAATTAAGGTAGAAAAAAATCCTATTGGCTGATGCAATCAGCCAATAGGATTGAACTTCAATCCTATTGGCTAATTAGAACAGCCAATAGGATTGAGGTCGCATTCTATTGGCTGTTCCAATCAGCCAATAGGATTGAAGGTCAATCCTATTGGCTGATTGCATCAGCCAATAGGAATTTTTCTACCTTAAAGGGACAGTAAAGTCAAAACTAAACTTTCATGATTCAGATAGGGCATGCAATTTTAAACAACTTTCAAATTTACTTTTATCATCAAATTTGCTTTGTTCCCTTGGTGGTATTTTTGAAAAGCTAAACCTAGCTAGGCTCAAACTGATTTCTAAACAGTTGAAAACCGCCTCTTAGCTCAGAGCATTTTGAAAGTTTTTCACAGTTAGACTGTGCTAGTTCACATGTGTCATATAGATAACATTGTGCTCACTCCCGTGAAGTTATTTAGGAGTCTTCACTGATTGACTACACTGCATGTCTGTCAAAGTCACTTAGATAAGGAGGCTGTCTGCAAAGGCTTAGATACAAGGTAATCACAGAGGTAAAAAGTATATTAATATAACTGTGTTGGTTATGCAAAAACGGGGAATGGGTAATAAAGGGAATATCTATCTTTTTAAATAAGAACATTTTTGGTGTAGACTGTCCCTTTAATTCCGATTGGCTGATAGAATTCTATCAGCCAATCGGAATTGAAGGGATGCCATCTTGGATGACGTCATTTAAAGGAACCTACATTCAGTCGTCGGATGAAGAAAGAAGAGGATGCTCCGCGTCGGTTGGCTTGAAGATGGACCCGCTCCGCGCCGGATGGTTGAAGATAGAAGATGCCGTCTGGATGAAGACTTCTGCCCGTCTAGAGGACCTCTTCTTCCCGGCTTGGATGAAGACTTCTGCCCGTCTGGAGGACCACTTCGCCCGGCTTCGTTGAGGACTTCGGCCCGGTTGGGTGAAGACTTCTCAAGGTAGGGTGATCTTCAAGGGGTTAGTGTTAGGTTTTATTAAGGGGGGATTGGGTGGGTTTTAGAGAAGGGCTGGGTGTGTGGATGGTGGGTTTTAATGTTGTACTTTTTTTTTACAGGTAAAAGAGCTGATTACTTTGGGGCAATGCCCCGCAAAAGGCTCTTTTAAGGGCTATTTGTAATTTAGTATAGGGTAGGGCTTTTTATTATTTTGGGGGGCTTTTTTATTTTAGGGGGATTATATTAGGTGTAATTAGTTTAAAAAACTTGTACTTGTTTTATTATTTTCTGTAATTTAGTGTTTTGTTTTTTTCGTACTTTAGATAATTGCATTTAATTGTATTTAATTGTAGTTAATTTAGGGAATTAATTTAATTATAGTGTAGTGTTAGGTGTAATTGTAACTTAGGTTAGGTTTTATTTTACAGGTAAATGTGTCTTTATTTTAACTAAGTAGCTATTAAATAGTTAATAACTATTTAATAACTATTCTACCTAGTTAAAATAAATACAAAGTTGTCCGTAAAATAAAAATAAATCCTAAGCTAGCTACAATGTAACTATTAGTTATATTGTAGCTAGCTTAGGGTTTATTTTATAGGTAAGTATTTAGTTTTAAATAGGAATAATTTAGTTAATTGTAGTAATTTTATTTTGATTTATTTAAATTATATTTAAGTTAAGGGGGTGTTAGGTTTAGACTTAGATTTAGGGGTTAATAACTTTAATATAGTGTCGGCGATGTTGGGTGCGGCAGATTAGTGGTTAATAAATGTAGGTAGGTGTCGGCGATGTAAGGGACGGCAGATTAGGGGTTAATAAAATTTAACTAGTGTTTGAGAGGCGGGAGTGCGGCGGTTTAGGGGTTAATATATTTATTATAGTGGCGGCGATGTCCGGTTCGGCAGATTAGGGGTTAAAAATGTTATTTTAGTGTTTGCAATGTAGGGGGGCCTCGGTTTAGGGGTTAATAGGTAGTTTATCGGTGTTAGTGTACTTTTTAGCACTTTAGTTATGAGTTTTATGCTACGGCGTTAGACCATAAAACTCTTAACTACTGACTTTAAAATGCGGTACCAGGCTTGACAGGAGAGGGTCTACCGCTCACTTTTTGGAAGACTCGTAATACCAGCGCTATGCAAGTCCCATTGAAAAAATAGGATACGCAATTGACGTAAGTGGATTTGCGGTATTTTCAAGTCTGGCCGAAAAAGTGAGTACATCTGTACCTGCAAGACTCGTAATACCAGCGGGCGTTAAAAAGCAGCATTGGGACCTCTCAACGCTGCTTTTTAAGGCTAATGCAAGACTTGTAATCTAGCCGTGTATTAGTAAACACACCGTCTAATAAAATCACATAGTGCTTCCTTAAGTCAAATGAAAAATACAGAACACGGGGCTCCCAATTTACATTAGGAAAAAACTAACATGCACATACAGCTGAGATTAACATGCATAGGTATACCAACTACGAAACAACTAGATTACAAGTTTGTGCGTTTGTGCGTTTAACACTGAAAATATGGTATTTTCAGCGTTAAAACAGCACCGCAGCCATTACAAGTCTTGTCGGTATAGGTGTACCGCAAGCCTTTTAGCCTGTAATGCAACGTCAGTACCGCACTCGCAAAAATTACGTTTTTTCATGGGATTCCCATGGCGCCGGTATTACAAATTTTGCGGTTAGGCTAAAAAGTGAGCGTTACACTCTAAAACGACAAGAACCATAACGCCATCTAAAGTCAGTAGTTATGAGTTTTACGCTACAAAGCTGTAACATAAAACTCATAACTAAACTGCTACAAAGTACACTAAACACCCATAAACTACCTATTAACGCCTAAACTGAGGCCCTCCCGCATCGCAAATACTAAATTAAATTTATTAACGCCTAATCTGCCGCTCCCGATATCCCTGCCACTAATACCATTTATTAACCCCTATTCTGCCACTCCCCAACATCGTCACCACTATACTAAAGTTATTAACCCCTAAACCGCCGCCTCCCAAACACTATTTAAATATTATTAACCCCTAATCTGCCGTTCGCCCACATCGCCCCTGCTATACTAAAGTTATTAAGCCCTACACTGCCGCCACTATAATAAACCTATTAACCCCTAAAACGAAAACCCTCACAACGAAATATAATAAATTAATTTATTAACCCCTAAACCGAAAGCCCCCCACATCGCAATAAACTAATCATCCAATAGAATTAGAGCTGCTTAAATCCTATTGGCTGATTTGAACAGCCAATAGGATTTTTGCAGCTCTAATTCCTATTGGCTGATTCAAATTTTTCAGCCAATAGGAATGCAAGGGACGCCATCTTGGATCACGTACCTTGCATTGAAGATTCAGTGTTCGGCGGCGACCATATGAAGAGGATGCTCCGCACCGGATGTCTTTAGGATGGACCCGCTCCAAGCCGTCGTGGTCAAGATAGAAGATGCTGATTGGATGAAGATTGAAGAGGCCGTCTGGATGAAGACTTCTCGCCGCTTGGATGAGGACTTTGCCACCGGGATGAAGATTGAAGGGGCCGTCGTTCAAGCGGGACTTCAAAAACTGTAAGTGGATCGTCTTGGGGTTAGTGTTAGGTTTTTTAAGGGTTTTTTAGGTGGGTTTTATTTTTAGATTAGGGTTTGGGCAGTAAAAGAGCTAAATGCCCTTTTAAGGGCAATGCCCATCCAAATACCATTTTCAGGGCAATGGGGAGCTTAGGTTTTTTTAGATATTTTTTTTTATTTTGTGGGTTTGGGGGGGTGGGGGTTTGTAATGTTAGTGGGCATTTGTATTTTTATTTCATAAACAGAGCTGATTTCTTCAGGGCAATGCCCTACAAAAGGCCCTTTTAAGGGCCATTGGTAGTTTATTCTATATTTGTTTTTCTTTGTTTTTTTTCTTTTTAATGGGTATTAGAATAGGAATAATTTTTATTATTTTTCATAATTTGTTTATTATTTTGTGTAATGTATTTTTTTAGGGGGTGTTTGTTTTTCTTTTGTAGCAAAAGACAGGGTCGACTCCAGAACAAATGAAATGGGGGGGGCATTTTTTTTTCACGAGGGGGCACGCATTTAAAAAGCATGTATGAGAGTCAAAATAAGAGCAGACCTACTGTGGCAGTCCAGGGGTTACATTTATCAGATCTCTGGCTGTCCAGGAGTTAGAAAGAGATTAGCTGGGCCCTCCAGTGGCGGATCTCCAGGGTCTAGTGGCTGAAAATGGTTGATGCGACATTTGGGACCCTGGACGTTCCGTCACTTTTAAGATGTAAAAAAAAAAAAAATTTTTTTAAAATCTCTTCTTTTGCTCTGGGGGGCACAGCATTCCATTTGGGGGGGCATTGCCCCGAATCCCCCCCCCTTAGAGCCGACCCTGGCAAAAGAGCTGTTTAACTTAGGGCAATGCCCTACAAAAGGCCCTTATAAGGGCCCTTGGTAGTTTATTTTAGATTAGGTTTTTTATTTTGGGGTGTTTTTTTTTTTTAAAGGGTATTAGAATAGGAATAATTTTATTTTTTTAGATAATTTTGCTGTTTTTTTTGTAATGGTAGGTTCTTTATGTTTTGTAATGGTAGTTTTTTTTAATGTTTTGTAATTTTAGGTTTTAGTGTAAGGTAGCTTAGGTTTTATTTGACAGGTAATTTTGTATTTATTTTAACTAGGTAGTTATTAAATAGTTAATAACTATTTACTAACTAGTCTGCCTAGTTAAAATAAATACAAACTGACCTGTAAAATAAAATAAAACCTAAGCTAGCTACAATATAATTATTAGTTATATTGTAGCTAGCTTAGGTTTTATTTTACAGGTATGTATGTATTTAGTTTTAAACAGGTATTATATAGTTAATAATTGTAAATTTAATTTAGCTATATTTTAATTATGTTAAATTTTGGGGGTGTTAGGGTGAGGGTTACGTTAGGGTTAGCTTTAGGCTTTAATATAGTTTAATTTAGGTTGTTGTGATGTGGGGGCTGGCGGTTTAGGGGTTAATAGGTTTATTTAGTGTTAGTGATGTGGAAGGCCAGAGGTTTAGGGGTTAATAGCTTTTTTTAGTTGCGGTAATGTCGGAGAGTGGAGGAATAGGGGTTAATATATTTATTATAGTGTGGGCGATGTTGGGGTGCGGAGGACTAGGGGTTAATAACTTTAGCATAGTGGCAGCGATATCGGGAGCGACAGATTAGGGGTTAATACCTTTATTTAGGTGGCGCGATATTGGGAGCAGTAGATTAGAGGTTAATAACTGTAGGCAGGCGTCGGCGATGTCGGGGGCAGCAGATTAGGGGTGTTTAGACTCGGGGTTTATGTTAGGGTGTTAGGTTTAAACTGTATTTTCTTTTTCCCCATAGACATCAATGGGGCTGCGTTACAGAGCTTTTGTTTCCGCGATCGCAGGTGTCGCATTGATGTCTATGGGGAAAGCGTGCACGAGCACGTCAAACACAAGCCGCGTTTTTCAAAACTTGTAATGGCAGCGCTATAGGCAGGGCCGGACTGGGACAAAAAAAAAAGGCCCACTCACCCCCCCTCTGCTCACTATTCCTTATTCACATACATGCAGGCACACATCATACACACACACTCTGCATTTACATACATGCAGGCACAAAACATACACACACCACATACATGCAGACACACAACATACACACACCAGATACACATATGCAGACACACAACATACACACACAATACATTCAAACACACAACATACACATGCAGACACACAACAAACACACACACCACATACACATATATGCAAACACACAACATACACATACACAATACATTCAGACACACAACATACACACATGCAGACACACAACATACACACAGTATATTCAGACACACAACATACACACCAGATAGACGTAGATTCAGACACAGCATACACACATGCAGACACACAACATACATACACACCACATACACATATATGAAAACACACAACATACACACAATACATCCAGACACACAACATACACACATGCAGACACACAACATACACACCACATACACAGCATACGCACACTTCATAGCATTCACTTATATGCAGACACACAAAACATGAACAAATAGCATACACATAGCATACACATTTATATCAGGTACAAATAAGTAGCATCCCACAGCTTTAATACACACATACTACACACATTTACAGGCACACACACGAACGCACACATATACATACATACATGCACACACATGAACACACACATATACATACATACATGCACATACATGAACTAACACATATACATACATGCATGCACATACACACATATACATACATACATGCACACACACGAACACACACATATACATACATGCACACATACCTACACCTGCACACATAATATACACACACACTACACCCATTCACAGGCACACATATGAACGCACACATATACATACATACATGTACACACATGAACACACACATATACATACATACATACATGCACACACACATACCTACACCTGCACATACACACACACTACACACATTCACAGGCACACACAAAATATAGACAACGCAAACATGAACACACACACCTACAACTTTACCTGTAGGCAGGGGCAATGTAAATAAATCTCTCTATTTGCTGAAATGCTGATATGACCCTGGATATGACAAAGACATTGTGTGCCTACAAATAGGATAAATTATAAAACTAATGTTCAGTATGTCAGCCTGGTGTCACTGACCTGTTCTGGGGAGAACAAAACTACTACAGATAATGCCTTCTCTGCTGGGTCATTCAAGCAGCCAATGCAGTCAAGCAGCCAATACAGTCAAGGAGCCAAGGCCTAGTACTAGTAAATTAATGTATATTATAGATAGTAATACTAGTATTAGTAATGTGTATTATGTGGGGATTGTGACGTCAACTCAACTCCAAAAAAAGGTCCTCCAGACCTCACCTACCTGCCTGCCCCTGCTGTGCCATCCATCTGTCCTGCTGAGTCACGGCGTCATCACTGGCGCTGCTCACTAGCCCCCCGGCCTCACGGAATGCCATTATGATGGAGAATGAGATGGAGCCTCAGCCTATGGAGGACTCAGGACACTACAGGACCAGTCCAGACTCCAGACCCACCTGGCCCAGCGGCAGCCAGCATCTTTCCGGCCTACAACCACTGACGCACTATGTCACATGACACAGAGGCAGACGCAGCACTAGTCTGTCTAACAGCCGCTGCCTCGCAGCCTCTCTGTGTCACATGGACATGGCACGCAGCATGAGTGTAGTGCAGCCACGTGCAGGGCGACGGTGTGTGTGTGACTCTGACGTCACTAACAGTGCGCTCAGACTCAGGCCGGAAGCAGTGCGCCGCGGCCTGCGCGGCCGATCCAAATGGGGAATGTTTGTTTGTATATGGCTGGCCCTGAAGTACGTTGGTACCGTACGGCGTGCAAGCGTTACCAAAGTTGAGGATTCTTAATTTTAACTGCAGTACAGATAATAAAATTTAAACATTAAACATTTAATTAATATTTTACAAAAAAAAGTTCTCAATTTATTTTTTGAGTCAGCAGTAATAGTGGGCAGGGCTAGGGTAACCGACGGCCCACCGGGCAAATGCCTGGTATGCCCCATGGCCAGTCTGGGCCTGGCTATAGGGAATTAAATAACGCAACTTTTGTTGCGTTCGTTAATTTCCCTATATCGCTCAAAACTCGTAATCTAGCTGTAAGTAAGTTAGTATTACATAGTGTTATTCAAAGCATCAAAGGCTAATTAGTAATAATATTATAATTGTGTAACACAATATGCCCACATATGGATAATAACATAAAATGAGAAAATATGGATTAATATGCATTAATAGTGGTCTTTTTTACAAAGGCAGGTTAGTAGAATCCATATCCTCTTGGATATTTATGTAAATTACTCTACACAAAAGAGGATCTTATAAATGATGGCTAATCAGCACTAATTTATTTTTACAATGAATGCATATTAACAGCACCGTCCCATTCATTAGTGAACTGTATAGACAGGCAGATGGATGGTACAGAATATATAAGTCTTGCTTTGAAACCTTTGTCTCAAGGTGAATATTTTGATAATTAGTCAGATATAAATGTTTAAAATGTCTTATCCTGCTAAAGCTCACATCTACCAATTTCCCATCTCATTTCCTATTCACTATTTAATGTGTATACAGCTGTGACTAGTGCATGTATATTAGATAATATATCACGTGCGGTTTAACAAAAAATTTAACTTACATCTTAATTCTAATGCTACATCAATATTTTAAACATTCCCTGACTTTATGCATTTACAAAACTATACTTTCTTCTCTCTCCTTTGATACAAATGCTGAATATCATAAGGTTATAGTTGTATTCTTGTGTTTGTTTAATGGAATTTGTTAGTAGTATAAATGGCAGCTCATTTGTCTCGCTCCTGAAAATTACATACTTTAATGCCATTTGTCTACACCTTGAAAATCACATTAGTTATATATTCAGGAAGAGAGATCTATAGCCAGGTGTGTAGAACAAGCTATCAGATCTGGGACTTGACCCTGTTGGTAACAATTCTACTTCAACACACATTATCTCACACATGTTCATATATACATGCACACACATGAACACACAAATATACATACATACATGCACACACATGAACGCACACATATACATACATACCTGCACACACATGAACACACAAATACATACACACTTACACCTGCACACATAATACACACAGTCACAGGCACACACATGAACTCACACATATACATACTGTATATACATACATGCACACATACACACACCTACACCTGGACACATAATACACACATACTACACACATTCACAAGCACGCACATGAACGCACACATATACATACATACATGCACACACATGAACGCACACATATACAGTACATACATACATGCACATATAAACATACCTACACCTGCACACATAATACACACACACTACACATATTCACAGACACACATAAAATATACACAACGCAAACATGCACCCACATAAACACACATACACACATTCACAGGCACACACAAAAACATAATTTATGCTTACCTGATAAATGTATTTCTCTTGTAGTGTATCCAGTCCACGGATCATCCAATACTTATGGAATATATTCTCCTTCCCAACAGGAAGCTGCAAGAGTCCACCCACAGCAAAGCTGCTATATAGCTCCTCCCCTAACTGCCATATTCAGTCATTCGACCGAAAACATGCAGAGAAAGGAAAAAACCATAGGGTGCAGTGGTGACTGTAGTTCAAATGAAAAAATTACCTGCCTTAAAGTGACAGGGCGGGCCGTGGACTGGATACACTACAAGAGAAATAAATTTATCAGGTAAGCATAAATTATGTTTTCTCTTGTTAAGTGTATCCAGTCCACGGATCATCCATTACTTATGGAATACCAATACCAAAGCTAAAGTACACGGATGATGGGAGGGACAAGGCAGGTACTTAAACGGAAGTTACCACTGCCTGTAAAAAACCCTTTCTCCCAAAAATAGCCTCCGAAGAAGCAAGGTATCAAATTTGTTAAATTTGAAAAGTATGAAGCGCAGACCAAGACTCCGTCTTGTAAATCTGTTCAACAGAAGCCACATTTAAAAAAGGCCCAAGTGAAAACCACAGCTCTAGTAGAATGAGCTGTAATCCCTTCAGGAGGCTGCTGTCCAGCAGTCTCATAAGCTAAATGAATTATGCTTTTTAACCAAAAAGACAGAGAGGCTGCTAAAGTCTTTTGACCTCTCCTCTGTCCAGAATAGACAACAAACAAGGTGAACGTTTGATGAAAACTGTAGTAGCTTGTAAGTAAAACTTTAAAGCACAAACCACGTCCAATATTGTGTAATAGACGTTCCTTCTTTGAGGAAGGATTAGGATACAAGCATGGAACAACTATCTCTTGAGTGATGTACTTGTTAGATACCACCTTAGGAAAAAACCCAGGTTGGTATGCAGGACTACCTTATCCGTACGAAGGACCAGATAAGGAGAATCACATTGTAACACAGATAACTTGGAGACTCTACGAGTCGAGGAATTAGCTACCCAAAAGGAACTTTCCAAGATAAAGATTGATATCTATGGAACAAAAAAGGTTCAAACGGAACTTCTTGAAGAACCTTAAGAATCAGGTTTAAGCTCCATGGCGGAGCAACAGTTTTAAACACAGGCTTGGATCTAACCAAAGCCTGAACGTCTAGAATACCTGCCAGATGCTTGTGCAAAAAAATAGACAGAGTAAAAATCTGTCCCCTTTTAAGGAATTAGCTGACAACCCTTTTCTCAAAAACATCTTGGAGAAAAGATAATATCCTGGGAATCCAGACTTTACTCCATGAGTAACCCTTGGATTCATAACAATCAGATATTTACACCATATCTATGTTCAATTTTCCTAGAGACAGGCTTTCATGTCTGTATTAAGGTATCAATGACTGACTCGGAGAAGCCATGCTTTGATAACATCAAGCGTTCAGTCTCCAGGCAGTCCATCTCAGATTGATTCTATTTAGATGGTTGAAAGGACCCTGAGGTAGAGGGACCTGTCTCTGAAGCAGAGACCGTGATGGAAAGGATGACATGTCCACCAGATCTGCATACCAGGTCCTGCGTGGCTACGCAGGCGCTGTCAAAAACACCAAAGCCCTCTCCTGCTTGGTCTTGACCTCCGGAGGAAATCCCACTCCCCCGGAAGAAAAGTCTGACGACTTAGAAAATCCACCTCCCAGTTCTCAACACCTGGGATATGGATAGCTGATAGACAAGAGTGAGTCTCTGTCCAGTGAATTATTGTAAGACTTCTAACATCGCTAGGGAACTTCTGTTCCCCCTTGATGGCTGATGTAAGCCACAGTCGTGTATATTGTCCGACTGAGTATGATGTACCTCAGAGTTGCTAACTGAGGCCAAGACTGAAGAGCATGGAATATCACTCCCAGTTCCAGAATATTTATTAGAAGGAGGGTCTCCTCCTAAGTCCACTATCCCTGAGCCTTCAGGGAGTTCCAGACTGCATCCCAACCTAAAAGGCTAGCATCTATTGTAACAATTGTCCCATCTGACCTGCGGAAGGTCATACCCTTGGACAGATGGACCCGACATAGTCACCAGAGAAGAGAATCTCTGGTCTCTTGGTCCAGGTTTAACAGGGGGACAAATCTGTGTAATCCCCGTTCCTCTGACTGAGCATGCATAGTTGCAGCGGTCTGAAATGTAGACGTGCAAACGGTACTATGTCCCTTGCCGCTACCATTAAGCCGATTTCATTCATGTACTGAGCCACCGAAGGGCGCGGATGGGATGAAAAAAAAACACGGCAGAAATTTAGAAACTTTGACAACCTGGACTCCGTCAGGTAAATTTTCATTTCTACAGAATCTATCAGAGTCCCTAGGAGGGAAACCCTTGAGATTGGGGATAGAGAACTCTTTCCTTGTTCACTTTCCACCCATGTGAACTCAGAAATGCCAGTACTACGTCCGTATGAGACTGGGCAATTTGGATGTTTGACGCCTGTATCAGGATGTCGTCTAAATAAGGGGCCACTTCTATGCCCCGCGGTCTAAGGACCGCCAAAGCGACCCCAGAACCTCCATAAAGATTCTTGGGGCTGTAGATATCCCAAAGAAAAGAGCTACAAACTGGTAATGCCTGTCTAGAAAGGCAAACCTGAAAAACGATGGTGATCTTTATGCATCACAATGTGAGGATAAGCATCCTTCAAATCCATTGTAGTCCTCTATTGACTCTCCTGGATCATAGTTAAGATGGTACGAATAGTTTCCATCTTAAATGACGGAATTCTGAGGAATTTGTTTAAGATCTTTAGATCCAAAATAGGTCTGAAGGTTCCCTCTCCTTGGGAACCACAAACAGATTTGAGTAAAAACTCTGTCCCTGTTCCTCTCTTGGAACTGGATGGATCTCGTACACAATGTAAGAATGCCTCCTTCTTTATCTGGTTTGCAGATAATTGTGAAAGGCGAAATCTCCCCTTTTTTTGGGGGGGGAATCTTTGAAATCCAGAAGATATCTCTGGGATATAAATTCCAATGCCTAGGGATCCTGGGCATCTCTTGCCCACGCCTGGGCAAAGAATGAAAGTCTGCCCCCTATAGGATCCGTTACCGGATAGGGGTCCGTTCCTTCATGCTGCCTTAGAGGCAGCAGCAGGCTCCTTGGCCTGCTTATCTTTGTTCCAGGTCCGATTGTCTCCAGACCGCCTTGGACTGAGCAAAAAATTCCCTCTTGTTTTGCCTTAGAGGAAGAGGATGCCACACCTGCCCTGAAGTTTTTAAAAGGTACGAAAATTAGACTTTTTTTTTTTTTTTTTTGCCCTTGATTTAGAGCTATCCTGAGGAAGGGCATGACCTTTTCCTCCAGTGATATAAGCAATAATCTCCTTCAAACCAGGCCCGAATAGGGTCTGCCCCTTGAAGGGAAGTTAAGTAGCTTATTTATTAAAGTCACGACAGCTGACCATGATATAAGCCATAGCGCTCTGCGCACCAGTATAGTAAAAAACAGAATTCTTAGCCGTTAGTCTAGTCAAATGAACAAGGCATCAGAAAACAAAGGAATTGGCTAGCATAAGCTTGTCAAATATATTCATCCAATGGAGTTGCTTAACTGTAAAGCCTCATCAAGAGACTCAACCCAGAACGCCGCAGCAGCAGTGACAGAAGCAATGTATGCAAGGGGCTGCAGGATAAAACCCTGTTGAATAAACATTTTTTATCCATTGGATCTAAAAAGCACAACTGTCCTCGTCAGAGGTAGTGGTACGCTTAGCTAGAGTAGAAACTCTTCTCTCCACCTTAGGAACTGTCTGCCAGAAGTCCCGTGTGGTGGTAACTATTAGAAAACATTCTTCTAAAAAATAGGAGGGGAAGAGAACGGCACACCTGGTCTATCCCATTCCTTATTAAAAAAAATTTTAGTAAACCTCTTTAGGTATTGGAAAAAACATCAGTACACACCGGCACTGCATATTATTTATCCAGTCTACACAATTTCTCTGGCCCTGCGATTGTACACATTCATTCAGAGCAGCCAAAGCCTCCCTGAGCAACAAGTGGAGGTTCTCAAACATAAATTTTAAATGTAGAAATATCAGAATCAGGTTAAATCATCTTCCCTGAGTCAAAAAAAAAAAAAAAAATCACCCACAGACTAAGCATATTGTGAGGTAGTATCATACATGGTTCTTAAAGCGTCTGTATGCTCTGTATCTACCCCCAGAGCTAACTGCTTTCCTTTAATTTCAGGTAGTCTGACTAATACTGCTGCCAGAATATTATTCACCACCTTTGCCATGTCTTGTAAAATAAACGCTATGAGCGCCCTTGATGTACTTGGCGCCATTTGAGCGTGAGTCCCTGAAGCGGGAGTCGAAGGGTCTGACACGTGGGGAGAGTTAGTCGGCATAACTTTCCCCTCGACAGAATCCCCTGGTAAAGAAACGCTATGGGTGCCCTTGATGTACTTGGCGCCATTTGAGCGTGAGTCCCTAAAGCGGGAGTCAAAAGGTCTGACACGTGGGGAGAGTTAGTCGGCATAACTACCCCCACGACAGAATCCTCTGGTGATAATGTTTTTAAAGACAAAAAATGATCTTTATTGTTTAACATGAAATCAGTACATCTGGTACACATTCTAAGATGGGGTTCCACCATGGCTTTAACACATAATGAACACAGAGCTTCCTCTATGTCAGACATGTTAGAACAGACTAATAATGAGACTAGTAAGCTTGGAAAACACTTTAAATCAAGTTAACAAGCAAATATATAAAACGTTACTGTGCCTTTAAGAGAAACAAATTTTGCCAAAATTTGAAATAACAGTGAAAAAAGGCAGTTAAACTAACAAAATTTTTACAGTGTATGTAACAAGTTAGCAGAGCATTGCACCCACTTGCAAATGGATGATTAACCCCTTAATACAAAAAACAGATTAACAAAACGAAAAATATGTTTTAAACAGTCATAACAGCTCCTACTTTTGAAGCCCTTTTGAGCCCTTCAGATATGTCCTATAGCATGCAGGGGACTGCTGAGGGAAGCTGAATGTCACTGTTTGTAATTTTAACTGCACCAACTGTAACTTTTATACTATAACAGTGGAAAGCCTCAGGAAACTGTTTCTATGCAAAATTTAAGCCAGCCATGTGGAAAAAACTTAGGCCCCAATAAGTTTTATCACCAAACATATGTTAAAAAACGATTAAACATGCCAGCAAACGTTTTAAAACACATTTTTACAAGAGTATGTATCTCTATTAATAAGCCTGATACCAGTCGCTATCGCTGCATTTAAGGCTTTACTTACATTACTTCGGTATCAGCAGTATTTTCTTAGTCAATTCCATTCCTAGAAAAATATTTTACTGCACAAACCTTATCTGCAGGAAAACCTGCACGCCATTCCCCCTCTGAAGTACCTCACTCCTCAGAATGTGTGAGAACAGCAAATGGATCTTAGTTACGTCTGCTAAGATCATAGAAAAACGCAGGCAGATTCTTCTTCCAAATACTGCCTGAGATAAACAGCACACTCCGGTGCCATTTAAAAATAACAAACTTTTGATTGAAGAATAAACTAAGTAGAAAGCACCACAGACTCTCACAACCTCCTATCTATGTTGAGGCTTGCAAGAGAATGACTGAATATGGCAGTTAGGGGAGGAGCTATATAGCAGCTTTGCTGTGGGTGGACTCTTGCAGCTTCCTGTTGGGAAGGAGAATATATTCCATAAGTAATGGATGATCCGTGGACTGGATACACTTAACAAGAGAAATATAGACAACGCAAACATGTACACACACACCTACAACTATACCTGTAGGCAGGGGCAATGTAAATAAATTTGCTGAAATGCTGATATGATCCTGGATATGACAAAGGCTCTCGGGGGGGGGGGGGGGGCAACTCTCATAACCCTAGGAGCTTTTAAAGATGAATTGAACTTGCATTTGCCTTAATTCAAAAATGTCTCTTCGAAACAGTAGCTAATATTTAATTATGTACTTGCTCTGGTCATACATTAGTAACAATCTAATGTCTTGTTTATTTATTTATTTTCAGAATACAAGAAACTTCTAAAAAGTTTTAATAATCTTCAAATTGAGGACCCAGGATCAAAACATCAAATAAAAGGTGCTGATATACAATAAAATGTGACAGATTTTTTTATGCAGCAGATAATGCCCAGCTCTTGATATAATTATCTAAAAATATGTAGTATGTATTGTGTTAATCTATCTAAGCAAAATAAGATGTAACATCTCTCTCATGTTATACAATTGCTTAATATCTCATACCTATATTTACTAATAAATGATTGTTACAGGTTTTCTATTTTGACTTTTTAATGTCTGTATCAACCTACTTTAAAAAGTATATATAGATACTGACTGAAAAATACTGATAAAACAAAATGGGAACTCTCTTTTCCATCTTACGAAGAAATGGCTGCTCTCTATTCTATGTTCTGAAAATCAAAATGGTTTGTCTCTCCTCTCTTATGATAAAATTGTCAGGGTTTTCTCCCTGTTTTGTTTGCCATGTGCTGCTGGCAGCCATTTTACTCACCTCTCTTCCTGACTATGGTGCATTCTGGGGGATGCTGCTCATTTCCTGCACTTCCTTTTATGGCCAGACTGGTGTGCATCATCCATGTGAGACAGGATGCAGTCTCATAATTGTGATGTCATCACTTATTATTTAAAGGGCCTCTGTTCAGTATGCTTTGCCTTTCGTGGTCTCAGACCTGTTTGTGAGAGTTCCTGTGTATTACCTGGCTGCCTGACCCCCTTCCTGATCCCTGGCTTGTTCCTGACTCTGCTGTTTCCTTGTTCCTGATTCTGGCTCGTCTGACTATTCGCTTTGGCTCCTGACTCGGCTCGTCTGACTACCAGCTCTGGTTTTGACTCCTGGCTTGTTATTTGACTTGTGGACTTTTTATTATCTTTTGCTATTAATAAAGGTGTGATTATTTTTGCACTTCTCGTCTCAGTCTGATTCCTGGCACCCTGACAAAAATACAATGGCAGCTCTCACTTTTCTATTTTAAGATGAAATAAAATGGCAGCTCCCCTTTCCATTTTATGATAAAACAAAATGACTTCTCTCTCTTTTATCTTATGAAAAAACAAATTACTTCTCTCTCTTCTATCTTATAATAAAACAAAATGGATGTTCCCTCTTCTATCTTCTCATAAAACAAAATGGCTTCTCTCTCTCTCTTGTCTTCTGATAAAACAATATGGCTGCTCTCTCTTCTATCTTATGATAAAATAAAATGTCTGCTCTTTATTCCATAAGTAGTGTAAATAGTAGCCTGATATAATGGATGTTTGTCTCTTGAAAATTCCCTGGGAGTTCCACCATAATAATAATGGCACAATTAAACTTAGGACCCTTTGCATTCTCTTCTTTTGTAAACAATAACAAGGGTAGCTGTTCAGCCAGAACTTTGCTGGTATTTTTAAAGTTTTGGTTCAATAGAAGTCTTTTAGAATAATATTATATTTGTAATTCATTTTAAAATTGGTCTTTTTAAATTAATAGTGCCAGCCTTAGATTTTTAGCAGTTTTACATGATCTCGGATTCTAATTAAAGGGGTATTTACTCAAAATGATGTTACATCAAAAAGAGGATATTTTCAATTGTGTAACAGTGGCTTGTTTTATATGCAAATGGATGTTCTAGTGCTGAATAAAACATATTTTAGCCAGTAAGGAACATATTCCTAGTTATCAGTTATATACAATCAAGCATTTCCTGCTAGTTTCACTTTAAAGGGCCATAATACCCAAATGTTTAAACACTTGAAAGTGATGCAGCATAGCTGTAAAAAGCTGACTAGAAAATATCTCCTGAACATCTCTATGTAAAAAAGAAAGATATTTTACCTCAAAAGTTCCTCAGTAGCCACCTCCCATTGTAAAGGATTTCTAAGCATAGGCTTACCAGAAGTCCCAGTTTGACTGGGATTGTCCCTCTTTTGAGGCTCTGTCCCAATGTCCCACCCGGTTGTCTATTCTGTCCCAGTAGGGTTGCCACCTCCGGGTTTCGAATCATGTGTCCGGGTTTCAGACCACCTGAAACCCGGACACATTATTCAAAATGACCTGACTGTGAGTCTGTGGCTGTGGCTCTCCAGCATAGTTGGATGCTGATACTTTGTTACATACAGCCCTGTTTAGCTTAAAGGGACAGTTTAGTCAAAATTAAACTTTCATGATTCAGATAGGGCGTGCAATTTTAAACAACTTTCCTATTTACTTTTATCATCAAATTTGCTTTGTTCCCTTGGTGGTATTTTTGAAAAGCTAAACCTAGCTAGGCTCAAACTGATTTCTAAACAGTTGAAAACCGCCTCTTAGCTCAGAGCATTTTGAAAGTTTATCACAGTTAGACATTACTAGTTCATGTGTGTCATATGAGATAACATTGTGCTCACTCCCGTGGAGTTATTTAGGAGTCTGCACTGATTGGCTAAACTGCATGTCTGTCAAAAGTGCTGAGATAAGGGGGCAGTCTGCAGAGGCTTAGCTACAAGGTAATCACAGAGGTAAAACATTTATTACTATAACAGTGTTGATTATACAAAACTGTGGAATGGGTAATAAAGGGATTATCTATCTTTTTAAACAGTAACAATTCTGGTTATACTGTCCCTTTAACGTTCGTGCCCTTCAAAGTTCACATTTAGTAATACAGGTTGAGAAAGCAGCATATGGTTTTTTAATTTTGTAGTAGCATTTTGGCTGTAATCTTCCTGCATTATGGTATAGCATAGCCTCTTAAACAGCTTTAGCAGGTACGTGTTTCTTTTTGACTTATTTCATTCAATGTTGTATTTATGCCTTATCAGTATCCAGTTATGTTCCTTAATTAGACACATAAAACACATATTACACTGCAGATATTTAATTGTGTGATTTATATGCTTTTCACTATTTTATAAAATTGGTAATTATGCTTGATGTTTGGCATTATTTAGAATCTGAGATTTTGATGAATGATTTATTTGCTCATGTTGTGTATGGGTTGCCATGACAATGCAATGGTGCCTTTTTAACTAGGGGGGGAAGTTATGGTCTATTTAAACTGTGTGATTCACTTGGTGTTTGACTGAAGAAGGGTAGAGTATCCACAAAACATTAGGCACATAAAAGCTACTACTTTAAAAGGACCGGTAATCGACACCCCCCCTTGACCACACCCCCACTGACACAGAGCCAGGTGGTCCCAGTTTCACCTCTAAAAATTATGGTAAGTCTATCTAAGCAGCATATTAGTATGTCTGTCCTGGGACATCTTAGGGGATGAGCCTCGTGCACTCTCATATTATTTCCCTATTCAGCTTACTATGAAATCTCATGAGAGTTAAGTCAAATCTCATGAGATCACAGTAAAAGAGTTCATGACCTCAGCACTGCTGATGCTGATTGGCTGCTGTTCATTTCTTCATTTTTTTTATTTTTTTACCTGCAGCTGGGAGCAGCTAAGTATAACTTTTAACACAGAACTTACTCTGCTGAGCTGAGGAGATTGTGAGGTAAAATATCTTCCTTTTTTACATAGAGATGCTCAGTTGATATTTTCCTGTCAGCTTTTTACAGTTATGCTGCATCAGTTTCAAGTGATTTAGCATATGAGTATTATGTCCCTTTAAATATAACTTTTTTTACCTTTATCATGCAATAAAAATACTTTAAATGCTTTTCTAAATACACAATAGCAAAAAAATTTTTAGTATTGTGCCCTTTTAATATAACCAGTATTTTATTGCAACTCATTTTATAAGTGTATAATAGCATGAGACTTATTTTTTAACTTGATTTTTAAGGTCAAAGGAAACTCCTCGAAAGTCTTACCAAGCTTCGCATGAGAGACTCCGCATCAGACGACCCCGCAGCAGGAAGCAACAGGCGTCAAACTGTGACAGATTATGATATGTGGAGAAAAATGGCTGATTCTAAATAGCTTTATTAAAAAAATAACAAAAAAAACAAAACAAAAAACAAGCAACAAAAACATCAAGAACAGCGGGGAGTCATATTTTATTTTGTGCCTTTAATAAATATTTTATAACTGAATATAATGATGTGGAATTGTATTTATTACATTGCATCCCTGTTACAAATATGATCAGTAAATAAACACAAATCCTGCATTCTAGTTAAAAACAACAGGATATAGCATATGTGACTGTCAGTGGTGCATTTACAGAGACATTGTTCTAATTTTCTATCTAGCATTTGAAATAGCAGTATTTGCATATGTGGACAATTTAAACAAACTAATACTGCATTATTCGTATTGTACTTCCTACTAAGCTTTAACTTCTGGTCAACCATGGGCAAAAATAAACCTGATGCCCCCAACTGCTTGTTTTATATGAAATTGAAATATATTTCTCACAAATAAACAGTTATTTGCTTAATGTTGAGAGCAATTCTTTATGACAAAGATATTATGCAGATTTCTGCTATACATGTAAAAATAAATGACAGTGGAGGGCCCTCTAGTGGGCCTTTAACAACATTAATAGATAACCAACTTGAAGTCTGGAGTGTTCTAAGTTATGTTGTTACATTGTTGCATGTTGGGAGGCGGGTATTTGAGCTTACCTTTATAGGGTCTTGCAGCAGTGATCCCGGCCTCTTCCTGTTCCAGACTTTAAGGAGAAAGTTTCTGCACTGACTTTTTGGGATTGTAGAGGGTAGATGATGGATAGAGCCAGGAGAAAATCGATTCCACTTAAGAGATATCGGGAAGTCGTGGAACTGATGGCCAGGAAGAAGGGACCTGCAGGAGAAAGAGGAGATCTGAGCAATAATGAGGCGGTACCCCCCACTCCCCAAAAATCCCCCCTAGGAAATCATTTAATAAGGGCAGGAAGGTAGTGAGGGGGGAGTTGGGCCCAGCAGGCCAGGAATAGGGTAGTTCTTCAGGGCAGGGGCCTAGGAAGAGTTCAGACGAGGCAGGGTCAGGGCCTACATTGGGACTTTCCACCTCAGAGGTTCCCCCTATTGCCCATGCGGCACATAAGTTTTTCCCTCCCACCCTAGTTGTTAGAGAACCTGGTTCAGTGCCTCGGGATTCAGGTGCGGTGCAGTTGGGGCCTGTAGGGGGGGTCGCGGCGCAGTCATTACCGGAATTGCCCCCGGTAACGTCTTGGCCCTCGCAAGTCACTGGCCATGGTGATAAGCCCGGAGGGGATGGGGAAGGACCAGGATGGCTCCAGGGCAGGGGGCAGCCGTTGTGGCCCGTCACGGCCTTCTAATTCCTTAGACCCGTCTTCAGCATTAGGCCAATGCCCCCTTGCATGGCGGTTCTCGCACAACTTCCCCCTCTAACTCATCGGGAGGGGAGGAGTTCAGCCGCCATCTTGGGGGTAGGACTGTCGCTGCGCAAATGGCTCACGTGACTGGAGTACTCTAGGTAGGTTGGGGAGTCTCCAGGTCACAGATGAGGCCGCAAGGGGGCAGGGGTGATTCTGGTAGGGTGCAGTTTCAGCTGGATTCTTAGGTTGATGAGGAGGTCAGGCAAGAAGTGGTGGTTTCACACGGGGATGTTTAAGGGGGATGCCAGCTGAAGGGAATGACAGTGTGGTGTCCTATGTGGTGAATAAGGATGTTGTGAGCATGGGCCTGAGGGCCACTGGGGCAGGAGATGCGCTGCAGAGGCAGGAGAATTTTTGTAGCATGAGTACAAGTATGGTAGGTACACAGGTGAGCACAGGGGTGCATGGTGTGCAGATGAGACATGCTGGTGCGGGATCAAAAGCACTGGCTGGGTTGAATGTGGACGCCCAGAATCAGGGAGTGAGTGAGGAAATGATCAGGAGGGCAGTAGAAACTGCTCTAGAGGCTGGTGCTAGGCCACAGTCCTCTCCTAGGGGTATATGTGAACGCTCAGGAGGGCAGGAGGAAATTATTCAAAGGGCAGTAGTGGCAGCTCTGGGTATGAATGTACGTGAGGGGCAAGGTGTGGGGAATGGGGGCGACCCCCTGGGCCTCATTCTCAACACGGAGTACTCCCCAAAATGTTTTTTCTTCACAGACTACTGTGAGAGGAGTGGCAGGCATGGAAGCACTACTGTGAGAGGAGCGGCAGGCATGGAAGCTGGGGCAACAAGTGTGTTGGTGGCCGCTGGGACTAGCAGGGAACAGACTGCAGAGGTTGGGGCAGTGCAGCAGATAGCGAAAGATGGAGCACAGGACAAGGCGGCCGATAACAGTGAGTACTGCTTGCCAAATATCACACACACTGACATGGGGTCATCTACTAGCGATTCAGGTTGAGAGAGTGGGGAGGACCTGGGTCTAGTGGGTAAGGGGCAGCAGCAGATGTTCAGATGGATTAAGAAAATGGCTGCGGGACATTCCAAAACTAAAGTAGGAGTTACTGGGTTGGTGGAGGTTCCTTCAGGGGTTTCTGCAGTAGGGAGTGTAGGACAGACACAATGTCAGGTGGTGGCTAGTGAGGTAGCAGCCCAAGGGGACACATATCCTTGCCTGGTGCATTCTTTGTATGGTCACCTTAAGGCAAAAATAGTAAAAAAGATTCATGAAGGGCGCTACGTGAATGTATTCAAACTGTCACTAGATGCATATAGGGCTAAAGAAAGGGTGGCCGATGGCACTGGTCCTAAGAAGGTACGCAGGCCGGAGACTTATGAAGAATGGCAGAAGTGCTCTCGAGTCTTGGCGGCTTGATATGTGGATAAATGGCCTTTGCAGGAACACAATCTATTTAAATATCAGGATACCATTGACAATATCCATAATAGATTCAAGGAAGGGGCATGGCGTGATTACGACTGCGTGATTACGGCTGCGAGTGCTTGGTCGGCCGATTGGAGTTGTCTGGCGGGGGTGTAGAAGTTTTTCGCGGTGGTTGATCTATTTGGGTCCGATGTTGTGTAGGGCCTTGAACGCATGGGTAAGGAGCTTGAAGGTGATTCTCTTGTTGATGGGGAGCCAGTGAAGGTTTCTTAGGTGTTCAGTGATGTGGCATTGGAGGGGGATGTTGAGGAGGAGTCTGGCTGAGGCGTTCTGTATACTTTGGAGTCTCTTTTGGAGTTTGATGGTGGAGCCAGTGTAGAGTGCATTGCCGCACTGGCTGCTGATGAGGGCGTGGGTGACTGTTTTCTTGTTTTCGGTAGGGATCCACATGAAGATTTTTCGTAGCAGGTGGAGAATGTGGAAGCATGTTTAGGTGATGGCATTGATTTGTCGGTCCATGTAGAGTGAGGAGTCCAGGATGAAGCCTAGATTTTGTGCATAGTCGGTTGGGGTTGGAGGGTGATTGAGGGCTGTGGGTCACCAGGAGTCATCCCATGCAGATTTATTGGCTCAGAGGAGGAGGACTTTGGTTTTGTTTGTGTTCAGTTTGAGCCGGTTGTCATTCATCCAGGCGGCGACTGCTGTCAGGCCATCGTGGACGTTCTTTTTGGCGGTGGTGGGATCTCGGGTGAGTGAGATGATTAACTGGGTGTCATCTGCGTAGGAAACGATGTTGAGGTTGTAGCGTTGGATGATGGTGATGAGAGGGCCATGTAGATGTTGAAGAGGGTGGGGCTCAGTGAAGATCCTTGCGGTACACTGCATTTGACTGGTGTGGTTTTGGAGGAGAAGGGCAGGAGTCTGACTGTCAGGGTGCCAGGAATCAGACTGAGATGAGAAGTGCAAAAATAATCACACCTTTATTAATAACAAAAAATAATAAAAAGTCCACAAGTCAACTAACAAGCCAGGAGTCAAAACCAGAGCTGGTAGTAAGACTAGCCGAGTCAGGAGCCAAAGCGAATAGTCAGACAAGCCGGAATCAGGAACAAGGAAAACAGCAGAGTCAGGAACAAGCCAGGGATCAGGAACCAGGAAGGACATCAGACAGCCAGGTAATACACAGGAACTCTCACAAACAGGTCTGAGACAAATCAAAGGCAAAGCATACTGAACAGAGGCCCTTTAAATAATAAGTGATGACATCACAATTCTGAGACTGCATCCTGTCTCACACAGATGATGCACACCAGTCTGGCCATAAAAGGAAGTGCAGGAAATGAGCAGCATCCCCCACAATGCACCATAGTCAGCAAGAGAGGTGAGTAAAATGGCTGCCAGCAGCACATGGCAAACAGAACAGGGAAAAAACCCTGACAGTTCCCTCCCCTCAACGACCCCTCCCCCGCGGGAGGACAAAAGGCTTATTGGGGAAATGGGCATGGAAGGCATGGAGGAGGGCGGGAGCATGAACATCAGAGGAGGGAACCCAAGAACACTCCTCTGGACCGTAGCCCCTCCAGTGAACCAAATACTGTACACGGCCACTGGACATACAAGAGTCATTAATGCTGCTGACCTCATACTCCTCATGGTTGTCAACAAAGATAGGACGGGAACGAGGCAACACAGTGGTAAACCAATTACAAACCAATGGTTTCAAGAGAGAGACATGAAAAACATTGGAGATGCGCATTGCAGGAGGAAGGTCAAGAGCGTAGGCAACAGGATTGACCCGACGGAGTATTCAAAAAGGACCAACATAACGGGGAGCCAGTTTATTGGAAGGCACACGAAGGTTCAAGTTGCGGGAGGACAGCCAAACTCTCTCACCAACCTGGTAGGAAGGCGCGGGCAGACGCCTACGATCAGCCTGGAACTTTTGGCGCTGCATAGAATGATGAAGGCAATCCTGAAGCTGCACCCACATGGAACAGAGTTGCCGGAGATGCTCCTCCAAAGCCGGAATACCCTGAGACATGAATGAATCGGGCAACAAGGATGGTTGAAACCCATAATTCGCCATGAATGGGGATAACTTGGAGGAAGCATTAATAGCACTATTACAAGCAAGCTCTGCCCAAGGTAACAGTTCAGACCAATTATTGTGGTGATCTGAGACATAGCAATGGAGGAACTGTTCCAGAGCTTGATTAGACCATTCCGCAGCCCCATTGGATTGAGGGTGATATGCAGAGGAGAAGGAAAGCTGGATCCCCATTTGTCCAAGCGCGCTCACCATTAGCAATAGGTTGAAGAAGACCCACAGGAAGACATTGAGGAGTCTTATTCTGTGCACAAACTGAGCAGGAGACAACATACGCAGCAACATCAGAACGAAGACCTGGCCACCAGAATTGTCAAGTGACAGACCAAATCATTTGGTTCTTGTCTGGGTGACCTGCGGCTTTAGGATAGTGGTAAGTGTGCAAAAGTTTAGTTCGAAGATTCTCAGAAACAAAACACTTACCACTAGGTTTCTCAGGAGGTGCATTGGTTTGTGCAGCCAGGATCTCCTCCCCCAAGGGAGAAGTCAAATTAGTACGTATGGTAGCTAACATATGGTTAGGAGGTATAACAGGAGTAGTTACAGACTCCTCCTTGGACAGAGGCGAAAATTGTCGAGAGAGGGCATCAGCCCTAACATTCTTAGTACCAGGCAGGTAGGAGACCACATAATTAAACCGAGACAAAAATAGCGCCCATCTGGCCTGTCGGGGCAACAAACGTTTTGCTTCAGATAGATAAGTTAAATTCTTGTGGTCAGTAAGAATGAGCACTGGCACACTAGTACCCTCGAGAAGATGCCTCCATTCCTTGAGTGCCAAAATTATAGCCAGTAATTCCCTGTCGCCAATTTCATGATTGCACTCCGCTGGAGACAATTTCTTAGAGAAGAAACCACACGGATGCAAGGAACCGTCAGGCATAGGACGTTGAGACAAGAGGGCACCTACTCCAGTCTCAGATGCATCGACCTCAAGAATGAAAGGCAGGACAGGGTTAGGATGAGCTAGAACTGGAGCGGCAGCAAAGGCCTTAATGGCAGTAGGTGACCAATGGAGTGGATCATTCTCTTTACGGGTAATGTCTGTGATAGGTTTGACCAAGGAAGAAAAGTTTTTAATAAACTTTCTATAGTAATTGGCGAACCCCAAAAAATGTTTAATAGACCGAAGACCAACTGGGCGAGGCCACTGCAGAACTGCAGATAACTTGTCAGGATCCATGGAGAACCCTGCAACAGAGATAACATAACCTAGGAAGGTTACTTGAGCCTGATGGAACTCACATTTCTCGAGTTTACAAAACAGGCCATTCTCACGTAGTCTCTAAAGAACCCGTGTAACATCAGAACGATAAGCCTCAAGTGTGGGTGAGTGTATGAGGATGTCGTCTGAGTACACCACAACACACTTTTGCAACATATCTCGTAGGACATCATTAATAAATTCCTGGAAAACAGCAGGAGCATTACATAGGCCAAAGGGCATTACAAGATACTCATAATGCCTGCTCCTGGTGTTAAACGCTGTTTTCCATTCGTGGCCCTCCTTGATCCTAACGTGATTGTACGCTCCTCTCAAATCAAGTTTAGTAAAGACCGTAGCTCCCTTGAGGCGGTCAAAGAGTTCTGTAATGAGCGGAATAGGGTAAGCATTCTTAATGGTAAGACGATTAAGACTCCTATAATCGATGCATGGTCTTAACTCGCCACCCTTTTTCTTCACAAAGAAGAAGCCAGCCCCTGCAGGAGAGCAGGATTTGTGAATGATCCCCCACGACAGAGCATCGGCAACATACTCCTCCATAGCACAATTCTCTGCAACAGACAGAGGGTAAACCCGGCCCGAGGAGGAATGGCTCCGGGTTGCAGGTCTATGGCACAATCGTAAGACCGGTAAGGAGGCAACGTACCAGCGCGCACCTTGTCAAAAACGTCTAGGATCTCTCGGTACTCCTCTGTCAATTGAGATACTGAAGAAGTGCACAAGACTTTAACTGGTTTCTGAAGACAAGTGGAAATACATTGCGGGGACCACGACAAAATTTCGGACCTGCGCCAGTCGTGACTGGGATTGTGCTTTTGGAGCCAGGGATAACCCAGAACAACTGGAATATGCGGAGAGTTTATCACCTGGAACTGGAGGGTTTCAAAATGGAGAGCCCCAACAGCCATGGACAACGGAGCAGTTTCGTGAGTAATGAGTATGGGCTGAAGGGGCCTGCCATCAATGGCCTCAATAGCAAGCAGAACGGACTGAGGCAAAACAGGAATGAAGTGCTTTGATACAAAAGCACTGTCAATGAAATAGCCCGCAGCACCGGAGTCAACAAGAGCCTGGGTGACTATGGAGGAGTCCACCCAGGAAAGGACAACCGTGACCAAAGGTTTCTCCTTAAGTGGTTCCGGGACGAGGATAAACCACCCAAGGTCTGCCCCCGACAGGACCTTAGGTGTGAGCGTTTCCCGGCTGTGTAGGACAAGATTTCAAAAGGTGGCCCTGTAACCCACAATAGAAGCAGTGCCCCTCCCTCCTCCTAAAGGCCCTCTCGGCCGCGGAGAGACGTGTGAATCCCAACTGCATCTGCTCAGCAGTACCTGGTGACTCGGGACCAGGAGGCATGGGTGGGAACGAACATGTAGGAGACAACGGAACAGGAGGCTTCCACAAGCGCTACTTGAAAGAGGGCCTCTCTCTGAGTCTGATGTCAATTAGAATCAAAAAAGACACCAATGCCTCAAGATCCTCTGGTAAATCTCTGGCAGCAACTTCGTCTTTAATCGCATCAGAGAGCCCATGAAAGAAGGCGGCAACAAGGGCTTCATTGTTCCAACCAACCTCTGTGGCAAGCGTACGGAACTCAATAGCAAACTGAGCAACAGATCTTGTACCTTGCTGAATGGACATGAGTCGTTTAGCAGCAGAGGAAGAGTGAGCTAGAACATCAAATACCCTTTGAAAGGAGGCCACAAATTCAGGGTAATTTGAAATCACAGGTTTATTAGTCTCCCACAAGGGATTAGCTCAGACAAGAGCTGTGTCAGAGAGTAACGAGATGAGAAATCCCACCTTAGCTCTGTCAGAGGGAAACGCCTGAGGTAACATCTCAAAGTAAATGCCCACCTGGTTCAAAAACCCTCTGCACTGAATAGGATCGTATCCATATCGCTGAGGTAGAGGTGCAGAACCGGACATGCTCCTGGTAGGACTAGGTGCAGCAGCGGAAACAGGAGCAGCCATAACTTGTGGGACACTTTGGTCCAAATGTGCAGTGCGAGTCAGCAGGGTTTGCAGGGCTAGTGCAAATTGATCCAAGCAGTGATCCTGTTCATCCATCCTGGAAATGATGGCAGGTAAAGGTGGATTATTAGCACCATCAGTATTCATGTCCTTTGCGTAATGTCAGGGTGCCAGGAATCAGACTGAGATGAGAAGTGCAATAATAATAACACCTTTATTAATAACAAAAAAATAATAGAAAGTCCACAAGTCAAAAAACAAGCCAGGAGTCAAAACCAGAGCTGGTAGTCAGACGAGCCAAGTCAGGAGTCAAAGCGAATAGTCAGACGAGCCGGAATCAGGAACAAGGAAAACAGCAGAGTCAGGAACAAGCCAGGGATCAGGAACCAGGAAGGACGTCAGACAGCCAGGTAATACACAGGAACTCTCACAAACAGGTCTGAGACAACGCAAAGGCAAAGCATACTGAACAGAGGCCCTTTAAATAATAAGTGATGACATCACAATTCTGAGGCTGCATCCTGTCTCAAACAGATGATGCACACCAGTCTGGCCATAAAAGGAAGTGCAGGAAATGAGCAGCATCCCCCACAATGCACCATAGTCAGCAAGAGAGGTGAGTAAAATGGCTGCCAGCAGCACATGGCAAACAAAACAGGGAAAAATCCCTGACACTGACTTTCTGGGCCCCGCGGATGCCGGACTCATGTAGGAGGGTGCGGAGGGTGCTGTGGTCGACAGTGTCAAAACCTGCTGAGAGGTCTAGGAGGATGAGGGCGGCGGTTTCTAGGGTGGTAACTAGCCATAGAACAAGCTATTATGCTATTGTTTGTTCCCAGGTTGAGTGCTTCTCTCTTTTTATTTATGCAAATTATGACACTTAGGGAAGTCTCCCTAAGTGTGATGCGGGAATCCAGACATGGACCCGTTGCTCAGTGTGCCTAGAGGGATATGGCTGCACCTCACCGGCGAGGCCCACAATAGGCCGAAACGTACGTCTGGGGTTTTGCCGTTTCTATCATTCAGAGAGGGATTGCCTGGTATTTAGGGGCTGGACTGCACTGTTAAATCAGGATCAGACTGATATGCTACAGGAAAGTTCTTCTATGTGAAAGGCACATATTGAGCAAAAAGAGGCTGCTTCTAGGGTGGTAACTAGCCATAGAACAAGCTATTATGCTATTGTTCGTTCCCAGGTTGAGCGCTTCTCTCTTTTTATTTATGCAAATTATGACACTTAGGGAAGTCTCCCTAAGTGTGATGCGGGAATCCAGACTTGGACCAGTTGCTCAGTGTGCCTAGAGGGATATGGCTGCACCTCACCGGTGAGGCCCACAATAGGCCGAAACGTACGTCTGGGGTTTTGCCGTTTCTATCGTTCAGAGAGGGATTGCCTGGTATTTAGGGGCTGGACTGCACTGTTAAATCAGGATCAGACTGATATGCTACAGGAAAGTTCTTCTATGTGAAAGGCACATATTGAGCAAAAAGAGGCTGCTTCTAGGGTGGTAACTAGCCATAGAACAAGCTATTATGCTATTGTTCGTTCCCAGGTTGAGCGCTTCTCTCTTTTTATTTATGCAAATTATGACACTTAGGGAAGTCTCCCTAAGTGTGATGCGGGAATCCAGATGTGGACCCGTTGCTCAGTGTGCCTAGAGGGATATGGCTGCACCTCACTGATGAGGCCCACAATAGGCCAAAACGTACGTTTGGGGTTTTGCCGTTTCTCTTGTTCAGAGAGGGATTGCCTGGTATTTCGGGGCTGGACTGCACTGTTAAGTCAGGATCAGACTGATATGCTACAGGAAAGTTCTTCTCTGTGAAAGGCACATATTGAGCAAAAAGAGGCTGCTTCTAGGGTGGTAACTAGCCAAAGAACAAGCTATTATGCTATTGTTCGTTCCCAGGTTGAGCGCTTCTCTCTTTTTATTTAAGGTTCCTTAGGTGTTCGGTGATGTGGCATTGGAGGGGGATGTCGAGGATGAGTCTGGCTGAGGCGTTCTGGATACATTGGAGTCTCTTTTGGAGTTTGATGGTGGAGCCGGCGTAGAGTGCATTGCCGTAGTCCAACTGGCTGCTGACGAAGGCGTGGGTGACTGTTTTCTTGGTTTCAGTAGGGATCCACTTGAAGATTTTTTGTTAGCAGGTGGAGAATGTGGAAGCATGTTGAGGTGATGGCATTGATTTGTCGGCCCATATAGAGTGAGGAGTCCAGGATGAAGCCTAGATTTTGTGCATGGTTGTTTGGGGTTGGAGGGTGATTGAGGGCTGAGGGCCACCATGATTCATCCCATGCAGATTTATTGGCTCAGAGGAGGAGGACTTTGGTTTTGTCTGTGTTCAGTTTGAGCCGGTTGTCATTCATCCTGGTGGCAACTGCTGTTAGGCCTTCAAGACGTTCTTTTTGGCGGTGGTGGGATCTCGGGTGAGTGAGATGATTAACTGGGTGTTGTCGGCGTAGGAAACGATGTTGAGGTCGTGGCATCGGACGATGGCGGCGAGAGGGGCCATGTAGATGTTGAAGAGGGTGGAGCTCAGTGAAGAGCCTTGCGGTACACTGCAGTTGACTGGTGTGGGTTTGGAGGAGAAGGACAGGAGTCTGACTTTCTGGGCCCTGCCCGTGAGGAAGGAGGTGATCCATTCCAGGTCTTTGCTGCGGATGCCGGTGTCATGTAGTCAGCAGGGTTTGCAGGGCTAGTGCAAATTGATCCAAGCAGTGATCCTGTTCATCCATCCTGGAAATGATGGCAGGTAAAGGTGGATTATTAGCACCATCAGGATTCATGTCCTTTGCGTAATGTCAGGGTGCCAGGAATCAGACTGAGATGAGAAGTGCAATAATAATAACACCTTTATTAATAACAAAAAAATAATAGAAAGTCCACAAGTCAAAAAAAAAGCCAGGAGTCAAAACCAGAGCTGGTAGTCAGACGAGCCAAGTCAGGAGTCAAAGCGAATAGTCAGACGAGCCGGAATCAGGAACAAGGAAAACAGCAGAGTCAGGAACAAGCCAGGGATCAGGAACCAGGAAGGACGTCAGACAGCCAGGTAATACACAGGAACTCTCACAAACAGGTCTGAGACAACGCAAAGGCAAAGCATACTGAACAGAGCCCCTTTAAATAATAAGTGATGACATCACAATTCTGAGGCTGCATCCTGTCTCACACAGATGATGCACACCAGTCTGGCCATAAAAGGAAGTGCAGGAAATGAGCAGCATCCCCCACAATGCACCATAGTCAGCAAGAGAGGTGAGTAAAATGGCTGCCAGCAGCACATGGCAAACAAAACAGGGAAAAATCCCTGACACTGACTTTCTGGGCCCCGCGGATGCCGGACTCATGTAGGAGGGTGCGGAGGGTGTTGTGGTCGACAGTGTCAAAAGCTGCTGAGAGGTCTAGGAGGATGAGGGCGGCGGTTTCTAGGGTGGTAACTAGCCATAGAACAAGCTATTATGCTATTGTTTGTTCCCAGGTTGAGTGCTTCTCTCTTTTTATTTATGCAAATTATGACACTTAGGGAAGTCTCCCTAAGTGTGATGCGGGAATCCAGACATGGACCCGTTGCTCAGTGTGCCTAGAGGGATATGGCTGCACCTCACCGGCGAGGCCCACAATAGGCCGAAACGTACGTCTGGGGTTTTGCCGTTTCTATCGTTCAGAGAGGGATTGCCTGGTATTTAGGGGCTGGACTGCACTGTTAAATCAGGATCAGACTGATATGCTACAGGAAAGTTCTTCTATGTGAAAGGCACATATTGAGCAAAAAGAGGCTGCTTCTAGGGTGGTAACTAGCCATAGAACAAGCTATTATGCTATTGTTCGTTCCCAGGTTGAGCGCTTCTCTCTTTTTATTTATGCAAATTATGACACTTAGGGAAGTCTCCCTAAGTGTGATGCGGGAATCCAGACATGGACCCGTTGCTCAGTGTGCCTAGAGGGATATGGCTGCACCTCACCGGCGAGGCCCACAATAGGCCGAAACGTACGTCTGGGGTTTTGCCGTTTCTATCGTTCAGAGAGGGATTGCCTGGTATTTAGGGGCTGGACTGCACTGTTAAATCAGGATCAGACTGATATGCTACAGGAAAGTTCTTCTATGTGAAAGGCACATATTGAGCAAAAAGAGGCTGCTTCTAGGGTGGTAACTAGCCATAGAACAAGCTATTATGCTATTGTTCGTTCCCAGGTTGAGCGCTTCTCTCTTTTTATTTATGCAAATTATGACACTTAGGGAAGTCTCCCTAAGTGTGATGCGGGAATCCAGACGTGGACCCGTTGCTCAGTGTGCCTAGAGGGATATGGCTGCACCTCACTGATGAGGCCCACAATAGGCCAAAACGTACGTTTGGGGTTTTGCCGTTTCTCTTGTTCAGAGAGGGATTGCCTGGTATTTCGGGGCTGGACTGCACTGTTAAGTCAGGATCAGACTGATATGCTACAGGAAAGTTCTTCTCTGTGAAAGGCACATATTGAGCAAAAAGAGGCTGCTTCTAGGGTGGTAACTAGCCAAAGAACAAGCTATTATGCTATTGTTCGTTCCCAGGTTGAGCGCTTCTCTTTTTTTATTTAAGGTTCCTTAGGTGTTCGGTGATGTGGCATTGGAGGGGGATGTCGAGGATGAGTCTGGCTGAGGCGTTCTGGATACATTGGAGTCTCTTTTGGAGTTTGATGGTGGAGCCGGCGTAGAGTGCATTGCCGTAGTCCAACTGGCTGCTGACGAAGGCGTGGGTGACTGTTTTCTTGGTTTCAGTAGGGATCCACTTGAAGATTTTTTGTTAGCAGGTGGAGAATGTGGAAGCATGTTGAGGTGATGGCATTGATTTGTCGGCCCATATAGAGTGAGGAGTCCCGGATGAAGCCTAGATTTTGTGCATGGTTGTTTGGGGTTGGAGGGTGATTGAGGGCTGAGGGCCACCATGATTCATCCCATGCAGATTTATTGGCTCAGAGGAGGAGGACTTTGGTTTTGTCTGTGTTCAGTTTGAGCCGGTTGTCATTCATCCAGGTGGCAACTGCTGTTAGGCCTTCACGGACGTTCTTTTTGGCGGTGGTGGGATCTCGGGTGAGTGAGATGATTAACTGGGTGTTGTCGGCGTAGGAAACGATGTTGAGGTCGTGGCATCGGACGATGGCGGCGAGAGGGGCCATGTAGATGTTGAAGAGGGTGGAGCTCAGTGAAGAGCCTTGCAGTACACTGCAGTTGACTGGTGTGGGTTTGGAGGAGAAGGACAGGAGTCTGACTTTCTGGGCCCTGCCCGTGAGGAAGGAGGTGATCCATTCCAGGTCTTTGCTGCGGATGCCGGTGTCATGTAGTCAGCAGGGTTTGCAGGGCTAGTGCAAATTGATCCAAGCAGTGATCCTGTTCATCCATCCTGGAAATGATGGCAGGTAAAGGTGGATTATTAGCACCATCAGGATTCATGTCCTTTGCGTAATGTCAGGGTGCCAGGAATCAGACTGAGATGAGAAGTGCAATAATAATAACACCTTTAGTAATAACAAAAAAATAATAGAAAGTCCACAAGTCAAAAAACAAGCCAGGAGTCAAAACCAGAGCTGGTAGTCAGACGAGCCAAGTCAGGAGTCAAAGCGAATAGTCAGACGAGCCGGAATCAGGAACAAGGAAAACAGCAGAGTCAGGAACAAGCCAGGGATCAGGAACCAGGAAGGACGTCAGACAGCCAGGTAATACACAGGAACTCTCAGAAACAGGTCTGAGACAACGCAAAGGCAAAGCATACTGAACAGAGGCCCTTTAAATAATAAGTGATGACATCACAATTCTGAGGCTGCATCCTGTCTCACACAGATGATGCACACCAGTCTGGCCATAAAAGGAAGTGCAGGAAATGAGCAGCATCCCCCACAATGCACCATAGTCAGCAAGAGAGGTGAGTAAAATGGCTGCCAGCAGCACATGGCAAACAAAACAGGGAAAAATCCCTGACACTGACTTTCTGGGCCCCGCGGATGCCGGACTCATGTAGGAGGGTGCGGAGGGTGTTGTGGTCGACAGTGTCAAAAGCTGCTGAGAGGTCTAGGAGGATGAGGGCGGCGGTTTCTAGGGTGGTAACTAGCCATAGAACAAGCTATTATGCTATTGTTTGTTCCCAGGTTGAGTGCTTCTCTCTTTTTATTTATGCAAATTATGACACTTAGGGAAGTCTCCCTAAGTGTGATGCGGGAATCCAGACATGGACCCGTTGCTCAGTGTGCCTAGAGGGATATGGCTGCACCTCACCGGCGAGGCCCACAATAGGCCGAAACGTACGTCTGGGGTTTTGCCGTTTCTATCGTTCAGTGAGGGATTGCTTGGTATTTAGGGGCTGGACTGCACTGTTAAATCAGGATCAGACTGATATGCTACAGGAAAGTTCTTCTATGTGAAAGGCACATATTGAGCAAAAAGAGGCTGCTTCTAGGGTGGTAACTAGCCATAGAACAAGCTATTATGCTATTGTTCGTTCCCAGGTTGAGCGCTTCTCTCTTTTTATTTATGCAAATTATGACACTTAGGGAAGTCTCCCTAAGTGTGATGCGGGAATCCAGACATGGACCCGTTGCTCAGTGTGCCTAGAGGGATATGGCTGCACCTCACCGGCGAGGCCCACAATAGGCCGAAACGTACGTCTGGGGTTTTGCCGTTTCTATCGTTCAGAGAGGGATTGCCTGGTATTTAGGGGCTGGACTGCACTGTTAAATCAGGATCAGACTGATATGCTACAGGAAAGTTCTTCTATGTGAAAGGCACATATTGAGCAAAAAGAGGCTGCTTCTAGGGTGGTAACTAGCCATAGAACAAGCTATTATGCTATTGTTCGTTCCCAGGTTGAGCGCTTCTCTCTTTTTATTTATGCAAATTATGACACTTAGGGAAGTCTCCCTAAGTGTGATGCGGGAATCCAGACGTGGACCCGTTGCTCAGTGTGCCTAGAGGGATATGGCTGCACCTCACTGATGAGGCCCACAATAGGCCAAAACGTACGTTTGGGGTTTTGCCGTTTCTCTTGTTCAGAGAGGGATTGCCTGGTATTTCGGGGCTGGACTGCACTGTTAAGTCAGGATCAGACTGATATGCTACAGGAAAGTTCATCTCTGTGAAAGGCACATATTGAGCAAAAAGAGGCTGCTTCTAGGGTGGTAACTAGCCAAAGAACAAGCTATTATGCTATTGTTCGTTCCCAGGTTGAGCGCTTCTCTTTTTTTATTTAAGGTTCCTTAGGTGTTCGGTGATGTGGCATTGGAGGGGGATGTCGAGGATGAGTCTGGCTGAGGCGTTCTGGATACATTGGAGTCTCTTTTGGAGTTTGATGGTGGAGCCGGCGTAGAGTGCATTGCCGTAGTCCAACTGGCTGCTGACGAAGGCGTGGGTGACTGTTTTCTTGGTTTCAGTAGGGATCCACTTGAAGATTTTTTGTTAGCAGGTGGAGAATGTGGAAGCATGTTGAGGTGATGGCATTGATTTGTCGGCCCATATAGAGTGAGGAGTCCAGGATGAAGCCTAGATTTTGTGCATGGTTGTTTGGGGTTGGAGGGTGATTGAGGGCTGAGGGCCACCATGATTCATCCCATGCAGATTTATTGGCTCAGAGGAGGAGGACTTTGGTTTTGTCTGTGTTCAGTTTGAGCCGGTTGTCATTCATCCTGGTGGCAACTGCTGTTAGGCCTTCACGGACGTTCTTTTTGGCGGTGGTGGGATCTCGGGTGAGTGAGATGATTAACTGGGTGTTGTCGGCGTAAGAAACGATGTTGAGGTCGTGGCATCGGACGATGGCGGCGAGAGGGGCCATGTAGATGTTGAAGAGGGTGGAGCTCAGTGAAGAGCCTTGCGGTACACTGCAGTTGACTGGTGTGGGTTTGGAGGAGAAGGACAGGAGTCTGACTTTCTGGGCCCTGCCCGTGAGGAAGGAGGTGATCCATTCCAGGTCTTTGCTGCGGATGCCGGTGTCATGTAGGCTGGTGCGGAGGGTGTTGTGGTCGACAGTGTTGAAAGCTGCTGAGAGGTCTAGGAGGATGAGGGCGGTGATTTCTCCTCGGTCAAGCATGGCACGGATGTCGTCGGTGGCGGCGAGGAGGGTGGTCTCGGTGCTATGGTTGCTTCTGAAACCGGATTGGGAGTGGTCCAGGGTGTGGTTGGCCTCAATGTGGTCAATAAGTTGCAAGTTGATGGACTTCTTTATGACTTTGGCCAGGAAGGGGAGTAGAGAGATGGGGCGGTAGTTATTCGGTTCCTTGGGGTCTGATGAGGGTTTCTTCAGCAGGGGTTTCAGTTCTGCATGCTTCCAGACATCCGGGAAGGTGCCGGTTTTGATGGAGCAGTTGATGGTGTGGCGGAGTTCAGGGGCGATCGTGTTGCTTGCTTTGTTGAATATGTGATGGGGGCATGGGTCAGAGGGTGCACCGGAGTGGATGGATTTCATGATTCTGAGGGTGTCCTCTGTGGTTTGGGGGCTCCAGATAGTCCATGTGTGGTGTGGGGGGAGAATTTGGGAGGTGTGTCGTTGGGTGTATGGGAGTGGGTGGTGGAGGTTGAGTTATGAGGCGTGAAACTGTCATAGATGTCGAGGATCTTGCGGTGGAAGTGTGCAGCGAGGGTATTGCAGAGGTCCTGGGAGGGTGGGATGTTGGTGGTGTCGCTTTAGGGTTTAGAGAATTCCTTGATGACTGAGAACAACTCCTTGCTGTTGTGTGCGTTAGAGTTGATTCTCTCTTGGATGGCTGTTTTTTTGGTGGTTTTTATGAGGTGGTGGTGGGTGGTGATTGCTTCCTTAAAGGCAGCTTTTTCCAGAAGGGTCTTGCTGTATCTCTAGGTTTTATTGTCTGCAGAGGCGTTTGGAGTCCTGGTGGGCCGAGGGGAACCAGCTGGCCTTGTTGGTGGTTTTGCTGCTGAACGTTTTTTTGAGGGGGGCGAGGGTGTTGGAGCAGTCTGTAATCCAGACTGCTGGTGGAGGTTGCGGGCAGAGGAGTTGGCGTGTGGAGGTAGGTGGGGAGGATTTTTTTAGGGTGCCATGAAGTTGGTCCCTGGGTGATGTTGTTCCAGTTTCTACAGAGTGGGTGGTACTGTCGGAGGTGGGTGGTGGGTTTGTTGAAGGATAAGTGTATGCAGTGGTGGTCAATCCAGAGGAGTGTGGTGATGTGATTGACTGAGATATGGTTGCCTGAGGAGAAGATCGGGTTGAGGGTGTGGCCAGTTGAGTGGGTTGGGTAGTTTACGAGTTGCTTCAGACCTATGGTTCCGAGGTTTTCCAGGAGGGTGGAGGTGTTGTGATCGTTGGGTCAAGATGGAAGTTGAGGTCACCGAGGAGGATGTAGTCCGTTGAGACAAGGGCATGGGGTGCGATGTGGTCGGTGATGGAGTAGCAGAAGCCAGATGAGGTCCGGGAGGTCTGTAGATAAGGGTGCCGCAGAGGGTGGTGTTGGGTTGTGTAGGTGTTCTAGTGTAGGTGTTCTAGATCTGGTGAGTGGTCGTCGGAGCTGGTTGTGACTTGGATGGTGTGTTTGTGGATGATGGTGATGCCTCCTCCAGGTCGGTTGCTGCGGTTTTTGTGGTAGATCTTGTAGCCGTTGGGTATTGCAGTGGCGATGGCCAGCGCTGATGCAGGTTTTAGCCAGGTCTCGGTGAGAAAGGCGATGTCTGGGGAGGTGGAGCCTAGCAGGTTCCAGATTTTGAGGGCGTGCTTGTGGATGGAGTGGGTGTTGAGGAGGATGCAGTTGAGGTAATTGCGGCTGTTTTTGGGTGGGTTAGTTGGTTGGGTTGTGGTCTGGAGGGAGGGGAAGGAGCAGTTGCGGCAGGTGAAAGGTCTAAAGGTGTTGGTCGGGGATGCGTGGTGGCAGGCGGACGATCTACCGGTGTTGAGCGCATAGAGGGTGCTGGCATCATAGTGGCGGCTGTTTCTGGAGCCAAGGTTTGTGGATTTGGGTGTGGTCAGGGCGCTGATGGGCTTGCCTTTGGCACGCCAGCGAGCACCATTAAATACAGCAAGACGGTGGACGGGCTGGTTAGCTGGATAGGAGGTAGGTGTGAAACAAAAACAGAGCAAACAAAATACAGCAAAATACATAGGGAAAAGGGAGAGAGAACTTACTTCAGTAGTGCTGGGAGCACCGTTTAATACAGCAGGAAGGTGGGCGGGCTGGTTAGCTGGATAGGGGGTAGGTGTGAAATAAAAACAGAGCAAACAAAATACAGCAAAATACAGCAAAAATACATAGGGAGATGGGAGAGCGAACTGCATTTTGCTGCATTTTGGAATGCAGGACATGCACCTGTGGTCAGAATTGGGGTTGGAGGGGGCCACTTCACCAGCCAAAACAGTGCGTCTGGGACCAGCACGCTTCGGCTTTCGCCAGAAGAAGCGGGGACGGGAGTGTTGGAAGTACCAAGACCAAGTTCCTTTCATCACATCTGCAAATACTGTAGCGGTCCCCACCCAGGGATTGAATGCAGCAAGGGAAGGGAACAAGTGGCCAAGAGGCCTACCCCCTAAGCCGGGAGCTGGTGTCAAGAGCACCAACTCCACTTAGGCAGGCAGCAATGGTGCCATGGCTGGCACATTACCCTGATCAGGGAGCGGCAGAGTTGCTAGTGGAGGGTTTTAGGATTCCGGTGCTAAGCCGGGTAGTGGGGTCAACTGTCCACAGAAATTTGAAAACAGCATATGAATTCCCCCAGGTGGTTAGGGAACAATTGGCAAAATAATTCGATTGCGGTAGTGTTGCGGGCCGTTTGGGGCCCCTCCTTTTCCGGACCTGGTGGTCTCGCCCTTGGGAGTAGTACCAAAAAAGGAGTTAGGGAAGTTTAGATTGATTCATCATTTGTCATATCCGAAAGGGTCATCAGTGAATGACGCAATTGATCTGGAACTGTGATATCCCTTTAAATCTGAACCTGCATAAGCACTTCCTTCCTATTTAAGGAAGTGCTTACCCCTCAATCAGGGCCTGAAAATTGAAGCTGTTAACCAGTTCTCCTTGCTCCTCTGTGGAGCTACTACCACTTTTTGTTATTGTTGCTTTAACCTTCAGGTCTTATACTGCGCCTTCGATACCCGCTGGGTATCTACTGTTACCTCTATTCTGACCGGGATCAATTTCTGGATTCATCCGCCAACCGGAACTTCTTTCACCACGCCGAAGTCGCGCTCACACCAAACAGACGCCGAACCTAAGAGCTGCAACTTACCTCTCAACCTTTTTTACTAAAAGGCATAACCACTCTCCACGCTTCATACCACCGCAACTGTTAAGATAAGTACCGCTCTCCACGCTACAATTTATTCTCGCAGAAAGGTTAATCCTTAAACATCATTGTTTGTTATAGGACATATCAAATACCTATATTGTGTTTCACATCTGACTCAGTATATTGCAGTTTGGGATTCAAGCTAGTATGTCTGGACTGTGTATATATTTTATTGCGTGAAAGTGTGAGTGCGTGAAGGAACTACCTCTACCTTACAAAGCAGTCTATTCATTTGCTTTGCTTGATCTGCTTTAATCAGCATTAACTGTTGCATTATACTTAAACACATCTGACTTGCTCTGAACTTTAATCTCAGTTACTTATACTCATTCCTGATTTATATATATATTCCTATCTTAGTGAAGTTTCATATTACTCAATCAATTACAAAATTAATGTCTCACCTTAAATAAGTAAGTTTAATAAATCATTTTCTCTTGCTTATTTTAAGAAAAGAGCAACAAAACCTTTATTTTCCATATTCTAATTTTGGTTATCACAGAATTTTCAGGCCTATAAGGTTATAACCTGTAATATATAGGATGGATCCTAGTGAAATAAAAAATGAATTCACCAATATTCATCAAAAATTGGAATATTTAGCCAGGGCCTTAACGGAGGTACAATCAGAAAATAAAGCACTTAAAACTTTAGTAAAAGAATGTTTACCAGCAAAGAGCTCAGAAGTCCCTGAACCTCACATTAACTATCCACAACCCTTTTCTGGTAAACGAAGTGAATATAGAGACTTTAAAAATGCTTGCAAATTACTTTTTTCACTAAGGCCTAAAACTTATCACTCTGAGAGAATCAAGGTTTGTACCACCATCTCATTCCTCCAGGGGGAGCCTCGCTCATGGGCTAATAGATACTTTGAGAATAACCATCCAATTTTGGATTCCCTGGAAGAGTTTTTTTTAGCCATGACATCCCTATATGAGGACTCTCACTCCCAGATGACGGCAGAAACGAAATTGAGATCCCTAAAACAGGGTAAGAGGAATATAGAAGACTATATTACCGAATTCCAAATGTGGATAGATGATTCCAAATGGAATGAAATTAGTTTGAAGAACCAGTTCAGACTGGGCCTTTCAGAATTGTTAAAAGATGAGTTGTCCCGTTTGGAGATGCCCGAAACCCTGAACGGACTGATGAAATTATCCACTACCCTGGATCGGCGATTACGTGAAAGGAAGGCTGAGAGAGCTACCTATGACGTACCACCTAGACGTCCGTATCTTTACACACCCAACCAGGAAAAGGGTACTTCTAATCAAACCCCAATGGAGATTGGAGCCATAAAAGGACCTTTAACACCTGAAGAAAAGGCCAGACGCAGATCTGAGAATCTTTGCTTATATTGTGGGCAAAAAGAACACTCCGTTAATAATTGCCCAATCCTTCAAAAGCAGAAGAAGGGTAAGATTCAATCAAAACATAATATTTTATACTTCACTCAAAACCCTCAACTGACTCTTAACCTTTCTTTACAGTGGGATCGGAAAAACATACAGTCTAATGCATTGATCGATTCTGGGGCAGCCGGAAATTATATCGATATTTCTTTTGTTGATTTAAATAAAATACCTATTGTTTGCAAGGCACAACCAGTCTCTGTTAAACTCATTGATGGCTCCCTCATACAACAAGGTCCCATTACCCATCAAACGATACCTTTACTAGTGACAACTGACGATGGACATACTGAATATCTTTTGACTTAATTTCCATCCACATGCATACACTTATTTTTGGCTTTACATGGTTAAAAAAACATAACCCCAGCATTGACTGGTCCACTCCACAGATAACATTAGCATCACCATTCTGTTTAAAAACTTGTTTTCCATATCAGTTAATCTCTGCTATTGAATCCGAACTACCAGAAATTTATCAGGATCTGGCAGAGGTGTTTGATTTAAAAGAGGCAGAAAACCTCCCCCCTCATAGGGAGTTTGATTGCCCAATTGATTTGATACCTGGCTCTCAAATACCT
>NC_069503.1:1127124137-1127260753 GCF_027579735.1 Bombina bombina
TTGGGGTTTAGTTTAGGGAAGAGATGGAGGGCAGGCAGGGGAGATGTAGAGGGAGGGGGAGAGGAACAGGGCAGGAAGGGGGGCAGGAAGGGGGGCAGGAAGCGGGGGTGGAAGCGGTGGGTGGACCCAGCCACTTGGTTCAAGATGAACAAGTGGCTGGGCCTAGTGGCGGACAGAGTAGGGCTTCACAGTCCGGGAAACAGAGGGCATCGTCACAGGGGAAGGCAAAGGCGACTAGGGAGGCGAGGTTTTCGATGGAGGAGAAGGAGGCCCTCGTAGAAGCCTATATGGCCAGGTATAGGAGGCTGCAGCATCAGAAGACCACCCCGACTGAGAAGAGGAAGCTCTGGCATGAGATAAGGAATGCAGTCAATGCAGTGAGTGGACGGAACAGAGATATGGACTCTATTAAACATCGATACCGGGACTGCAAGATGGATCTTAAGAAAAAGTTAAGCCTGGAGGCCCGACATGCCGCAGGAACCGGTGGCGGCCCTGCACTGGAAATCGAGTACTGCCGATGGGAGGAAATGTTGCGTCCCAGCATCTCCGAGGTGGATGTAGTCGGTATGCAATTCTCATCTGACGGTAAGCTCATTTAAGAATAAATTAACATACGAATGTATTTCAAGGGACACTATACGCAAACCTTTACTTTCATGATTGAGGTAGAGAATACAATTTGACAAAACATTCAAATTAACTTATATTACCTAATTTGATTCATTCTTTAGATATACTTTAATGAAGAAATAGCCATGCACACGGTGAACCAATCACAGGAGGCAGCTATATTCAGCTAACAATCTTTAGATATGCTTTTCAGCAAAGAATATCCAGAGAATGAAGCTAATTAGATAAGAAAAGTACATTAGAAAGTTGATTATAATTGTATGTTTCTAAATCATGAAAGATAAAACATTGGGTTTCATGGCCCTTTAAGGATCAGATTAATGCTATTACGTTGTTTACACGCATTCACAATTACTTTGCGGTTACATTAGTATCTAGGCTATAGGTTAGGTGTGCATTTAAACAGACTGAAAACAAACGCTAAAACATTCAGATTGACCACAGATATCACAAACACGGTTTAGAAAATGTGGAAATCGTATTGATTGTTAGATTTCAAAGTGGATTAATGAGGCTGCATTTGTAATTGTATTGTAAGCTAAGTAATGTAAAGCTTTATTTGGAAATATGCTAATATATACATTTATTTATTTTTCGAATATACAGAGTCTGGGGAGGAGGCAGCACAGCAAATACCGGCTCCTCCTTTACCCCGGGATGAGAGTGGTGGGGATGAATCTCCACCTCGGAGGGAAGAGGCCCCCCATGACGAAGAGGCCACGGAAGCAGAGGAAGAGGCCACGGAAGCAGAGGAAGAGGCCCCGGAAGCAGAGGCCCCTCAAGGACCCGCACCCCGCCGTGCACAACAAGAGGAAATAGCGGAGGTGCGGGTTCTGCTAGACTACATTGACCAGATGCGTAACTCCCGGATACAAAATATAGAAGGCAGAACTAGAATTCTTGAAGGACAAAACAAAATCATTGAAGGACAAACACAAATCATTGAAGGACAAAACCAAATAATAAACATCCTTACTCGAATAGAAGAAGGACAAAACAGAACCTTTAATCTCCAACAAGAGATGTTTAATTTCTTCCGGGAGGCGCATGCTGGTCTGCCTCCTGCTGGTCCGCCTCATGGTCCACCTCCTGCTGCTGGGCCTCCTGCTGCTGGGCCTCCTGCTGCCGGGCCATCTTCTCCTGCCGGGCCATCTTCTCCTGCCGGGCCATCTTCTCCTGCCGGGCCATCTCCCCCTGCCGGCCCATCTCCTCCTCCTCACCTTGGTCATCCCAGTACTCTTCCTTCCTTTCTTCCCACAACATCTCCAATGAGAACTCGTCGGAGTCGGCAGTTGACCCACCCAGAGCCTCAGCCCTGTGGGAAGAGGGGAAGGAAGAGGAAGTAAGTATTTGTTTTCATGTTTAATGTTTTTTTTTATTTAATGTGTAATGGATAGGTATGTGATGATGTGGTTTTCATACACTTGTGGACCACACTCTGTATATAATCTACTTCTATGGGACCGGGTCCATGGAGGCAGATTGTTTGCAGAGTGTGGGTTATAAGTGTGTGAAAACCACATCACATAACTATCCTTGTTCATGATATTGATTGTTTCCCGAATCGCAAAAAAAATTAACCTTACAATTATCCATGATGGCATATTACTGTTTGAATGACAATAACACAGCTTAAAGGGACATTCAGAATTATTGATTACAAAGAAAACACTGTATTACGCATTATCAAGTTGGAAACAGCAAAACATGGAGAAATACGTGTGACTTATGTGCTTACCCTTGTATCTATGCCTATGAAAAATGACCACTTATTTGTTGTTCTGACATAACAACATTTTAGACATCAATGATCAATACATGGTAAATATGCTGTATGAGCTCAAGGATTTACATATACAAATGCTATCCAAATGCCCTCTAGTGGTCAAAATGCATAATGATTACATGCACTCTTCAAGCTCTAAGAAATGAGCACACGAACCTCATAGGTTTAGCTAGCAATTTAAAATAAACACAAATGATTAATTGGTGAGAAACCTTTGATATCATTGATATTACAAAATTGACTTTTGGAATAATGCAAAACATTATTTGTTTTCTAAACTGTCCCTTTAACAAAATTACATATGCTAACATAATATTTGCAGATTGTTCGTATATCTACATGTACTTGTTCAAACAATAAATTTTGAAAAAAAAATTATATTGACGTGTTAAATAAAGTCTATTTTCTTAAAGAGACATTATTTTTGTTTTTATTTTTTTTAAGAAAGACATTTGTTTTAACAATGAATATGGTTTAAAGTCCTTTTAGTAGTGGGGGGGAAAAATATGATATGCTAACAAGAATATATTTGGAGATTAACCAATGTGGAACTCATACATGATACAAAAATCAACATTTGCATTAAAGGGACAGTATACTATATTTTTTTTTACAGAACTGCATGTAATAGACACTACTAGAAACAACAAGATTAACATATACTGATATCAATATTAGAAAGCTTTAAACACTTTCTAATAAATTCGAGTTATCTCTATTGAAAATATAGATGAACCCCCATTACAACCGTAAAACAAGACAATACCCCATCATTAACATATGAAAAGACCCTTTACACAAACTGGAGAAAGCTGGAGATGGTACTCACATGAAACTTTGAGGCTTGGTGAGGAGTCTGAAAATTACTTAAATTTTATTTGAACAGAAGCAAAATGAGACGTGTATTTGGTAAACAATGGACTATATAACTAGAGACAAAATAAAATAGTTTGGTTTTTAACGTGAGTGTCTAATGAACCTTTAATAAAATATACGACGAAATTACATTTAGAAGAAGTCGGCATCATATATTTAGCATATGATAATGATAAATGCATATTGATTACTTTATTCTAACACAATAGCGCATATTTATGAATTAGATATCTTTAACATTAAACACAACAGTCATTTTTCATAAAAAGGAACATATTGTTGACAAACATTTTAAACAACATGGACTATAGAGATTTGCACTTGCCTCGAAATATCTTATGCATGAAAACATTTTGCTTTCGTTCGTTTATTCAACCAGACATCCAGCAAAAGAGAATGTGGTGGTCTTTATCAGCTATGGGTCAACAATGTAGCATGATGCAAAAAATCCATATTCGACATGTTTTTAAACTTGTCTTCTCATTCACAAACGTGTTTAACGTGCACAAACAAATATTGCGGGAATACGTAATACAATCAGACGTTTTTTTACCTTTGCATGTGACGTCTTAATTAACATGGCGCTTCCTTGATCACGTAAGAACGCAATACAATAAAAGGCACATTCTTGATCACGTAAGAACGCAAACCAAAAAAAGGCGCATCCTTGATCGCGTAAAAACGTCACTCAATACAAGGAATCATTGGACAGCCTGGCAGGTGACGTCTTAAGCAACATGGCGCATCCGAGATCAAGGAAAAACCGCAGCCAATACAAGGACTCAGTTGACAGCTTGGCATATCAATAAGAAACGTATTTATATTTTAGTAACTAGTATGTGTCTAGATTGCTATCTAGGAATGTCACGAAATCATGAAGCATCTTTTCGGACTTGACTGTCCCTTTAACTATAGCTATGGTGTATATCTTTAACATTTAAAAGATACACATGAGAAATACATATGCCATTGATGTTTTAAGATATGTTTAGATTGTTTTGGAATAACAATAATGACACATGTATTGATCAAACGTGTCATTTATTCAAGTGGAAATATGGTCAGCCTACAATATTTGTCAAAACATATTCTTCATCTAAAATATGCGCATTGCACACAGAGATTGATTTGGTTACACTTTTACAATAAGATAGAATGGAAAATGAAATACATGTGCTGTCAACATTACAATAAGATTGTTTATTAATAAGATTATATGTCTTTGTTCATGTAAAAAGGACAAAAACGCTTTAGAAATGGAAATCCATTCATTAACAATTGTGCTCATCATCACTTAAAGGGACATGATTTTTATTTATAAAAAGAGGATACACAGAGACAATACTAATTCAATAAAATGAACACTTTACAGGGATTATATCATTGTATCAATCCTCAGATCATTTGTTAAAGGTGCATCAATTCATGCAGAGTTTATAAATACACACATGGATGTGAAATTTGAAATATACATATATATACACAAATAACTATCTATATATACATATATAAAAAATTACTATGATAATCATGCAATGATAAAGCTTTTCGAAAAATATATAAAGACAAATAATAAAATTATAATGGAGATGTTAATCTTAAAATCATTTACAATTGTATTACATATATGATTCAGGAAACACCATTATTTTTGGTAAGGTCCCTTTAAGGATCAACCAGATAAACTAGAGATTTCAATCAATGACATGAATAAGGAGGACAAAGAATCGTGCAATGACATGTCTTTTATTAGTATCTCAAAAAACATCAACAACGTTTATAAATAATCATGTAAATATCAAGAAAATTGGAGCCATATGACAAGGTAACAGAGTGCATCACAGTCCATGAAGAGAGTTGCCAAGGGCCAGCATAGCCCCATTTGAGCCATATGACAAGGTAACAGAGTGCATCACAGTCCATGAAGAGAGTTGCCAAGGGCCAGCATAGCCCCATTTGAGCCATATGACAAGGTAACAGAGTGCATCACAGTCCATGAAGAGAGTTGCCAAGGGCCAGCATAGCCCCATTTGAGCCATATGACAAGGTAACAGAGTGCATCACAGTCCATGAAGAGAGTTGCCAAGGGCCAGCATAGCCCCATTGGAGCCATATGACAAGGTAACAGATTGCATCACAGTCCATGAAGAGAGTTGCCAAGGGCCAGCATAGCCCCATTTGAGCCATATGACAAGGTAACAGAGTGCATCACAGTCCATGAAGAGAGTTGCAAAGGGCCAGCATAGCCCCATTTGAGCCATATGACAAGGTAACAGAGTGCATCACAGTCCATGAAGAGAGTTGCCAAGGGCCAGCATAGCCCCATTTGAGCCATATGACAAGGTAACAGAGTGCATCACAGTCCATGAAGAGAGTTGCCAAGGGCCAGCATAGCCCCATTTGAGCCATATGACAAGGTAACAGAGTGCATCACAGTCCATGAAGAGAGTTGCCAAGGGCCAGCATAGCCCCATTTGAGCCATATGACAAGGTAACAGAGTGCATCACAGTCCATGAAGAGAGTTGCCAAGGGCCAGCATAGCCCCATTTGAGCCATATGACAAGGTAACAGAGTGCATCACAGTCCATGAAGAGAGTTGCCAAGGGCCAGCATAGCCCCATTTGAGCCATATGACAAGGTAACAGAGTGCATCACAGTCCATGAAGAGAGTTGCCAAGGGCCAGCATAGCCCCATTTGAGCCATATGACAAGGTAAAAGAGTGCAACAGGCACAACAATAATAAGAAAAAAAGGCCAAATGGCAACCATAACAAAAACATCAACATGTGGACGGAGTAATTCTTATCTGCGCCCTTGGAGCATCTCCGGATCCTCCACTTACTGGTCATCCCCTTCATCGTCCTGTGCATGTCCAGCTACAGATTCAAGCATTGAGTTCCACCGCCTCATCTGATGTAGATTCATATGCTGAACCTGTAGCTGGGCCTGCATGGTGTTGGCCATCCCTCTCAGGACAGCTGCGTTCCTCAACACGGCCTGCTCTATGCGTGCTAGAGCTTCGAGCGTGAGCCATGTTGAGTCACAGCCTAAAATAAAGAATAAATAAAATATTAATGATAATTACACAACAGACAAAATAAAATACAAATATACATTGTCATCATAAAGACAAATAATTTTTTAAATTAATTTGTTGACATTGATTATTTACACATGAAATATGTTATTCAGACAGACCTAAACCATTAAATGGACATTTTATTCCAACATGTTGTCCCCTTTAATTGGTTTTTGATGATCCACTTTTACAGCTTGGGTGTCTTAAATCTTGTTAAAGGATTTACATTGTACTTACATTAGCAATTTTAAGATTTTAGTTATACTGTGGTAGGCACACGTATCCTTAAACATTTTGGCGTTGAGGACAAGCTGTGTAAACATAGCATCCAGAAGAAATTACATTCCCACTGGGTTATACAAGAGATAATGTATGATCATTTGGACATAAATATTTGGATCCAAATAGTGGTGATTGGTATATGTAGTGATATCAAATTAAAGGGACAGTAAACCTAAATATTTTAGTTACTGATTCAGATAGAGCATGACATTAAAAAGAATTATTAATTTACTCGTATTCTTTAAATGTTTGAATTCTCGAGCTATATTTTAAATGCAAGAATGTAAGTTTATAGGGCAGGCCATTTTTGGTTATCAACTTTGGTTGTCCCTGCTGATTGATGGATACATTCATCCAACAATAAAGAAATGATGTCCATATTTTTTTAAAATAAAAACAAAATATAGGCATTTCTTTGTTTCAATAAAGATAGCAAGAGAATGAAGAATAATTGATAAGAGTAGTAAATTATAAATTTGATTAACATTGCATGCTCTATTTGAATCACAATAGAAAAATTTTCATTCAGTGTACCTTTAAGTATCTTATAATGTTGATTTTGAATGATACTTACAGCTGTACCTGGGAAGGACAATCCAACACCCAGGACAATGAAGGTTGAGACAGGGGGGAGGGATGGGATTGGGTTGGGGAGGTATGGGCTGCTGCTCTGGGGTAGGCCGTACAGCTGGGGAGTGGTGAGTTGGGGGCTGGGCAGCTGGGGTAGCTGTACGGGCCAAAAGACGGGGAGAGCAGCAAAGGGGGGCGAAGGGGCGTTTTTTGGGAGGGATACGACAGGACAAATGGGAAGGGCTGGGAGGGGAAGGGGACTGGGCAGGGGACTGGGCAGGGGACTGGGCAGGGGGCTGGGCAGGGGACTGGGCAGGGGGCTGGGCAGGGGACTGGGCAGGGGGCTGGGCAGGGGACTGGGCAGGGGAGGAACAATGATGACCAGAAGCAGAGGATCCATCTGAAATAAATATAATAAATATATTAACATCCCATACATCATGAAATCAAATCAACGCATTTCAACTTGATTATGTTTGCAATATACTTAGAAGTGTGTTTGAATTTCTAAACAATGATGACATGAGGATATGGTATGCATATAGGCACTCAGATGAATAGCAATGACTGTCTGTACAATTATAAAATAAGTATTGTGGTTTGGCCTAGAATATGCATGTGACATCTTGATGGCATGAATTTCAAATCCAAATATTTAAACAAATCCAAGCATATCTTCATGCTGCCTGATATATAAAGGGGGCAGTAGTGTATTTGAACAGACAAATAATATTCCTTTTTAAAGTGCAAAAACTGTAGACTTTGAATGTCTTCAATAAAATGATTTCCAATAAAGCAACATGTTGGAAACATGTTAGATATATTTCACATACCATCAGACTTCAAGGGAGTCTCTTCTAGACATGTGCACGGCTAAAAAATTCGGTTCGTTTTCGGTTCGGATCGATTCGGACTTTTCGAATTTCGTTTCGGATCGAATCGGATTCGGCAAAATTTGAATAAATTCGTTTCGGATTTATTCGGATCCGAATAAATTTGTTTCGGATTTATTCGGATTCGGCTGAATTCGGTTCTATTCCGTTCCGAAATTCGGTATTTTTAGTACACTAACACCCATTTAGTACACTAAGTCACTAACACCCATAAACTACCTATGAACCACTAAATCGAGGCCCCCCCACATCGCAAACCCTATAATAACATTATTTAACCCCTAATCTGCCGATCGGATATCGCCGCAACCTACATTATAGCTATTAACCCCTAATCTGCTGTCCCTAACACCGCCGACCCCTACATTATAGTTATTAACCCCTAATCTGCCCCCCCCAACGTCGCCGCAATCTAACTACAAGTATTAACCCCTAATCTGCCGACCCGATATCGCCGCCACCTACATTATAACTATTAACCCCTAATCTGCTGTCCCTAACACCGCCGACCCCTACATTATAGTTATTAACCCCTAATCTGCCTCCCCCAATGTCGCCGCAATCTAACTACAAGTATTAACCCCTAATCTGCCGACCCGATATCGCCGCCGCCTACATTATAGCTATTAACCCCTAATCTGCTGTCCCTAACACCGCCGACCCCTACATTATAGTTATTAACCCCTAATCTGCCCCCCCCAACGTCGCCGAAATCTAACTACAAGTATTAACCCCTAATCTGCCGACCCGATATCGCCGCCGCCTACATTATAGCTATTAACCCCTAATCTGCTGTCCCTAACACCGCCGACCCCTACATTATAGTTATTAACCCCTAATCTGCCCCCCCCCAACGTCGCCGCAATCTAACTACAAGTATTAACCCCTAATCTGCTGACCCGATATCGCCGCCGCCTACATTATAGCTATTAACCCCTAATCTGCTGTCCCTAACACCGCCGACCCCTACATTATAGTTATTAACCCCTAATCTGCCTCCCCCCAACGTCGCCACAATCTAACTACAAGTATTAACCCCTAATCTGCCGACCGCAAATCGCCGCCACTATAATAAATGTATTAACCCCTAAACCGCCGCACTCCCGCCTCGCAAACACTATAATACATTTTATTAACCCCTAATCTGCCCTCCCTAACATCGCCGCCACCTACCTACAATTATTAACCCCTAATCTCCCGCCCCCAAAGTCGCCGCTACTATAATAAGGTTATTAACCCCTAAACCTAAGTCTAACCCTAACACTAACACCCCCTAACTTAAATATAATTTAAATAAAACGAAATAAGTTTACTATAGTTAAATAAATGAATCCTATTTAAAACTAAAGACTTACCTGTAAAATAAACCCTAATATAGCTACAATAAAACTAATAGTTACATTGTAGCTATTTTAGGATTTATTTTTATTTTACAGGCAACTTTGTATTTATTTTAACTAGGTACAATAGTTATTAAATAGTTAATAACTATTTAATAACTACCTAGCTAAAATAAATACAAATTTACCTGTAAAATAAATCCTAACCTAAGTTACAATTACACCTAACACTACACTATCATTAAATGAACTAAATAAATTAATCATATTTAAAACAAAATACTTACCTGTAAAATAAACCCTAAGATAGCTGCAATATAACTAATAGTTACATTGTAGCTATTTTAGCATTTATATTTATTTTACAGGCAACTTTGTATTTATTTTAAATAGGTACAAAAGCTATTAAATAGTTATTGACTAATTAATAGCTACCTAGTTAAAATAATTACAAAATTACCTGTAAAATAAATCCTAACCTAAGTTACAATTAAACCTAACACTACACTGTCATTAAATAAATTAACTACAAGTACCTACAATTATCTACAATTAAATAAACTAAAGTACAAAAACCCCCCACTAAATTACAAAAAAAACCAAACACTAAATTACAAAAAATAAAAAAATATTACAAGAATTTTAAACTAATTACACCTAATCTAAGCCCCCTAATAAAATAACAAAGCCCCCCAAAATAAAAAAAATGCCCTACCCTATACTAAATTACAAAAGTTAACAGCTCTATTACCTTACCAGCCCTGAACAGGGCCCTTTGCGGGGCATGCCCCAAAGAAAACAGCTCTTTTGCCTGTAAAAAAAAAACACAATCCCGCCCCCACATTACAACCCACCACCCACATACCCCTACTCTAACCCAAACCCCCCTTAAATAAACCTAACACTACCCCCCTGAAGATCTCCCTACCTTGAGTCGTGTTCACCCAGCCGGGCCGAAGTCTTCATCCGATGGGGCAGAAGAGGACATCCAGACCGGCAGAAGTCTTCATCCAAGCGGGGCAAGAAGAGGTCTTCCATCCATCATACAAGTACCAAAATACAAACAAACACTAAATTACCAAAAATAATAAAATATTACAATAATTTTAAACTAATTACACCTAATCTAAGCCCCCGACTAGCTATTAATATAGCTTCAATATAACTAATAGTTACATTGTAGCTATTTTAGGATTTATATTTATTTTACAGGCAACTTTGTATTTATTTTAACTAGGTACAATAGCTATTAAATAGTTAATAACTATTTAATAACTACCTAGCTAAAATAAATACAAATTTACCTGTAAAATAAACCCTAACCTAAGTTACAATTACACCTAACACTACACTGTCATTAAAATAACTAAATAAATGAATCCTATATAAAACTAAATACTTACCTGTAAAATAAACCCTAATATAGCTGCAATATAACTAATAGTTACATTGTAGCTATTTTAGCATTTATATTTATTGTACAGGCAACTTTGTATTTATTTTAACTAGGTTCAATAGCTATTAAATAGATATTGACTATTTAATAGCTACCTAGTTAAAATAATTACAAAATTACCTGTAAAATAAATCCTAACCTAAGTTACAATTAAACCTAACACTACACTATCATTAAATAAATTAACTACAAGTACCTACAATTAAATACAATTAAAAAAACTAAACTAAAGTACAAAAACCCCCCCACTAAATTACAAAAAATAAAAAAATATTACAAGAATTTTAAACTAATTACACCTAATCTAAGCCCCCTAATAAAATAACAAAGCCCCCCAAAATAAAAAAAAAATGCCCTACCCTATACTAAATTACAAAAGTTAACAGCTCTATTACCTTACCAGCCCTGAACAGGGCCCTTTGCGGGGCATGCCCCAAAGAAAACAGCTCTTTTGCCTGTAAAAAAAAAAAACACAATCCCCCCCCCACATTACAACCCACCACCCACATACCCCTACTCTAACCCAAACCCCCCTTAAATAAACCTAACACTACCCCCCTGAAGATCTCCCTACCTTGAGTCGTGTTCACCCAGCCGGGCCGAAGTCTTCATCCGATGGGGCAGAAGAGGACATCCAGACCGGCAGAAGTCTTCATCCAAGCGGGGCAAGAAGAGGTCTTCCATCCATCAGAAAAGTACAAAAAAACAAACAAACACTAAATTAGCAAGAATAATAAAATATTACAATAATTTTAAACTAATTACACCTAATCTAAGCCCCCTACTAGCTATTAATATAGCTACAATATAACTAATAGTTACATTGTAGCTATTTTAGGATTTATATTTATTTTACAGGCAACTTTGTATTTATTTTAACTAGGTACAATAGCTATTAAATAGTTAATAACTATTTAATAACTACCTAGCTAAAATAAATACAAATTTACCTGTAAAATAAACCCTAACCTAAGTTACAATTACACCTAACACTACACTGTCATTAAATTAACTAAATAAATTAATCCTATATAAAACTAAATACTTACCTGTAAAATAAACCCTAATATAGCTGCAATATAACTAATAGTTACATTGTAGCTATTTTAGCATTTATATTTATTTTACAGGCAACTTTGTATTTATTTTAACTAGGTACAATAGCTATTAAATAGATATTTACTGTTTAATAGCTACCTAGTTAAAATAATTACAAAATTACCTGTAAAATAAATCCTAACCTAAGTTACTATTAAACCTAACACTACACTATCATTAAATAAATTAACTACAAGTACCTACAATTAAATACAATGAAATAAACAAAACTAAAGTACAAAAAAAACAAACACTAAATTACAAAAAATAAAAAACATTACAAGAATTTTAAACTAATTACACCTAATCTAAGCCCCCTAATAAAATAACAAAGCCCCCCAAAATAAAAAAATGCCCTACCCTATACTAAATTACAAAAGTAATCAGCTCTATTACCTTACCAGCCCTGAACAGGGCCTTTTGCGGGGCATGCCCCAAAGAAAACAGCTCTTTTGCCTGTAAAAAAAAACACAATACCCCCCCCACATTACAACCCACCACCCACATACCCCTACTCTAACCCAAACCCCCCTTAAATAAACCTAACACTACCCCCCTGAAGATCTCTCTACCGTGTCTCACCCAGCGGGCCGAAGTCTTCATCCGATCGGGCAGAAGAGGACATCCAGACCGGCAGAAGTCTTGATCCAGGCGGCATCTTCTCTGTTCATCCATCCGGAGCGGAGCGGCAGCATCCTGAAGACATCCCACGCAGAGCATCCTCTTCTTTCTTGATCCGACGACTAGGTGACTGTACCTTTAAGTGACGTCATCCAAGATGGCGTCCCTTGAATTTCGATTGGCTGATAGGATTCTATCAGCCAATCGGAATTAAGGTAGGAAAAATCTGATTGGCTGATTCAATCAGCCAATCAGATTCAAGTTCAATCCGATTGGCTGATCCAATCAGCCAATCAGATTGAGTTCGCATTCTATTGGCTGATCGGAACAGCCAATAGAATGCGAGGTCAATCTGATTGGCTGATTCCATCAGCCAATCGGATTGAACTTGAATCTGATTGGCTGATTGAATCAGCCAATCAGATTTTTCCTACCTTAATTCCGATTGGCTGATAGAATCCTATCAGCCAATCGGAATTCAAGGGACGCCATCTTGGATGACATCACTTAAAGGTACAGTCACTTAGTCGTCGGATCAAGAAAGAAGAGGATGCTCTGCGTGGGATGTCTTCAGGATGCTGCCGCTCCGCTCCGGATGGATGAACAGAGAAGATGCCGCCTGGATCAAGACTTCTGATGGATGGAAGACCTCTTCTTGCCCCGCTTGGATGAAGACTTCTGCCGGTCTGGATGTCCTCTTCTGCCCGATCGGATGAAGACTTCGGCCCGCTGGGTGAAGACACGGTAGAGAGATCTTCAGGGGGGTAGTGTTAGGTTTATTTAAGGGGGGTTTGGGTTAGAGTAGGGGTATGTGGGTGGTGGGTTGTAATGTGGGGGGGGGGGGATTGTGTTTTGTTTTTACAGGCAAAAGAGCTGTTTTCTTTGGGGCATGCCCCGCAAAGGGCCCTGTTCAGGGCTGGTAAGGTAATAGAGCTGTTAACTTTTGTAATTTAGTATAGGGTAGGGCATTTTTTTTTATTTTGGGGGGCTTTGTTATTTTATTAGGGGGCTTAGATTAGGTGTAATTAGTTTAAAATTCTTGTAATATTTTTTTATTTTTTGTAATTTAGTGGTTTTTTATTTTTTGTAATTTAGTGGGGGGGTTTTGTACTTTAGTTTAGTTTTTTTAATTGTATTTAATTTTAGGTACTTGTAGTTAATTTATTTAATGATAGTGTAGTGTTAGGTTTTATTGTAACTTAGGTTAGGATTTATTTTACAGGTAATTTTGTAATTATTTTAACTAGGTAGCTATTAATTAGTCAATAACTATTTAATAGCTATTGTACCTAGTTAAAATAAATACAAAGTTGCCTGTAAAATAAATATAAATGCTAAAATAGCTACAATGTAACTATTAGTTATATTGTAGCTATATTAGGGTTTATTTTACAGGTAAGTATTTAGTTTTATATAGGATTAATTTATTTAGTTAATTTAATGACAGTGTAGTGTTAGGTGTAATTGTAACTTAGGTTAGGGTTTATTTTACAGGTAAATTTGTATTTATTTTAGCTAGGTAGTTATTAAATAGTTATTAACTATTTAATAGCTATTGTACCTAGTTAAAATAAATACAAAGTTGCCTGTAAAATAAATATAAATCCTAAAATAGCTACAATGTAACTATTAGTTATATTGTAGCTATATTAATAGCTAGTAGGGGGCTTAGATTAGGTGTAATTAGTTTAAAATTATTGTAATATTTTATTATTTTTGCTAATTTAGTGTTTGTTTGTTTTTTTGTACTTTTCTGATGGATGGAAGACCTCTTCTTGCCCCGCTTGGATGAAGACTTCTGCCGGTCTGGATGTCCTCTTCTGCCCCATCGGATGAAGACTTCGGCCCGGCTGGGTGAACACGACTCAAGGTAGGGAGATCTTCACGGGGGTAGTGTTAGGTTTATTTAAGGGGGGTTTGGGTTAGAGTAGGGGTATGTGGGTGGTGGGTTGTAATGTGGGGGGGGGATTGTGTTTTTTTTTACAGGCAAAAGAGCTGTTTTCTTTGGGGCATGCCCCGCAAAGGGCCCTGTTCAGGGCTGGTAAGGTAATAGAGCTGTTAACTTTTGTAATTTAGTATAGGGTAGGGCATTTTTTTTTATTTTGGGGGGCTTTGTTATTTTATTAGGGGGCTTAGATTAGGTGTAATTAGTTTAAAATTCTTGTAATATTTTTTTATTTTTTGTAATTTAGTGGTTTTTTATTTTTTGTAATTTAGTGGGGGGGTTTTGTACTTTAGTTTAGTTTTTTTAATTGTATTTAATTGTAGGTACTTGTAGTTAATTTATTTAATGATAGTGTAGTGTTAGGTTTAATTGTAACTTAGGTTAGGATTTATTTTACAGGTAATTTTGTAATTATTTTAACTAGGTAGCTATTAAATAGTCAATATCTATTTAATAGCTATTGAACCTAGTTAAAATGAATACAAAGTTGCCTGTACAATAAATATAAATGCTAAAATAGCTACAATGTAACTATTAGTTATATTGCAGCTATATTAGGGTTTATTTTACAGGTAAGTCTTTAGTTTTATATAGGATTCATTTATTTAGTTAATTTAATGATAGTGTAGTGTTACGTGTAATTGTAACTTAGGTTATTATTTATTTTACAGGTAAATTTGTATTTATTTTAGCTAGGTAGTTATTAAATAGTTATTAACTATTTAATAACTATTGTACCTAGTTAAAATAAATACAAAGTTGCCTGTAAAATACATATAAATCCTAAAATAGCTACAATGTAACTATTAGTTATATTGAAGCTATATTAATAGCTAGTAGGGGGCTTAGATTAGGTGTAATTAGTTTAAAATTATTGTAATATTTTATTATTTTTGGTAATTTAGTGTTTGTTTGTATTTTGGTACTTGTATGATGGATGGAAGACCTCTTCTTGCCCCGCTTGGATGAAGACTTCTGCCGGTCTGGATGTCCTCTTCTGCCCCATCGGATGAAGACTTCGGCCCGGCTGGGTGAACACGACTCAAGGTAGGGAGATCTTCAGGGGGGTAGTGTTAGGTTTATTTAAGGGGGGTTTGGGTTAGAGTAGGGGTATGTGGGTGGTGGGTTGTAATGTGGGGGGGGGATTGTGTTTTTTTTTTACAGGCAAAAGAGCTGTTTTCTTTGGGGCATGCCCCGCAAAGGGCCCTGTTCAGGGCTGGTAAGGTAATAGAGCTGTTAACTTTTGTAATTTAGTATAGGGTAGGGCATTTTTTTTTATTTTGGGGGGCTTTGTTATTTTATTAGGGGGCTTAGATTAGGTGTAATTAGTTTAAAATTCTTGTAATATTTTTTTATTTTTTGTAATTTAGTGGTTTTTTATTTTTTGTAATTTAGTGGGGGGTTTTGTACTTTAGTTTAGTTTTTTTAATTGTATTTAATTGTAGGTACTTGTAGTTAATTTATTTAATGATAGTGTAGTGTTAGGTTTTATTGTAACTTAGGTTAGGATTTATTTTACAGGTAATTTTGTAATTATTTTAACTAGGTAGCTATTAATTAGTCAATAACTATTTAATAGCTATTGTACCTAGTTAAAATAAATACAAAGTTGCCTGTAAAATAAATATAAATGCTAAAATAGCTACAATGTAACTATTAGTTATATTGCAGCTATATTAGGGTTTATTTTACAGGTAAGTATTTAGTTTTAAATATGATTCATTTATTTAGTTAATTTAATGATAGTGTAGTGTTAGGTGTAATTGTAACTTAGGTTAGGATTTATTTTACAGGTAAATTTGTATTTATTTTAGCTAGGTAGTTATTAAATAGTTATTAACTATTTAATAACTATTGTACCTAGTTAAAATAAATACAAAGTTGCCTGTAAAATAAAAATAAATCCTAAAATAGCTACAATGTAACTATTAGTTATATTGTAGCTATATTAGGGTTTATTTTACAGGTAAGTCTTTAGTTTTAAATAGGATTCATTTATTTAACTATAGTAAATTTATTTCGTTTTATTTAAATTATATTTAAGTTAGGGGGTGTTAGTGTTAGGGTTAGACTTAGGTTTAGGGGTTAATAACCTTATTATAGTAGCGGCGACGTTGGGGGCGGGAGATTAGGGGTCAATAATTGTAGGTAGGTGGCGGCGATGTTAGGGAGGGCAGATTAGGGGTTAATAAAATGTATTATAGTGTTTGCGAGGCGGGAGTGCGGCGGTTTAGGGGTTAATACATTTATTATAGTTGCGGCGATTTGCGGTCGGCAGATTAGGGGTTAATACTTGTAGTTAGATTGTGGCAACGTTGGGGGGGGGCAGATTAGGGTTTAATAACTATAATGTAGGGGTCGGCGGTGTTAGGGACACCAGATTAGGGGTTAATAGCTATAATGTAGGCGGCGGCGATATCGGGTCGGCAGATTAGGGGTTAATACTTGTAGTTAGATTGCGGCGACGTTGGGGGGCAGATTAGGGGTTAATAACTATAATGTAGGGGTTGGCGGTGTAAGGGACAGCAGATTAGGGGTTAATAGCTATAATGTAGGCGGCGGCGATATCGGGTCGGCAGATTAGGGGTTAATACTTGTAGTTAGATTGCGGCGACGTTGGGGGGGCAGATTAGGGGTTAATAACTATAATGTAGGGGTCGGCGGTGTTAGGGACAGCAGATTAGGGGTTAATAGCTATAATGTAGGCGGCGGCGATATCGGGTCGGCAGATTAGGGGTTAATACTTGTAGTTAGATTGCGGTGACGTTGGGGGGGGCAGATTAGGGGTTAATAACTATAATGTAGGGGTCGGCGGTGTTAGGGACAGCAGATTAGGGGTTAATAGCTATAATGTAGGCGGCGGCGATATCGGGTCGGCAGATTAGGGGTTAATACTTGTAGTTAGATTGCGGCGACGTTGGGGGGGGCAGATTAGGGGTTAATAACTATAATGTAGGGGTCGGCGGTGTTAGGGACAGCAGATTAGGGGTTAATAGTTATAATGTAGGCGGCGGCGATATTCGGTCGGCAGATTAGGGGTTAATACTTGTAGTTAGATTGCGGCGACGTTGGGGGAGGCAGATTAGGGGTTAATAACTATAATGTAGGGGTCGGCGGTGTTAGGGACAGCAGATTAGGGGTTAATAGTTATAATGTAGGTGGCGGCGATATCGGGTCGGCAGATTAGGGGTTAATACTTGTAGTTAGATTGCGGCGACGTTGGGGGGGGGGGCAGATTAGGGGTTAATAACTATAATGTAGGGGTCGGCGGTGTTAGGGACAGCAGATTAGGCGTTAATAGTTATAATGTAGGTGGCGGCGATATTCGGTCGGCAGATTAGGGGTTAATAAAATAATGCAGGTGTCAGCGATAGCGGGGGAGGCAGATTAGGGGTTAATAAGTGTTAGATTAGGGGTGTTTAGAGACTCGGGGTACATGTTAGGGTTTTAGGTGCAGACTTAGTGTTTCCCCATAGGAAACAATGGGGCTGCGGTGTTAGTTTTTTTTCAGCCGAAACTCCCATTGTTTCCTATGGGGAAATGCCGAATTTTAACGAGCTAATTCGGATTTATTCGGAGATATGGCAGCTATTTCGGATTCATTCGGTAGATTCGGAAGTATTTTAATTCGGAAATCCGAATCGATCCGAATCTCCGAATTTACCGAATTTACCGAATTTCTGAATTAATCCGAAACGAACCGCACATGTCTAGTCTCTTCCTCCTCCGTCCCACATGTTAAATCAATCTCTGTAAAACATAACATGTTGTGTACACGTTAAGATCAGATATTATAACATATGTTACTGTTGCTCAAAGACACACATCAATGTTGCATTAAAGATATACACACCCAAAGTTATGATTTACATCATTTTGATGGAGCATACAAATGACATTAGATTTGTTATTATCAATGATTCAGATTTTCGATTTATTGTTTGTATTAATTTTAAATTCATAAAAGCATAGTACATTGAACATTTAAGATTTCTCATGTGTGTATCACTTGATGATTGTTGTCAAAAATGAACCTGGAAACAAACATATGCTATACATCTTCTGAATAACAAAGGTGTAGACTAAGAAAGTTTTAATTATTAATCTTTCAATATTCAAATAAAATTAATATATAATCAGAGGAGTCAATTATATGTTTGTTTCAAATGTTATGCTTCATCAGAATCATGCTCATAATATTGATTACCAATACACCTTCAATGACATATAAATGAGTCAATGGACTTACCAGAAGACCGCAAAGGCGGCTCTGTGTCAGTGCTGGATTCCTCTGGGCTCCCCACACCAACTCTCTCTATGAATGATATAGATATATATTAGTGAACACATTTGGGATAGCACTAAATCACATCTGTATCGATTTATAAGAATAATCAACTTTAAAATGTGAAGAATAGAGCAGCCATTATAAAAAAAAATGCTTTATTGAATCAAGGGGATTATGTAAAAAATGATGTATTGAACATATGTTTAATTTCTGACTATATTAGACATCAAACTCATCTCATACGATGCTATTGCATATCTAAATATACCCATTGATCAATGTTCTTAAAAGAATACACACAAACCACATTTTTAATAACAGCTGTTGACAAATATAAACAAAGACATGTGGCACATCGAGCCATTTGTGCAATGTACAGTAATCTTGTTTAGGACACAACACATATTGATCACAATACCAAACCAAATTGATTAGTACAAATATGTAATCATGGTGCTGTTAGAGTATGCTTATATCTATAAAGTAACTCCAACAGTGAATATGTGAATTATATATCAATATTGTCTAATCCAAAGAATGGAAGGATTAATGAATCAATTGTTTATTAAAGGGACACTGACATGATTTATTTCAATCATTGATTTCACTGATCAAACTGTTCCAAATGATTTAACATTGACTCCTATTATAATTTTAATGTTGCTACATTTTAATCTTAAAGGCAGATAAGCAATATTGGATTCAATAAATATTGTTTGTTGAAGGTATCCACCAATCATCAATAAAAACCCAGGTTGGTCAACCAAAATTGAGCTGCAGATAAACGTACATTCTTGATTTTAAAATACATTTAGCAATAGAATATTTCACATATGATTATAGTATTATATTTAAATGTTGCTTAATATTGCATGCTCTATCTGAATGACAACATTAATAATTTTAGCTCAGTGTCCCTTTAATATAAAAATATATTGATTTGACAAGGTTGGTGTTAATGAATTCTCTACTCCATATGTTGATGTAATGAATGGGATTGAGCATGCAATTCCAATCTAATATGTTATTTAAGGATATCCTAAGAATTATTTAATTTTCATCTATTAAAGGGACATGAAGCTCTAAATGTGTAATTGTATACTTTTTGAAACTATGTACTACTGTTATCTCAACACATGATTTTAACTTTTGACCCAATGCCAATTTATGCATAAAAAAACAGCTGGATAATACCAGTAATGCATTGTTTAACCTAAACCAAAATCAATATGTTTTTAGAAGAACTAAAACAATAGACTGAACCAATGTAGCTCATAAAATGTTTAAACAAAACAATAAAATCACGTTTACAAATCATTCAATGTAAAATTTCGTTGGCATGTCCCTTAAATGACGTGATCAATTTCAAAAATGGAATCTATATTTTTAAAAACAAATCATATGCAAAAGTGTGTGAATTTTTTCAAAATGTATACAAATAAGATTAAGCAATACACAAGGGAAGAATATAAATTGGACATTCAAAGAATCTTACATTAAAATTAAGATATCCAGAATAGATGGGATATTTTAAATTTGAAAAAAATTCAGAGTAGTCTTACAATGTAATCCTCGTTTTTTTTTTTTTTTATTCTTATTTGTAAATATTTTACTAATCCATTTTGCAGATACATATAAATATTGAACAATGTGGATTTAGTATGTAATGTTCTGTCCATGTTTCTAAGACAAATGTCAATTAAAATGAGACATACCATACTGTGAAAAGCCCTGGCTTGAGGATCCAGCACCAACATCCAGATCTGTAATATATTAAATGAGGATTGGATATCATTAATACAAATCATGCCATGTTTAAAATCTTTACATTATTAGCAAATCAATTAAAAACTATTAATCTTTTGGTAGTCCCATGAGTTAATTGTTTCCTCAATTAAATTCATGATAAATATATCCTGTACTCTTATTTTCAATCAGTTGTGTTGTTTACTGTAGCTTTAATTATTTTTTGGTGTTATTTCATTCTCATCAATTGATGGGCATATGTTATTTTTGTTTTAGATTCTGTTTTTTTTATATTATGTATAATATTGAAAATAAGAATACTGTATTCTTCACATATATAATAATTCACATTTCATTTTGACCAACATGTATAAAGCAATGCCACTTACAGCAAACCCATGTTAACGTGTATGCGCAATTCTAATTTTCGCGATCATTGCGCAATGATTCCAAGCGGAATTACGCATCCGTCATTTGACCAACATGTATAAAGCAATGCCACTTACAGCAAACCCATGTTAACGTGTATGCGCAATTCTAATTTTCGCGATCATTGCGCAATGATTCCAAGCAGAATTACGCATCCGTCATTTGACCAACATGTATAAAGCAATGCCACTTACAGCAAACCCATGTTAACGTGTATGCGCAATTCTAATTTTCGCGATCATTGCGCAATGATTCCAAGCGGAATTACGCATCCGTCATTTGACCAATATGTATAAAGCAATGCCACTTACAGCAAACCCATGTTAACGTGTATGCGCAATTCTAATTTTTGCGATCATTGCGCAATGATTCCAAGCGGAATTACGCATCCGTCATTTGACCAACATGTATAAAGCAATGCCACTTACAGCAAACCCATGTTAACGTGAATGCGCAATTCTAATTTTCGCGATCATTGCGCAATGATTCCAAGCGGAATTACGCATCCGTCATTTGACCAACATGTATAAAGCAATGCCACTTACAGCAAACCCATGTTAACGTTTATGCGCAATTCAATTTTCGCTCTGTGACGCATATTCTGTAGAGCGCAAGAAACATCATTCCTATTTCATGTGTCACTAATCTAAAATCAGATATCTAAACATCATATGTAGTGTATGTTGTGAGATCTGTATAGGTTTAGTATCTGACTATATACACATTTTCTAAAGTTCTATGCAAATATTAAGTTATTATATGAAGTTGGATAGTTACCTGGTTCAGATTCTCTATCAGCTCCTCCCAGGCCACCGGACGGAGAAGCAGCTGCCCTGGCCCCCGCGTCAGGACTTTCAGATCCCGCAGCTGGGAGGGAAGAAGAGGAGGCCGAGGATGGCGAGGATCTAAATCTTTTAGGGACCCGGAGATTGAGGAGCTCGCATAAAGTCACCTCATAAGGGAGTAGGTATAGTTTTCGCGGGTCCTTTCTTTGGCCCCCTCTTTTACGGGCTTGTACCCAGTCCCTTATGAGGTTGACTTTTTTTGTCAAGCGCAACCTCATATCTCCGAATCTCCTCATGATTTGATCCTGGCTCCTCTGGACGCCTCACACCAATTTAACCGCATTGGTGATAGACTCCCAGAGGGCCTTCTTAACAGGCGCATCTGTCGACCTCCTCTTGTTCCCAAACAGCTGGGGATAAAAGTCCTTGACGGCGTGGACCAGTGCAGCGCTCTCCTGCTTGGTGAACCTGGGAGATGTCATGCCTGCTGGGTTGTAGGATATATAGTATATACTGCCTGCAGGCATTAGAGAACTGACAAAGATGGCAACGTGTAATGGACTTTTATATGGTGAAGTAAACATGAGATGCACCATGGGACAAGTTATCTGTACATCTGATTGGATAAAAGTTTGAAATATTGTTAGAATGTCTGTGAGACCATCCTGACTCAAGTTGTGTTTGTGTGATGAACTCTGATTGGCTGTTCCTTAATGTTTCATATCTTAGTAACTTCCTTACACATACCTCCTGGTGGTGCTGTTAATTCATTTTTCATGTAGACTTATTTGTAACTCATGGGCCTGTCATGCGGATATGTGTGACGCAGATTTAATATCCGTGATCGTTAAATATTAATGTTTAAATTATCTTTAAAATCTAATACTGTCACATTATTAAATGTTGTATACATTTTTTCGGTTTAATAACGGTCTGTTTCTTTAATACAAATACACATTTAATATTGTATGTCTTTATTGTTCATAAAATCAATTTGTTGACTTATTGTGAAGTATTGACATTGCTCTATTAAATGTATTTATAATGCACATTGATTGTGTGCTATTGCGTGACATTAGACTCTAATGTTTAAAGATGCAAATCTGTTGTTTCAAGATACGTTTCCCACGCAACATTTGTGAATGTTCAAATTCAGGTTATAATGTCAGTAACTTGTATAATCTGTTTATAAATGTTAAACTACAGGTTTGTTTGTTATTAGTAAATAAACCACAAGCTTGTATTTGTCTGAACTGCTCATATATGTTATTGTGCAATGGCGTCTTTATTTTTAAATAGACATTACAACCAAACAATTGTATCAAATGATTTGTAGAGATAGAAAATTGTTTAGACTTTAAAATGTAACTCAATTTATCTTAGTATTTAGATATCCTCAACAGAAGAAATTTCAATGCACATGGTTGAGCCAATCACATAAGGCATCTCTGTGCATCCACCAACCTTCATCTACTGAGCCTATGTCGATATGCTTTTCAAGCAAAGTATGTCAAGATAAGAAGAGAAGTAAATACACTCTTTAAATCTCTTAAAGGGACACTGTCCAAATAAATTTAGCGTTCGTGATTCAGATTGGGCATGAAATGTTAAGCAACTTTATAATTTAATCCGATTCTCAAATGTTAAGAATGATCTTGTTATCTTTCTTTGCAAATCAATAATGATATTTTAGATTACGGACAATTTTTGCAAAAAACCTGGGTTGTCCTTGATGATTGTTGGATAAATTAATCCAACCAAAAAAACCAAGTTCTGTCCAGAGTACTGAAGCAAATAAATTATCAATTTAATGCCTTCTTTTTAAAGTAATGATAGCAACATCACGAGGAACATTGATAATATGAGACAATTTTTAAAGTTGCTTAAAATAGAATACTCATTCAGAATGTATAAATCATTAATTTTTTAACTGTCTCCCTTTAAGTATATTTTGAGTTCATGTCCCTTTAAAGAGACATTTCACAATAATGCTTGAAAAATCATAAACCTAGGCACCTTCCTTTTTCTAAATTAGCATAACATATGAGTAAAGCATATTTAGATTAACTTCTGGATTGTTTTACACACTGACTGAAATATATATTGTAATGGATGTATTTCGCAGTCTTCAGCTTAGAGGGACATTAAGCTATATGTTATTTATGCATTTTGGATAAGATTATAATATTTGAACAACTTAATATGTTTTGGTATTCAATCATTATATTGTAATTATATATATTCTTGGATTAAATACATATCTACATAGGCTATTTTGATGCTGATTGTTGGTAGCACATAGATGCCTTATGTAATTGACTAAGATATGTGCATTGATGTATATTTTTCGAAGTATATTTAAAGACTGAATGTAATTCTATAGTACTTTCTAAATATGTTTAAATTCTTTTATGATTTTTTAAAAATCAATACACAATATACTTTGTGAATGTCCCTTTAAGGACCAAAACATTCGGAATGTTGATTTAACATTGTAGAAATAAACTAAAGGGGAATGAAAATTATATATAGATATGTGATGTCTAACCCAAGAGGTAAGATTTTAAAAACTACATAATATTAATAACTATAGTTAAATGTCCCTTTAAATGACTCCACTAGAAAATAAAATCTATTAACATGTCATCCAATAACTAGCTTGTGAAAAATATGATTAAATGACCTACCATTTATAAATGTAAAAAATTAAAAATTTAATAAAATAATGTTTTGAGATACCTAAGGAAGATACAAGATCTTATAAAATTAATTTTACATTCAACAACACTGTCACTTTAACCCCTTAATGACCACAGCACTTTTCCATTTTCTGTCCATTTGGGACCAAGGCTATTTTTACATTTTTGCAGTGTTTGTGTTTAGCTGTAATTCTCCTCTTACTCTTTTACTGTACCCACACATATTATATACCGTTTTTCTCGCCATTAAATGGACTTTCTAAAGATACCATTATTTTCATCATATCTTATCATTTACTATAAAAAAAAATATAAAATATGAGGAAAAAATGGAAAAAAACACACTTTTTCTAACTTTGTCCCCCAAAATCTGTTACACATCTACAACCACCAAAAAACACCCATGCTAAATAATTTCTAAATTTTGTCCAGAGTTTAGAAATACCCAATGTTTACACGTTCTTTGCTTTTTTTTTGCAAGTTATAGGGCAATAAATATAAGTAGCACTTTGCTATTTCCAAACCACTTTTTTTCAAAATGAGCGCTAGTTACATTGGAACCCTGATATCTGTCAGGAATACCTGAATATCCCTTGACATGTATATATTTTTTTTTAGAAGACATCCCAAAGTATTGATCTAGGCCCATTTTGGTATATTTCATGCCACCATTTCACCACCAAATGCGATCAAATAAAAAAAATTGTTCACTTTTTCACAAATTTTTTCACAAACTTTAGGATTCTCACTGAAATTATTTACAAATAGCTTGTGCAATTATGGCATAAATGGTTGTAAATGTTTCTCTGGAATCCCCTTTGTTCAGAAATAGCAGACATATATGGCTTTGACGTTGCTTTTTGGTAATTAGAAGGCCGCTAAATGCCACTGCGCACCATGCGTGTATTATGCACAGCAGGGAAGGGGTTAATAAGGGAGCATGTAGGGAGCTTTTTGGGGTAATTTTAGCTTTAGTGTAGTGTAGTAGACAACCCAAAGTATTGATCTACACCCATTTTGGTATATTTCATGCCACAATTTCACCGCCAAATGCGATCAAATAAAGAAAAACGTTACATTTTTCAAAATTTTAGATTTCTCACTGAAATCATTTACAAACATTTTGTGCAATTATGGCACAAATGGTTGTAAATGCTTCTCTGGGGTCTCCTTTGTTCAAAAATAGCAGACATATATGGATTTGGTGTTGCTTTTTGGTAATTAGAAGGCCGCTAAATGCCACTGCGCACAACACGTGAATTATGCCCAGCAATGAAGGGGTTAATTAGGTAGCTTGTATGGAGTTTGCAGGGTTAATTTTAGCTTTAGTGTAGAGATCAGCTTCCCACCTGACACATCAGACCCCCTGATCCCTCCCAAAGAGCTCTCTTTCCTCCCCCACCCCAAAAATTGTCCCCGCCATCTTAAGTACTGGCAGAAAGTCTGCCAGTACTAAAATAAAAGGTATCCTTTTTTTATATATAGCATATTTACATATGCTGCTGTGTAAGATTCCCCCCCTTAGCCCCCAACCTCCCTGATCCCCCCAAAACAGCTCTCTAACCCTCCCCCTCTGCCTTATTGGGGGCCATCTTGGGTACTGGCAGCTGTCTGCCAGTACCCAGTTTGCATGTAAAAATGTCTTTATTTTTTTTTATTTTTAATTTTTCTGCAGTGTAGCTTCCCCCCCCCCAAGACTAATCCCCCACCCCCTCCCAGATCCCTTAGATGACTTTAATCAGGGATTTTATCCCTCCTTTCTCCCCATAATAAAAAAAAAACGTTTCTGTAGTGTAAGTGGTTCCCACCCGCTCCCTCCCCGTGCACGCGCCCGCCCACCACCCCCCGTGCACGCGCGCGCGCCCCCGATCCCGCCCCCGATCCCGCCCCCCTCTCTGACCAAGAAGCCATCGATGGCCGCCCACCCACCTCCCACTTCAGCTCCCACCCACCAACGAATGCGGCCATCGATGTCCGGTGCAGAGAGGGCCACAGAGTGGCTCTCTCTGCACCGGAGGGGTAAAAAATGTTATTGCAGGATGCCTCAATATCGAGGCATCCTGCAATAACCGGAAAACAGCTGGAAGTGATCAGGATCGCTTCCAGCTGCTTTCCACACTGAGGACGTGCAGGGTACGTTCTCAGGCGTTAACTGCCTTTTTTCTGAGGACGTACCCTGCACGTCCTCAGTCGTTAAGGGGTTAAGGTAAGTGAACCACTTCCCCTTCTTAAAAGTGAAACTAAATAATTTATGTCAAATTTTGACTACATATCCGAAATTATTTTAACATCTAAGAATTTCAAAAGAAAAGCATCGATGGATCTCACTCCACAATTAATTTAAAAAAGATAGTTTAATATTTTCTGAATCAGTGGATTTTCTACAATTAATGCATAATTTGATCTTATGCATGTGCTTGTCAAATAGACAACTACCAGTCATGGGAGTCAAATTGTTTTTATTGACAGATTATCTGGATATTTATTATAATCTGTTCAAAAGAGTGTATTTAATAATTAAATGTTGATTATTACCATTTAAAAAATAAAATGTTTTTGAAACAAAAACATATTCCTGGAAGTCATCAGATGACAATCTGAAATTGAAAAACAAAATTTTACAAAGTTAATACACACGTTGTAAAATATTCATAAAATACATTTACAATCATCTTGTGTCTATGCTCTAACTTTGTGCAACATTTAATCAAGATATTTATGATTTAAATTTAAAAATAAATAAAATAAACATACACCATTATATTGTGTAAGAAAAATTAAATTTAAATATCAGAATTTCTAATTATACATAATAATGTATATCACATTTCAATAATATATATGTATGCTGAACATAAATGTAATATTTCATGTCCATTCAAATACCTCTATATCAACTATAATATATATTCCTTTTTCTGATTGTGATACCTAAATATCTAATTATGAACTAAATATGACTAATGTATGTAAGCTACTAATATTCTACATTCTTCCTGTGATTCTTAACTAGCATGCATTGGTAAACCAACCTGGATAATGCATGGTCTTTGAAAGTCAATTCTGGAGACAACAGGTGATCTTCAATAGGTGTCTTATTCATCAGTTCATAAAATAGAGGATTAAAATCCAATCTAAAAATTAGAAAATCATCTAAGTGTCTGATTGTGATACCTAAATATCTCATTCTGAACAAAGTCTGACTAATGTATGTAAGCTACTAATATTCTACATTCTTCCTGTGATTCTTAACTATCATGCATTGGTAAAGCAACCTGGATAATGCATGGTCTTTGAAAGTCAATTCTGGAGAAAACAGGTGATCTTCAATAGGTGTCTTATTCATCATTTCATAAAATAGAGGACTGAAATACCATCTAAAATTAAAATCATCTAAGTGTCTGATTGTGATACCTAAATATCTAATTATGAACTAAATATGACTAATGTATGTAAGCTACTAATATTCAACATTCTTCCTGTGATTCTTAACTATCATGCATTGGTAAACCAACCTGGATAATGCATGGTCTTTGAAAGTCAATTCTGGAGAAAACAGGTGATCTTCAATAGGTGTCTTATTCATCATTTCATAAAATAGAGGACTGAAATACCATCTAAAAAAGTAAAATCATCTAAGTGTCTGATTGTGATACCTAAATATCTAATTATGAACTAAATATGACTAATGTATGTAAGCTACTAATATTCAACATTCTTCCTGTGATTCTTAACTATCATGCATTGGTAAACCAACCTGGATAATGCATGGTCTTTGAAAGTCAATTCTGGAGAAAACAGGTGATCTTCAATAGGTGTCTTATTCATCATTTCATAAAATAGAGGACTGAAATACCATCTAAAAAAGTAAAATCATCTAAGTGTCTGATTGTGATACCTAAATATCTAATTATGAACTAAATATGACTAATGTATGTAAGCTACTAATATTCAACATTCTTCCTGTGATTCTTAACTAGCATGCATTGGTACACCAACCTGGATAATGCATGGTCTTTGAAAGTCAATTCAGGGGTAAATAGTTGATCTTCAATAGGTGCCTTATTCATCATTTCAAAAATAGAGGACTGTGAAATACCATCTAAAAATTAGAAAATAATCTAAGTGTCTCCATTAGGATGCCTCCACAACCTTATTCTATCAAATAGTTGGCACTTACCATGTGAACATGTCTTTGTATGGTTTTCAAGGTCAGCAGATTGGAAAGATAATGCCAGACATGATCCCATTGGTATTCTTCACTTTCAATCTTGTATTTTTCACTGTCAGTCTGGGCAATCTTCACTGTCAGGCTTCTAATTCTTCCCTTTCAGTCTTTAGATTAAGTCAGCTCCCTAATGGCAGAAAAAGTTTAATAAAAATTACTACAAGTGTGTGAATCTGTTCTGTACCCCTCTCCCACCCCCCATTTCAGAATAAATTTCTGTCACTAGCTTACTAAGCGTGTGTAGCATCTTGTGTTATGTTCTATCAAGTGTGAAGATGAGTCATATTGAGCAGAACGAACCTCTAATGTGTGACATTGAACCATAGTCATGCTAGAGGATAGTTATGCTAGAGGATAGCTTTCTGAGTATGTACATTTTAAGTAATGTGTAAACTAAATACAAGTTTTGAAAATGTATGCCATATGATGTATTTGTGTACAATTCATGCCAGCAACAGTCCATACATTTATACTTACCAGCTGATGTCCTCTTTTAAAACCAGGTGGCAAAGACTCGCTACAGGACCCAATGACCAGAGCATCACCTATATTAATAAATGAAACACATTTTAAGCATTTGATGAACAATCCTAACATGTTTGCACAATTCTCTACTTGTCTTTTCCCTAGAGTTCACATCTATTGACAATACTCCAGTCTAACTTCTATTATTTACCGTCTAAAGTGGCGGTTGATGATGTCTGCTCTGACATTGAGCCCCTTGTCCCGGTATGGCCCCTCTAGAACAGGATCATCCTCCTCATCTCTGAGGAGGTTTCGGTGCGCCTGGACGCCCTGCAGCATCCCAGCCCGCTGTGCAATATTATGCAGGACACTACAGGCTACAACGATCTTAGCCACCTTCTTTGGGTTGTACTGGAGGGCTCCTCCCGACCGGTCAAGGCACCTGAACCTCATCTTCAGGAGCCCGAACATTCGTTCAACCACCGCCCTGGTTCTCTTATGAGCCCTATTGTAGCGCTCCTCAGACACATCAGTCGGGCTACGCAAGGGGGTAATAAGCCAAGGCCTGCTCATGTACCCAGAATCACATATAAATTATGAACAGAACATAATTCAAACTGAATCCTCAAAATAGTATTTTGATTCCAATAAAAGTTTTTGTACACGATAATCCACTAACAAATGTTTATTTTTTAAAAGAATAATCTAGTTCAATCTTATTCTCTATCTTCCCATTTCAGCTAAGACATGCTACATATGCGTATTTCTCCTAAACCAAACCTTGTGTAAAATGCAAACTAAATGGTTACATTGCATTCTCTATCTGAGCATTTAAGGTAAGACATGCTACATATCTGCATTGAACTAAAAGTAGACATTAGCGGAAAGAGACAATGACATGGTTAAATTGCATTAGCTAATATCTTCCCATTTCAGCTAAGACATGCTACATATGCGTATTTTTCCGAAACCAAACCTTGTGTAAAATGCAAACTAAATGGTTACATTGCATTCTCTATCTGAGCATTTAAGGTAAGACATGCTACATATCTGCATTGAACTAAAACTAGACATTAGCGGAAAGAGACAATGACATGGTTAAATTGCATTAGCTAATATCTTCCCATTTCAGCTAAGACATGCTACATATGCGTATTTCTCCGAAACCAAACCTTGTGTAAAATGCAAACTAAATGGTTACATTGCATTCTCTATCTGAGCATTTAAGGTAAGACATGCTACATATCTGCATTGAACTAAAAATAGACATTAGCGGAAAGAGACAATGACATGGTTAAATTGCATTAGCTAATATCTTTCCATTTCAGCTAAGACATGCTACATATGCGTATTTCTCCGAAACCAAACCTTGTGTAAAATGCAAACTAAATGGTTACATTGCATTCTCTATCTGAGCATTTAAGGTAAGACATGCTACATATCTGCATTGAACTAAAAATAGACATTTGCGGAAATAAAAATAAATGGTTAAATTGCATCCTATAGCTGAACATTACGCTAACATTTTAAAACTACAGTGGCAATTGTCAAACTAATTAACCATGTTGTGCACAAATACTCACCAACGAGATAACCAGGGGGCATTTGTCTTTCCTCAAACGGTCTCCACAGGGACGACTGAGCGAGGATGCAGGCATCATGACAAGCTCCTCCAAAATTTGCACACACATGCATAATCCTCATCTGTGCGTCACAAACATACTGCACGTTGAGGCTATGAAAATGTTTGCGATTTCTGAAGGGCAAGTCATCAATTGGAGCACGTAGCGCAATGTGGGTACAATCTATGGCTCCCAAGACATTGGGCAATTGAGCAATATCAAAGAATTCCCGCTTCAGGCGCCTCCAATCACCATCATTTTGTGGGAATCCTATGTATTGCTTACTGATCCGTACCATGGCGTCCAGAAATTTATCAAACACCACAGAGAATGTACCTTGTGCCAGGCCATGCATGTACATTTCTCCGGATTGAAAACTCCCGGAGGCCAGGACGTAAAGACAACTTAGTTGCATCTTACTCATGCCGGGAACAGCAGTCCTTATTCTTATACGTGGCTCCAAATGAGGTTTAAGAAGATCGTAAAGGCCAATGAGCTGTTCGCGATTGAGCCGATACTTATCATAAACCTCAAAGTCGCTCATGTTTTCCAAGGTGGGTCTCACCCTGTAGACACGAGGACCTCAAACCAGATGACCCCTTCGTCTCAGTCTGAGCCGCCGAGGCTGCCTGATTCGATCAACAGCTAGTTCGCCAATAGCAGCACCAGCAGTGTCTACCATGTCATCGTCATCCATCTTTCAAAACAGCGTAACAAGGTATGCACTTGATCTGATGTGGATCACAAGTGATGCTTTGGCCATGTTGTTTGGGGGATTTATAGTACAATTAGTCCAATGGTAGTGAGTTTGTAATGATTGCTAATTGTATTCACTTGTTTGTATGTGAGCGGCGCGAATGCTTTCACAGTGGGCGTTTTTTTGTTGTTTGCTGAAATGTTGTTTCCACCAATGAATCTCAATGTGAAAGTGTCAAATATCACACATACAGTGCATGTTTGTAATGTTTGATCATATGCGTAATCAATATTTCTTAAACGCGATCTTATAGTAACAAGCACACGTCCAGGCTAACATGAATGAAAGTGCATAGTTGTGTATAATGTGCATCGAATGTGATCGATCAATGTTGCTGCAACATTGTTTGAAAACGATAAAGTAACATCTGCCATCTGTAGTATTGTATATATAAGTGATTGCCGAGCTGTCAATATTGTACGCGTCCCTTTCAAATCGCAATAATAATTCAGAACTTCCCGTCTGCCATCTGTAGTATTGTATATATAAGTGATTGCCGAGATGTCAATATTGTATGCGTCCCTTTAAAATCGCACTAATGCTGAATAACTTCCGGCTGTCATCTGTAGTATTGTATATATAAGTGATTGCCGAGATGTCAATATTGTATGCGTCCCTTTAAAATCGCAATAATGCTGAATAACTTCCGGCTGTCATCTGTAGTATTGTGTATATAAGTGATTGCCGAGCTGTCAATATTGTATGCGTCCCATTAAAATGGCACTAATACTGAATAACTTCCGGCTGTCATCTGTAGTATTGTGTATATAAGTGATTGCCGAGCTGTCAATATTGTATGCGTCCCATTCAAATGGCACTAATACTGAATAACTTCCGGCTGTCATCTGTAGTATTGTGTATATAAGTGATTTGCGATCTGACAATATTTATTAATTGTCCCATTCAAATCTCCCTAATAATGCTGTTCCAAACTGTTATTTACGTATATGTTGTATTGTAGTATTGAGTGTTAAAGTTCAGAAAGGGGCGGTACAGTGGTGAATCTGTGATGTGTATGGTTGAATCTTCTAATGACGTCATCATATTATTAACCTGCCTATGTAGTTCTGAAATCCTCATTGTGTTGTTGAATTGTGCTACATTGATATTGTGTGCTGAATAAAATCTAAATGTGTGCTTTGTGGTTGCGTGATGGGTGATGCGTGTTATGTACATCTACGTATATATTGTGATTGTGTCCCACATATGCTGACTTCTATATAGCGGTCTGGCATTGTTGTTCCTTCCCATAAAGTGACATCTGTAATCTGTTGTAATGATGTTCTTCTTGTACGTAATTCCTAATGGTTTCTTGTGATGGAATCATGATTTTAAAAGTACAGTAAAATCCATATGTTCTGTTTTGTGATTCCTAGAGAGAATGTAATGTGTTTTTCCCCCATCATTTGAATGCACATGTATGAGTGAATGGTAAAAGTAATGTATGTGCATCCATGACTGATCATGTGTTAAGCCTATGTAGATATGCAGTTGCTGCAAGCATATGAGTTGAATAAATGAAATGCAATAATAAAGGTAAATGAGAGGTGTTTCCCATTGTGTACTGTTTGTGAATCCTGAAAAGTTTAAATTATTTTTGTGTCCGTTTAAATGTAATATTTTTTTTTTAAAAGTTTGTTACTAGTGATGTTGATTTGTAGTTGATATAATATAAAATTCATAAACAATTTAATGCTGTTGTGAATATTCAATAAGTAAAATCCATAAGTCCACCATAGGGAAATAGTCATTTCTTGATCTATTTGTCATAGCTGGGTCTAACGCAGAAAAGCATGTATTTTTTTCCTATTTCTAGCGCTGGTATTTGGAGTTTTTTTGTCTACGCTATTTGCGTGCGTTAGGGAAATCTGTCTGTCGCGTGCACGAGCACGACTTCCCCATAGAAGTCAATGGAGGCTCCAAATTTTGGTAATTTTTTTTTTCTAAGACTGGTTTTCCTCGTAAAGTGAGTGACGTCATGAGCTTGTGTGAAAAAGTAGCTAAATCGTGTTCATTTTGTAATAAATAACTTGTTTGTGTATGTAATGTGGTGTATATTTTTTGTATGCATCGATGAGTGTATGTTTGTGATAATCTTATTAGTTAGATGTAGCTATATGAGGGTCTTTTCCCGTGTGTCAATGTAAGTCAATGGGAAAATGGATTTGTGTTGCTTTTTTTCTAACACCCGAGATCTCGCAACTTTGATCCTTTGTATTTGGATGAAAAATTATTAAATCTGATAAATAAATATAGTGTAGTGTTTGTATGAGTGTAAGTGTAGTTTGTGTAATATTTGTTTTGTGATTCGTGGATGTTTATTTTGTCGGTATATGTTAACTACTGGGTTTGAGCTGTCGGTAGAGATTTGTGCGTTGGGTGATTTTTGAGTGTCGGTAAATGAACTCTAAATACCGGAGTCTGTAAAAAACCAGCGTTAGGAGCCTCTAACGCTGGTTTTCACGGCTACCGCCAAACTCCAAATCTATGCCTTAGTGTTTTATCTGTCTGTGTCTGGTGCAAACACAGGTAAGGTGCCAATAAGTGCCATTATATGTGTTTTATCTGTCTGTGTCTGGTGCAAACACAGGTAAGGTGCCAATAAGTGCCATTATATGTGTTTTATCTGTCTGTGTCTGGTGCAAACACAGGTAAGGTGCCAATAAGTGCCATTATATGTGTTTTATCTGTCTGTGTCTGGTGCAAACACAGGTAAGGTGCCAATAAGTGCCATTATATATGTTTTATCTGTCTGTGTCTGGTGCAAACACAGGTAAGGTGCCAATAAGTGCCATTATATATGTTTTATCTGTCTGTGTCTGGTGCAAACACAGGTAAGGTGCCAATAAGTGCCATTATATATGTTTTATCTGTCTGTGTCTGGTGCAAACACAGGTAAGGTGCCAATAAGTGCCATTATATGTGTTTTATCTGTCTGTGTCTGGTGCAAACACAGGTAAGGTGCCAATAAGTGCCATTATATAGGTTTTATCTGTCTGTGTCTGGTGCAAACACAGGTAAGGTGCCAATAAGTGCCATTATATATGTTTTATCTGTCTGTGTCTGGTGCAAACACAGGTAAGGTGCCAATAAGTGCCATTATATATGTTTTATCTGTCTGTGTCTGGTGCAAACACAGGTAAGGTGCCAATAAGTGCCATTATATATGTTTTATCTGTCTGTGTCTGGTGCAAACACAGGTAAGGTGCCAATAAGTGCCATTATATATGTTTTATCTGTGTCTGGTGCAAACACAGGTAAGGTGCCAATAAGTGCCATTATATATGTTTTATCTGTCTGTATCTGGTGCAAACACAGGTAAGGTGCCAATAAGTGCCATTATATATGTTGTATCTGTCTGTGTCTGGTGCAAACACAGGTAAGGTGCCAATAAGTGCCATTATAGGGTCATTCCACAGATCCTCGTCGCCAGCTGTTATGTTCTCTGTGTAGTTAGGATTAGAACATTCAGTTGTGTACTGTTACCTTGTGTCTGGTGTGTCTTGCACATATCACTGAGACTCTGCAGCAGGTACTTTAGATAACTTTTATTCAGCTACAACCACATGGCTTATTCACTAACAGGTTCATCAGTAAAACTAACATGGCTTCTGAGGATGTCACAGAGACCCAGACACACCCAGAGGGTGTGGTGAGCTGAGCTTAAAGCTGCAGCACTTATAATGATGAGACAAGGTTAGTGCAAAGATCCAGTAAAAGCTGCAGTAATCTTAACATGTGCAGTGTATGTGTGTGTATGTACAGTGTATGTGTGTGTCTGCACAGTGTATGTGTGTGTATGTACAGTGTATGTGTGTGTCTGTACAGTGTATGTGTTTGTATGTACTGTGTATGTATGTACAGTGTATGTGTATGTATGTACAGTGTATGTGTGTGTATGTACAGTGTATGTGTGTGTATGTACACTGTATGTACAGTGTATGTGTGTGTCTGTACAGTGTATGTGCGTGTTTGTACAGTGTATCACTCTGTATAACGAAGAGTCATCAGCACTGTGTACTTTTGAATTCTTTATTGGATCAAACAAACAGCGACGCTTCGAGGTGTTAACCTCTTACTCATGCTAATGAGATAGCCATTTCTAAACATTTAAATACACTTTCTATGGCGCCAAACTGACCTCTTAGGGCCCTATGACTGCCACCTAGTGGTTACATACCAAAACAATTAAAAATTATTAGTTACAAAGCATCAACATTAAAACTGATAGCACTTGCAAAGTATCCTTAACCATAATCTAATATTTACATAAGCTTTTGTTATTATCAGCATATTATTTAACAGCAAATAAGCAGCATCAAATATTTTTCAATTCACCACATAAGTGCAAAATTAGTGATGTGTGTCACTAGACCACTTTTTCTCAACAAGGTTCACTGAACTTTTCTGATAGAATCACTAACTCAGACCTAAATTTAGAGTTTGGCGGTAGCCGTCAAAACCAGCGTTAGAGGCTCCTAACGCTGGTTTTGGGTTACCGCCGGTATTTGGAGTCAGTCAGGAAAGGGTCTAACGCTCACTTTCCAGCCGCGACTTTTCCATACCGCAGATCCCCCTACGCCATTTGCGTATCCTATCTTTTCAATGGGATCTTCCTAACGCCGGTATTTAGAGTCTTGGCTGAAGTGAGCGTTAGAAATCTAACGACAAAACTCCAGCCGCAGAAAAAAACAGGAGTTAAGAGCTTTTTGGGCTAACGCCGGTTCATAAAGCTCTTAACTACTATGCTCTACAGTACACTAACACCCATAAACTACCTATGTACCCCTAAACCGAGGCCCCCCCCACATCGCCGCCACTCGATTAAATTTTTTTAACCCCTAATCTGCCGACCGCCACCTACGTTATACTTATGTACCCCTAATCTGCTGCCCCTAACACCACCGACCCCTATATTATATTTATTAACCCCTAATCTGCCCCCCACAACTTCGCCGCCAGCTACCTACAATAATTAACCCCTAATCTGCCGACCGCAAAGCGCCGCCACCTACGTTATCCTTATGTACCCCTAATCTGCTGCCCCTAACACCGCTGACCCCTACACCCTGTTCCAAATTATTATGCAAATTCTATTTCAGTGTCACAAAGATTATTTTTTTTTTTTTTCAGTTTAACTCATGGATGGCATTGTGTTTCAGGGCTCTTTTGATCACTGAAAACAATCTCGGACACCTCTGATAATTACATTGCCAGGTGAGCCCAATTAAAGGAAAAACTACTAAAGGAGGGTGTTCCACATTATTAAGCAGAGTACCATTTTCAAGCAATATGGGGAAGAAAAAGGATCTCTCTGTTGCCGAAAAGAGTGAAGTAGTTCAATGCCTTGGACGAGGTATGAAAACATTAGATATTTCATGAAAACTTAAGCGTGATCATCGCACTATTAAGAGATTTGTGGCTGATTCAGAGCACAGATGGGTTCGTGCAGATAAAGGCACAATGAGGAAGATTTCTGCCAGATCCATGCATCGGATCAAGAGAGCAGCTGCTAAAATACCATTACATAGCAGAAAACAGATATTTGAAGCTGCTGGTGCCTCTGGAGTCCCACGGACATCAAGGTGTAGAGTCTTCCAGAGTCTTGCAACTGTGCATAAACCTTCTATTCGGCCACCACTAACCAATGCTCACAAGCAGAAACGGCTGCATTGGGCAGAAAAATACATGAAGACTAATTTTCAAACAGTCCTGTTCACTGATGAGTGCCATGCAACCTTGGATGGTCCAGATGCATGGAGTAGTGGATGTTTGGTGGATGGCCACCCTGTTCCAACAAGGCTGCAACGTCAGCAAGGCAGTGGTGGAGTCATGTTTTGGGCCGGATTCATGGGAAGAGAGCTGGTCGGCCACTTTAGGGTCCTCGAAGGTTTAAAGATGACCTCTGCAAAGTATGTGGAGTTTCTGACTGACCACTTCTTTCCCTGGTACAGAAGGAAGAACTATACTTTACGTAATAAAATCATCTTCATGCATGACAATACAACATCTCATGCTGCAAAGAATACCTCTGCATCAATGGCTGCTATGGGGATAAAAGGAGAGAAAGTCATGGTGTGGCCTCCATCCTCCCCTGACCTCAATCCTATTGAGAACCTTTGGAGCATCCTCAAGCAAAAGATCTATGAGGGTGGGAGGCAGTTTACATCCAAACAGCAGCTCTGGGAGGCTATTCTGACATCTTGCAAAAAATTTAAGCAGAAACTGTCCAAAAACTCACAAGTTCAATGGATGCAAAAAAAAATACTGTTATCATTATGAGCTTTATTCAATAAAATTTGAATTGTACTCTTAATAGTTGATAACATGAGAATTATGCTGACTGTTGTTTACATCAATTATTTAGGTAAATGAGAAAGATATCATTGGCATAATAATTTGGAACAGGGTGTATATTATATTTATTAACCCCTAATCTGCCCCCCACAACGTCGCCGCCAGCTACCTACAATAATTAACCCCTAATCTGCCGACCGCAAAGCGCTGCCATCTACGTTATCCTTATGTACCCCTAATCTGCTACCCCTAACACCGCCGACCCCTATATTATATTTATTAACCCCTAATCTGCCCCCCCACAACGTCGCCGCCAGCTACCTACAATAATTAACCCCTAATCTGCCGACCGCAACTCACTGCTACTATAATAAAGTTATTAACCCCTAAAGCTAAGTCTAACCCTAACACTAACACCCCCCTAAGATAAATATAATTTAAATCTAACGAAATAAATTAACTATTATTAAATAAATTATTCCTATTTTAAACTAAATACTTACCTGTAAAATAAACCCTAATATAGCTACAATATAACGAATAATTATATTGTAGCTATTTTAGGATTAATATTTATTTTACAGGCAACTTTGTATTTATTTTAACTAGGTACAATAGTTATTAAATAGTTAATAACTATTTAATAAATAAATAGCTAAAATAAATACAAATTTACCTGTAAAATAAATCCTAACCTAAGTTACAATTACACCTAACACTACACTATCATTAAATTAATTAAATAAATTAATCCTATTTAAAACTAAATACTTACCTGTAAAATAAACCCTAATATAGCTACAATATAACTAATAGCTATTTTAGGATTAATATTTATTTTACAGGCAACTTTGTAATTATTTTAACCAGGTACAATAGCTATTAAATAGTTAATAACTATTTAATAGCTAAAATAGTTAAAATAATTACAAAATTACCTGTAAAATAAATCCTAACCTAAGTTACAATTAAACCTAACACTACACTATCAATAAATTAATTAAATACAATACCTACAAATAACTACAATTAAATAAACTAACTAAAGTACAAAAAATAAAAAAGAACTAAGTTTCAAAAAATAAAAAAATATTTACAAACATTAGAAAAATATTACAACAATTTTAAACTAATTACACCTACTCTAAGCCCCCTAATAAAATAACAAAGACCCCCAAAATAAAAAAATACCCTACCCTATTCTAAATTAAAAAAGTTCAAAGCTCTTTTACCTAACCAGCCCTTAAAAGGGCCTTTTGCGGGGCATGCCCCAAATAATTCAGATCTTTTGCCTGTAAAAAAAACATACAATACCCCCCCCTCAACATTACAACCCACCACCCACATACCCCTAATCTAACCCAACCCCCCCCTTAAATAAACCTAACACTAAGCCCCTGAAGATGTTCCTACCTTATCTTCACCATACCAGGTTCACCGATCCATCCTCCGAAGTCTTGATCCAAGCCTCCGAAATCTTCATCCAAGCCCAAGCGGGGGCTGGCGATCCATAATCCGGCTGAAGTCTTCTATCAAGCGGCGGCTGAAGAGGTCCAGAAGAGGCTCCAAAGTCTTCATCCTATCCGGGAAGAAGAGGAGATCCGGACCGGCAACCATCTTGATCCAAGCGGCATCTTCTATCTTCATCCGATGACGAACGGCTCCATCTTGAAGACCTCCGACGCGGATCCATCCTCTTCTTCCGACATCCAAATGAAGAATGAAGGTTCCTTTAAGGGACGTCATCCAAGATGGCGTCCCTCGAATTCCGATTGGCTGATAGGATTCTATCAGCCAATCGGAATTAAGGTAGGAAAATTCTGATTGGCTGATGGAATCAGCCAATCGGATTGAACTTGAATCTGATTGGCTGATTCCATCAGCCAATCAGAATTTTCCTACCTTAATTCCGATTGGCTGATAGAATCCTATCAGCCAATCGGAATTCGAGGGACGCCATCTTGGATGACGTCCCTTAAAGGAACCTTCATTCTTCAGTTGGACGTCGGAAGAAGAGGATGGATCCGCGTCGGAGGTCTTCAAGATGGAGCCGTTCGTCATCGGATGAAGATAGAAGATGCCGCTTGGATCAAGATGGTTGCCGGTCCGGATCTCCTCTTCTTCCCAGATAGGATGAAGACTTTGGAGCCTCTTCTGGACCTCTTCAGCCGCCGCTTGATAGAAGGCTTCAGCCGGATTATGGATCGCCAGCCCCCGCTTGGGCTTGGATGAAGATTTCGGAGGCTTGGATCAAGACTTCGGAGGACGGATCGGTGAACCTGGTATGGTGAAGATAAGGTAGGAAGATCTTCAGGGGCTTAGTGTTAGGTTTATTTAAGGGGGGGTTTGGGTTAGATTAGGGGTATGTGGGTGGTGGGTTGTAATGTTGGGGGGGGTATTTTATGTTTTTCTTTACAGGCAAAAGAGCTGAATTATTTGGGGCATGCCCCGCAAATGGCCCTTTTCAGGGCTGGTAAGGTAAAAGAGCTTTGAACTTTTTTAATTTAGAATAGGGTAGGGCATTTTTTTATTTTGGTGGTCTTTGTTATTTTATTAGGGGGCTTAGAGTAGGTGTAATTAGTTTAAAATTGTTGTAATATTTTTCTAATGTTTGTAAATATTTTTTTATTTTTTGTAACTTAGTTCTTTTTTATTTTTTGTACTTTAGTTAGTTTATTTAATTGTAGTTATTTGTAGGTATTGTATTTAATTAATTTATTGATAGTGTAGTGTTAGGTTTAATTGTAACTTAGGTTAGGATTTATTTTACAGGTAATTTTGTAATTATTTTAACTATTTTAGCTATTAAATAGTTATTAACTATTTAATAGCTATTGTACCTGGTTAAAATAAATACAAAGTTGCCTGTAAAATAAATATTAATCCTAAAATAGCTACAATATAATTATTCGTTATATTGTAGCTATATTAGGGTTTATTTTACAGGTAAGTATTTAGCTTTAAATAGGAATAATTTATTTAATAATAGTTAATTTATTTTGTTAGATTTAAATTATATTTAACTTAGGGGGGTGTTAGTGTTAGGTTTAGACTTAGCTTTAGGGGTTAATACATTTAGTATAGTAGCGGCGAGCTCCGATCGGCAGATTAGGGGTTAATACTTGAAGTTAGGTGTCGGTGATTTTAGGGAGGGCAGATTAGGGGTTAATACTATTTATTATAGGGTTATTGAGGTGGGAGTGAGGCGGATTAGGGGTTAATAACTTTATTATAGTAGCGGTGAGATGCGGTCGGCAGATTAGGGGTTAATTATTGTAGGTAGCTGGCGGCGACGTTGTGGGGGGCAGATTAGGGGTTAATAAATATAATATAGGGGTCGGCGGTGTTTGGGGCAGCAGATTAGGGGTACATAGGTATAATGTAGGTGGCGGCGGTGTACGGAGCGGCAGATTAGGGGTTCATAATAAAATGCAGGGGTCAGCGATAGCGGGGGCGGCAGATTAGGGGTTAATAAGTGTAAGGTTAGCGGTGTTTAGACTCGGGGTACATGTTAGGGTGTTAGGTGCAGACATAGGAAGTGTTTCCCCATAGGAAACAATGGGGCTGCGTTAGGAGCTGAACGCTGCTTTTTTGCAGGTGTTAGGTTTTTTTTCAGCTCAAACTGCCCCATTGTTTCCTATGGGGGAATCGTGCACGAACACGTTTTTGAAGCTGGCCGCATCCGTAAGCACCGCTGGTATCGAGAGTTGCAGTTGCGCTAAATATGCTCTACGCTCCTTTTTTGGAGCCTAACGCAGCCCTTCTGTGAACTCTAAATACCAGCGGTATTTAAAAGGTGCGGCCAGAAAAAAGCATGCGTAGCTAACGCACCCCTTTGGCCGCAAAACTCTAAATCTAGGTGATAGTTTCCTGAAAATATATAAATGGGACCACATAACCTAAAAGGTAATAGTATTGGTACATTCAATGATTTTTTAATTATTGGTGTTTATAGATTAGTGTTAATGAAAGCATGACAAATCAAAATCCCTGTTAAGGCCTTTGGGTATTAAGGTGTCAAAATGGTGTATCCACCACATATCACGTTGCTTTAATAGTGTCTCCCTATTCATGCCATTCCTCTGTACCTTAATGTGCTCTATAATTTGCCACCTGAGTTGACTGATGGCATGACCCTTGTCAATAAAGTGCTTCGACAAAGGAGCATTCAGATTTTTTCTTCTGATATTAGATCTATGTTGGCTTAATCTCTCTCTGACCAGTTGTGTGGTCTCGCCAAGGTAAATTAAAGAGCACGGGCATTTGATTAGATATATAACATAATTACTGTTGCATGTATGGTATCCCTCTATGGTGTATTTTTTGCCATTGTGTGGGTGAAAAAAAATCCTACCTCTTATGATGGAATTGCAACTGGCACAGTTCAAACAGGGGTAACATCCTTTATTCATTCCCCCCATGTATGTTTGTTTAACCTCTTTGTCTGGGCCTATATCAGATCTAACCAAGTGATCCCTAATGTTACTCACTCTTCTAAATGCCATTAACGGTGGCTCCTTAAAATGTTCTATGTTGTAATTACAGTCCCTAAGGACATGCCAGTTTTTCCTAATGGCTTTGCTAATAAAGTTACTATAGGGATTATACTGAGATACAAAAACCAACTTATAAGTTCCCTTTTCCTTTTGTTTATAATTTCTTTTTACTGGATTTTGTATTTCATTAACTTTATCAACCAATAATTTATGTGGATAGCCCCTTCTTTCAAATTTCTTGGCCATTTCAGTTAATCTGGTCTTACATAACTCCTCATTATTCACTATTCTTTTAACTCTGGTGAGTTGACTTTTAGGAAGTGATTCTATCAGACGCCTAGGGTGGAAACTATTATAGTGTAATAGCGTATTCCTGTCTGTTTCTTTTGAATAAAGGTCAATGTTAAGTACATTCAATCCTTTGGAGACCTTTGTATCCAAAAAGGTCACTGACTCCTCACTATAATATACCGTGAACTGCAGCCCCCTAACCATTGAGTTAAGTTCATTAACAAACTCAATGAGGCTCTCAACATTCTGACACATCCGGTAACGACGATACCCCTTTGGATTCACACAGCGGGGGCAACGATACCACCAAGGAGGTCGCAAGCACCTACCTACCTAGAAGCTCCTACCGATACGGTGGTAAATATATCATCTTATGTACCCACTGCTGATGAACTTGCTATATTAAATAGATTGTCATTCTGCCCTTATAAGGACACTGATTTTTTTAACTTTCTAAAGATTTACAGAAATTATATCGTAATATTAAGCTAAAAATATGGTTTAGTGGGCAAATTGATATGGGTGTGTTAAAATTTAATAAAAATCCAATTGAAAATGACACAAATGTATTAGCACTCAATAACCTGGGTTTAAGTACAAAGAGTGCCTTTAACCCAAACACATCAAACCATAATGTAAACACATTTATTAATCTTATTGAGAGAGATGTACAACAACTTAAGGATAAAATTAAAGTCAGAAAGAAGGACAAAATGCAATATAAGACACAGGCTAATTTAACACATAGAGATCAATTGGCATTGGAATCACTCAAGAGAAATAGGGATATCGTTCTGAAAGGGGCTTACAAGGGCGGAGCCACTGTCATCCTAGATAAAAAATACTATGTAACTGAAATAAAGGAACAACTAAGTGATATTGATACATATGTAAAAATAGATACAAACCCAGTGAGAAAGATACAAAAAGAAATTAAAAACATCTTGGATAAATCTTTAGAGCATGGCATAATTGATGCCAAATTGGCTGAATACTTATATATTGAGAGCCCCAGAAATCCAATTTTTTTATACAGTGCCCAAAATTCATAAAGACCCCACTTGACCTCCGGGGAGGCCCATAGTGTCTTGCATAGAGTCCGTTTTTACTAATATCTCTAAATATCTAGATAAGCTTTTGCAACCTGAGGTAGCAAGAATGGCAAGCTACCTAAAGGACACGGGGCATTTTCTGACGAAAATTTAAGCATTGGAATTTTCTTCTGATAGGTACCTGCTGTTCACCATGGACGTCAAAAGTCTCTATACGTCCATTAAACATGAGACAGGCATAGCCGTGATTACTAAGACGCTCATGGTGAAAGGCAGGTACCCTGTACAACAATGTCAATTCTTTGATGATTTGCTTAGATTGGTCCTATACTGGAATTTTTTCTTGTTCCAAGAACAGTGGTATATACAGAAAAGAGGTACAGCAATGGGCTCCAACGTTGCCCCATCATACGCCAATTTATACATGAGAGATTTGTATATGAAAACGAACGATTCAAAAATATGGCACCATATGGTGGCGCTATATAGATGATGTATTTGGCGTATGGTGGGGCAACGTTGAGAGCCTCATTGAGTTTGTTAATGAACTTAACTCAATGGTTAGGGAGCTGCAGTTCACGGTATATTAGAGTGAGGAGTCAGTGACCTTTTTGGATACAAAGGTCTCCAAAGGATTAAATGTACTTAGAATTGACCTATATTCAAAAGAAACAGACAGGAATACACTATTACACTATAATAGTTTCCACCCTAGGCGTCTCATAGAATCACTGCCTAAAAGTCAACTCACCAGAGTTAAAAGAATAGTGAATAATGAGGAGTTATGTAAGACCAGATTAACTGAAATGGCCAAGAAATTTGAAAGAAGGGGCCATCCACATAAATTATTGGTTGATAAAGTTAATGAAATACAAAATCCAGTAAAAAGAACTTATAAACAAAAGGAAAAGGGAACTTATAAGTTGGTTTTTGTATCTCAGTATAATCCCTATAGTAACTTTATTAGCAAAGCCATTAGGAAAAACTGGCATGTCCTTAGGGACTGTAATTACAACATAGAACATTTTAAGGAGCCACCATTAATGGCATTTAGAAGAGTGAGTAACATTAGGGATCACTTGGTTAGATCTGATATAGGCCCAGACAAAGAGGTTAAACAAACATACATGGGGGGAAAGAATAAAGGATGTTACCCCTGTTTGAACTGTGCCAGTTGCAATTCTATCATGAGGTAGGAATTTTTTTCACCCACACAATGGCAAAAAATACACCATATAGGGATACCATACATGCAACAGTAATTATGTTATATATCTAATCAAATGCGCATGCTCTTTAATTTACCTTGGCGAGACCACACAACTGGTCAGAGAGAGATTAAGCCAACATAGATCTAATACAGTGGAGGCTCCTCCATTTGTGCACTGTCGCACGTGAACCCCCAGGGGGCAGAGAAGGGGGGAAAAATTAGCCAAAAATAAAAAATGAGAAAAAAAAAATATTAAAAATGTTATTTATATTTTTTATTTATATTATTTTATATTATTAATAATTTATTATTTTTCCCAAGTTGTGTGCTGTCCTGCTGTCTGTGTCACTATGCAGCATGCTATGTATATTACAATTTACAACTGATTGGTAATTTACAGTATGATACATGCAGGAGCAGGCAGGAGCTAGGACCAGTGTGCTGACGTCCGTGACGTCACACCACACCACCATGGTGCTCGTCGCACTGCCTGCTGCTGCCTGAGAGGCTGAGTCATAGTATTGACTCCAGTCTCCTCCCCCCACTCGCACGTGCGGTAAGGAGCCCTATATGCCTGCACAGTGATCTCAATGTATTCACTGTGCAGGCGTAGCTCCTCCCCAGCCTCATGCCTATAGAGGCATAATCGCAAAGGCTGAACTGTGCGGTCGTTTCAGCCTGTGCTCTGTCTCCTCCCCCAGCCTCTTGATCCATTGTGTGATAGGCTCCCTGGCTGCACACGTGTCACGTGATGGTCCCCACGAGGCTCCTCCCAGCTCAACGGTGCGAAAATCTTTGTGGAGATAGCCATTGAGCTGAGAGGAGGCTTTTGCATAGAGCTCTGTGCAAAAATTATTTCAAACTTCAGAAAACTTCTAAAAACGACTTAGTTTGCTGCCTGCTGGCTGCTGCTGTATATCAGAGACTCTCTGAGACAGACTGACAACATCAACAGTCAATATTTGCTGCTGCAGAGTAGACTCAGACTGCAGTGTGCAAATAGCATTATTACTTTATTAGGCTTAGCTTAGCAATATAGTTTAGAACTTTAGATTCATTAGTATTCTATTATCTATCTATAGAATATACTAATATATTATATTAGTTCAGTTGTTTGACAGTTTGTGGGCAGATATTTTAATGATTTTTGCTGCAGGCCTGCAGCTTTTTATATAGAGTAACTGAGTTAAGTCTTGAACTTGAACTACTAGTGTTTAAAAAAAAAACATTTTTATTTTTCTACTTGTAATTTAAACAACAGATACAGGGGCATATATTTCAAGCTCCGAATGATTGACACCCCCCTGCTGGCGGCTGATTGCCCGCGAGTCTGCAGGGGGCGGCGTTGCACCAGCAGCTCTTGTGAGCTGCTGGTGCAATGCTGAATACGGCGAGCGTATTGCGACAGAGCTACCTACCTACAAGTTATATATTAGATAACAACTGCCAAACTATTAAACTATTACTTCAAGTTGAGTTGTATATTTTCTAACAGCTGCAGAGCAGCAGAGCTACCTACCTAGAAGTTATAGATTACATAACAACCGCAAAACTATTAAACTATTAAGTTGTATATTTTCTAACAGCTGCAGAGCTACCTACCTACAAGTTATATATTAGATAACAACCGCCAAACTATTAAACTATTACTTCAAGTTGAGTTGTATATTTTCTAACAGCTGCAGAGCTACCTACCTGCTACCTACAAGTTATATATTACATAACAACCGCCAAACTATTAAATTATTACTTCAAGTTGAGTTGTATATTTTCTAACAGCTGCAGAGCTACCTACCTACAAGTTATATATTACATAACAACCGCCAAACTATTAAACTATTACTTCAAGTTGAGTTGTATATTTTCTAACAGCTGCAGAGCTACCTACCTACAAGTTATATATTAGATAAGAGCAAAGGACTGTTCTTTGTGTGTAAACTAACAGTTAAGATGGCATTTAGTAAAATTAGTGTGTCTGAGCTAAAGCAATTACATTTTTCAACGTTGCCCATTGAAAGAAAAATTTCAATTAAAATGCTCAGGCCAACACCTATGCTTAACCTTACCCAGGTGACAAAATGTAAAACTAGAGATTACAAAAGAGAATTCAAACCCTAGGTATATGATAAATATCCATGGATTTGTGGCTGTGAATTATCTAACAGGCTCTTTTGTTTTTATTGTCTCCTGTTTGCAAAACAAAGTGGGGATTCAAGCTGGGTGAGTTATGGTGTCGCCGATTTATCACATTTAAGTCAAAAAACAAACATAATTGCTCCCAATCACATTTAAACTCCACATTAGGGTTTAATTTGCTAGGAAGGGTTGATATTCGGCAACAACTTGACAGTGCATATCGTTTGAATATTAAAAAACATACGCCTAGATTTAGAGTTTTGCGGCCAAAGGGGTGCGTTAGCTACGCATGCTTTTTTCCCCCCGCACCTTTTAAATACCGCTGGTATTTAGAGTTCACAGAATGGCTGGGTTTTCAGTGCGTTAGGCTCCAAAAAGGGAGCGTAGAGCATAATTTAACGCCACTGCAACTCTCGATACCAGGGGTGCTTACGGACGCGGCCAGCTTCAAAAACGTGCTCGTGCACGATTCCCCCATAGAAAACAATGGGGCTGTTTGAGCTGAAAAAAACCTAACACCTGCAAAAAAGCCGCGTTCAGCTCCTAACGCAGCCCCATTGTTTCCTATGGGGAAACACTTCCTACATCTGCACCGAACACTCTAACACGTACCCCGAGTCTAAACACCCCTAACCTTACACTTATTAACCCCTAATCTGCCGTCCCCGCTATCGCTGACCCCTGCATATTATTTTTAACCCCTAATCTGCCGCTCCGTACACCCCCGCCACCTACATTATCCCTATGTACCCCTAATCTGCTGCCCCTAACACCGCCGACCCCTATATTATATTTATTAACCCCTAATCTGCCCCCCACAACGTCGCCTCCACCTAACTACACTTATTAACCCCTAATCTGCCGACCGGACCTGAGCGCTACTATAATAAATGTATTAACCCCTAATCCGCCTCACTCCCGCCTCAATAACCCTATAAGAAATAGTATTAACCCCTAATCTGCCCTCCCTAACATTGCCGACACCTAACTTCAAGTATTAACCCCTAATCTGCCGATCGGAGCTCACCGCTACTCTAATAAATTTTTTAACCCCTAAAGCTAATTCTAACCCTAACACCCCCCTAAGTTAAATATAATTTTATTCTAACGAAATAAATTAACTCTTATTAAATAACTTATTCCTATTTAAAGCTAAATACTTACCTGTAAAATAAACCCTAATATAGCTACGATATAAATTATAATTATATTGTAGCTATTTTAGGATTAATATTTATTTTACAGGCAACTTTGTAATTATTTTAACCAGGTACAATAGCTATTAAATAGTTAATAACTATTTAATAGTTACCTAGTTAAAATAATAACAAAATTACCTGTAAAATAAATCCTAACCTAAGTTACAATTAAACCTAACACTACACTATCAATAAATAAATTAAATAAAATACCTACAATTACCTACAATTAAACCTAACACTACACTATCAATACATTAATTAAATACAATACCTACAAATAACTACAATTAAATAAACTAACTAAAGTACAAAAAATAAAAAAATATTTACAAACATTAGAAAAATATTACAACAATTTTAAACTAATTACACCTACTCTAAGCCCCCTAATAAAATAACAAAGCCCCCCAAAATAAAAAAATGCCCTACCCTATTCTAAATTAAAAAAGTTCAAAGCTCTTTTACCTTACCAGCCCTTAAAAGGACCTTTTGTGGGGCATGCCCCAAAGAATTCAGCTCTTTTGCCTGTAAAAAAAAAACATACAATACCCCCCCCCCAACATTAAAACCCACCACCCACATACCCCTAATCTAACCCAAACCCCCCTTAAATAAACCTAAAGCCCCTGAAGATCGGAACAGCCAATAGAATGCGAGCTCAATCTGATTGGCTGATTGGATCAGCCAATCGGATTGAACTTGATTCTGATTGGCTGATTCCATCAGCCAATCAGAATTTTCCTACCTTAATTCCGATTGGCTGATAGAATCCTATCAGCCAATCGGAATTCAAGGGACGCCATCTTGGATGACATCCCTTAAAGGAACCGTCATTCTTCAGTTGGACGTCGGAGGAAGAAGATTGATCCGCGCTGGAGGTCTTCACGATGGAGCCGTTCCTCATCGGATGAAGACAGAAGATGCCGCTTGGATCAAGATGGTTGCCGGTCTGGATTGCCTCTTCTTCCTGGATAGGATGAAGACTTTGGAGCCTCTTCTGGACCTCTTCAGCCGCAGGATTATGGATCGCCAGCCCCCGCTTGGGTTGGATGAAGATTTCGGAGCCAGGACCGATTGGTGATACCCGGCGAGGTGAAGATAAGGTAGGAAGATCTTCAGGGGCTTAGTGTTAGGTTTATTTAAGGGGGGTTTGGGTTAGATTAGGGGTATGTGGGTGGTGGGTTTTAATGTTGGGGGGGTATTGTATGTTTTTTTTTACAGGCAAAAGAGCTGAATTCTTTGGGGCATGCCCCACAAAAGGTCCTTTTAAGGGCTGGTAAGGTAAAAGAGCTTTGAACTTTTTTAATTTAGAATAGGGTAGGGCATTTTTTTATTTTGGGGGGATTTGTTATTTTATTAGGGGGCTTAGAGTAGGTGTAATTAGTTAAAAATTGTTGTAATATTTTTCTAATGTTTGTAAATATTTTTTTATTTTTTGTAACTTAGTTCTTTTTTATTTTTTGTACTTTAGTTAGTTTATTTAATTGCAGTTATTTGTAGGTATTGTATTTAATTAATGTATTGATAGTGCAGTGTTAGGTTTAATTGTAGGTAATTGTAGGTATTTTATTTAATTTATTTATTGATAGTGTAGTGTTAGGTTTAATTGTAACTTAGGTTAGGATTTATTTTACAGGTAATTTTGTTATTATTTTAACTAGGTAACTATTAAATAGTTATTAACTATTTAATAGCTATTGTACCTGGTTAAAATAATTACAAAGTTGCCTGTAAAATAAATATTAATCCTAAAATAGCTACAATATAATTATAATTTATATTGTAGCTATATTAGGGTTTATTTTACAGGTAAGTATTTAGATTTAAATAGGAATAATTTATTTAATAAGAGTTAATTTATTTTGTTAGAATAAAATTATATTTAACTTAGGGGGGTGTTAGGGTTAGGGTTAGAATTAGCTTTAGGGGTTAAAAAATTTATTAGAGTAGCGGTGAGCTCCGATCGGCAGATTAGGGGTTAATACTTGAAGTTAGGTGTCGGCGATGTTAGGGAGGGCAGATTAGGGGTTAATACTATTTATTATAGGGTTATTGAGGCGGGAGTGAGGCGGATTAGGGGTTAATAACTTTATTATAGTAGCGGTGCGGTCCGCTTGGCAGATTAGGGGTTAATAAGTGTAGGCAGGTGGAGGCGACGTTGAGGGGGGCAGATTAGGGGTTAATAAATATAATATAGGGGTCGTCGGTGTTAGGCGCAGCAGATTAGGGGTACATAGCTATAATGTAGGTGGCAGCGGTGTACGGAGCGGCAGATTAGGGGTTAATAATAATATGCAGGGGTCAGCGATAGCGGGGGGCGGCAGATTAGGGGTTAATAAGTGTAGGCAGGTGGAGGCGACGTTGTGGGGGGCAGATTAGGGGTTAATAAATATAATATAGGGGTCGGCGGTGTTAGGAGCAGCATATTAGGGGTACATAGGGATAACGTAGTTGGCGGCAGTGTACGGAGCGGAAGATTAGGGGTTAAAAAATTTAAATATAGTGGCGGCGATGTGGGGGGACCTCGGTTTAGGGGTACATAGGTAGTTTATGGGTGTTAGTGTACTTTAGAGCACAGTAGTTAAGAGCTTTATGAACCGGCTCTTACTGACTTTTTTCTGCGGCTGGAATTTTGTCGTTAGATTTCTAACGCTCACTTCAGCCACGACTCTAAGTACCGGCGTTAGAAAGATCCCATTGAAAAGATAGGATACGCAATTGACGTAAGGGGATCTGCGGTATGGAAAAGTTGCGGCTGGAAAGTGAGCATTAGATCCTTTCCTGACTGACTCCAAATACCAGCGGGCAGTAAAAACCAGCGTTAGGAGCCTCTAACGCTGGTTTTCACGGCTACCACCCCACTCTAAATCTAGGCGAGAATGAGCAAGTAACGAAAAATCGCTATGTTCTTTCCAAAATAATTAATTGTATTTTATTTTGCAGCGCATTTGAGCTTGCACTTCGAGGACATGACGAACGCGATGATTCATTAAAGGGACAGTCTACTCAAAACTAAACTTTCATGATTCAGATAGGGCATGCAATTTTAAACAACTTTCCAATTTACTTTTATCATCAAATTTGCTTTGTTCACTTGTTGGTATTTTTGAAAAGTTAAACCTAGCTAGGCTCAAACTGATTTCTAAACAGTTGAAAACCGCCTCCTAGCTCAGAGCATTTTGAAAGTTTTTCACAGTTGGACTGTGCTAGTTCACATGTGTCATATAGATAACATTGTGCTCACTCCCGTGAAGTTATTTGGGAGTCTTCACTGATTGACTACACTGCATGTCTGTCAAAGGCACTTAGATAAGGAGGCTGTCTGCAAAGGCTTAGATACAAGGTAATCACAGGGGTAAAAAGTATATTAATATAACTGTGTTGGTTATGCAAAAACGGGGAATGGGTAATAAAAGAATTATCTATCTTTTCAAATAAGAACAATTTTGGTGTAGACTGTCCCTTTAAATCCAGGCATTTTCAGAGGTCTTATAAACTTCTCAGCAGAGCTTTATGCATCTCTAAAAGAACATCTCGCTAGTGCCACTGTTTTTAAAGGAACGTCAAAAGAAATTCAAAACTATTTATTAGACTGTATGCTTACTGTTTGCCAGAACCAAATAAAGAAGGAAATCTCAAATGCAAGTTTTGTAGCAGTGATAGCAGATGAAACTACTGATGTTTCATCTGCCTTCCAATTGGTTGTTGTTTTTAGATACATTATAGGTAACGGACAACCAGTTGAGAGATTCTGGGAATTCACTAATCCAGCTGGACATGATGCAGAATCTATAGCTATGTGTATTCAAGCTACTTTGGAAAAAGTTCTAGACAACCCAGAGAAACTGATATCGCAGAGTTACGACGGTGCAAGCGTGATGAGTGGTCAGCATGCAGGTGTTCAGGCTATAATTAAGCGTACCTACAAGAATGCACATTTTGTGCATTGCTACGCACATCAGCTCAATTTAATTGTCAGCCAAGCAAGCAGTCAAAATCAACAAGTTCTAGTATTTTTTTCAAACTTTAGTGACATTACTAACTTTTTTAGTAACTCGCCACAAAGGATAGCTATTCTAGATGAAACTGTTAGAAGTTAGAAGAAGGATACCTCATGGTTCAGCCACCAGGTGGAATTTCAAGAGTCAAACCGTCAATACAGTTTTTGAAAACAGGGAACAGTTAATTGAATGCATTGAAAAAAGAAATAGCTATAAATCAAGCAGGGGCTATTCGGCGTATGTTACAAGACTCGGTATTCGTGTTTTGGCTTACAGTTTTTCACAATATTATGCCACATGTAGATGTGTTATACAACCAACTTCAGAAAACACTAACAGATGCGGCACTTATTCAAAAACATATTAACACTTTCCAGCAGACAATGGAAAACGAAAGGAATAGAATGGACACAGTGAACATGACGATATCAGAAACAGAGGAAACATCTAGGAAAAGGAAGAGAGAAAATATTCACATTGCTCAGACTGTGGCAGCTAAAGAGATATGCAATGTTTTCACGAATCAAGTAAAAGATAGATTTTCTTTTATAACTCACTACTCGGCTGTTTCTCTCCTCCAAGCGGAAAAATTTGCGGATTACGAGAAAAAATTTCCAGATCAGCTTCTTGACCAAACATCAGCTGTTTATCACACATTACAGAAAGATCATTCGAATTCAAACAAAAAAACCTGAGTATGGAAGTATGAGTATGGAATGGGAAGAAGCCCTAAGCGAATGCTCTGTCAAATTAATGAAAATTCTTATCAAGCACGACTCCTCTGAATATGACAGACTGGAAGAAATAATTCAAAGTCAAAACGAGCAATTAAAGCAATTTGAGCAAATGCAAGAATTTGAAACTACATACAAAAAATATCAAAAAGAATTAGATAAGTACGAAAATGAAATTAAGACAACCAAAAAGGGCAAGTTACAAAGAGATATACAGGATTTCAACAACAATAAAGTGTATAAATGGCGAAATAAAACCAATGTCACCAACTTCAGATCTCAGAGAAGAGTAAATATAGTGGAAACTGATATATCCGATACAGACAATGATGATACAGAAAATAATGATCAAGAAAGAGTACCACAACCATCTACCTCCAGCAATACAATTATAGTGGAAAATAGAAAAAGAAAGTCTTTTTTAGAAGAGGACTCAAGTACCGATTCCGAACCACCAGAAGAGGCGGGTGGAAAAAACAAAAGACAAACCAGAAACAAAAAGAACCAGAAGGACAAACACCAGACAAACAAGCCACCCAAAAGAAATCCGAGCCCATTCTCCCAAATAAGGATGAGAAACTAAGAATTATAAATCTATCTAATCGGACTTTAACCTCTCATCATATCAATGTGCTATCTAAAGGTTTGTCCTTTTGTCCGCATAATAACCTGGATAAATTTGAGGCAATTAAAGATGTACAACTGTTTCTGCATAAGCTCCTTCTAAAAAGGCATTTCACCAATAAAGAACCAGACATTCCATCTGTTATCTGGACTGAAGACGAATTGGAGTCCTTACAAACATTAAACGATCTTAACTCAGAACAAGATGAAGGCGAAAGGCCTAACTGGCGAAAGACACTGAAAACTAAATCAAAATACGTTCCTCCCAATAACACATGCCCCAACATAGAAGTTTTCAACCAAATTGTATGTCAAAGTATCAACAAGCTGGATATCACTGCTAAACATCAAAATCTATCTAAAAGTGAAAGAGATACTCTATCTGAAATGGAATCCTGGAATGACGTCATAATTCGCAATGCCGACAAAGGCGGTAATATTGTAATATGGCCAATAGAAATGTATCTGGAAGAGGCCAATCTCCAATTGAAGAATAAAATCTGCTATAAAGAACTGTGGAGTAACCCTACAGTAGACTTCCATACGCAATATAATAAACTGATTGACTCAGCCTCTAAAAATGGTCTAATCAACACTAAGGAAAAGAAATTCTTGACTATCGCGCACCCAAAGGTCGCAACATTCTATTTAATTCCTAAAGTCCATAAAAATAGCCAAAAGCCTCCTGGCAGACCCATTGTTTCGGGTAATGAAAACCTAACGGAAAAGGCGAGTCAATATGTAGATTTAAGGTTAAAACCCTTTTTAACACAGCTATCCTCCTATGTGAGAGACACCATGGAAGTGCTACAAATAATACAGGACATTAACATTTCTAAAAACACCTGGCTAGTCTCTTGTGACGTGGAATCCTTGTATACCAGCATTGACCAAAAGCTAGGATTACATGCTATTCGATACTTTCTCAATATGTCATCTGATGAAAGCCCTGACCATAATCAATTCACACTCAATTTGCTCAAATTTGTGCTAACCAAAAATTATTTTCTCTTTAACAATAAATTTTACCTCCAAACCCAAGGTACTGCCATGGGCACGGCCTGTGCCCCCACCTACGCGAATTTATTCTTGGGGAGGTGGGAGCAAACCATGGTATTCTGTGATACAAATGATGAGTATTCAGACAAGGTCCCAGTGTGGATTCGATACATAGATGACATCTTGTTCCTTTGGGAAGGCACCGAAGAAGATCTTGATACCTTTCTATCTAAGTTAAACCAGAACAACTTGAACATCCGACTAACTCATCACAAGAGTCAGACAAATATCTCCTTCTTGGATTTATTAATTTGTAAGGAAGAGGATGGCTCCCTAAGCACAGACTTGTATCGAAAAGAAACAGCCACTAACAATGTCTTATTTGCCACCAGTGCCCATGCACCTAACACTACAAAATCTCTACCAGTCGGAGAATTTTTGAGACTAAGGAGAAACTGCTCACAAGACAAGACTTTCAAGATGAGAGCCGCAGAATTGGAAAATCATTTACTATTAAGGGGCTACAGTAAAAGATCTATTCACAAGGCCAAAACTAGAGCATTAAAGACTGCAAGATCTGAATTATTGAAAATAAAAACTAAAAAAGGAGACAACAAAACCAAACTAGTATTAACGTACAGTCAGCAAACACAGCAAATTGTGAATATAATTAATAACAACTGGCATATACTACAAGCTGACCCCCACCTAAAAGACCTAATAGGTGAAAGGGTACAACTCAGCTATAGGAGAAGCAGAAATTTAAAGGAAATTCTCAGCCCCAGCCATTTTGTACAAAAAACCATTAAAACAAGACCGGCAGAACGAGGGTCGTTCTTGTGTGGCAACTGCTCCTCGTGTGGCAACATGATCAAAAAGAAATCCATCACCGATTTACAAAACACATGTTTGGTAAACATCACCACATTAAGAGTTACATCAATTGTAATTCAAGTGGAGTAATATATGTTCTCCAATGTAAATGTCCCAGAATGTACATTGGCATGACTACGAGAACCATACATACCCGGCTGATGGAACATTTGCGAAATATTCGTAATGCCCCTAAAGATCTATCGAAAGACAAAAAAATTACATCCGTAGCTTCTCACTTTTTTAAATACCACCAATCTAAAACCTCTGAATTAAAATGCTTTGGAATCCAGAAGATCTCTTTAGGCTTAAGAGGGGGCGATCTTGAAACAGCGCTACTCAAAGCGGAAACAAAATGGATATACTTAATGGACAGTGTATATCCCAAAGGCATGAATGAGCAGAACAATTATTCTATGTTCATATAAACGAATAGAATATTATTGGAATTTAAAATTAACTTTGCAAACCTTGGTAATAAACCATAGTAAGCATACAAAACAGCTCAGATCTTATAAAATGATATTTGTTCTGCAACTCATGATAAGTTTTTTCTGTACAAATTTCTGATTAAAAAATAACAAATATAAAATAGGATGACTGAAACACAAGATAAGTTTTAAAATCTATATAATCTATTCGATTCGATTATCCTCACCCCAAAAAAGAAATACAAATTTTAATACACAAAAACACATGAAATGGTATTCCTCAATTTTGACTGTGGAAAGGATACCTTCATCAAGTATGATGGATCTTTATATCACCTCCCTTAACACCCCTCGTTTATATTCATTTTTGTTTGTGAATGCATCACCAAGCACCACTCTTTTGTTGCCCCAACAGGGTTTTGTCTAATATTGACTTCACAACTTCACTTGTATTTTAATTTATGAACCCATTTGTCACCTGTCAGTATACACATCAAATAATTCCAATTCCAAAGTCGGTTACACTTTGTAACTTATTCACATTTCACCTTTCTTATTTCACTTTTCACAATATAAGTAACATGAATAGACATACATTGTTTCACCAGTTGATAACAATGGGTAAGTATTTATATTACTTTACCTCCATTTGTTATGTGTGATCACTTGTATCTAATGGCCAGATATTATGGCCTGAATTAGATCTAAGTATTTTCTTTAATTAATAAAAAAAAAATTAATTCTAGCAAAAACCCACATTCTATCAACACTTCTTCCACTACTCCATTGCAATCATTATTATCTTTATCTTTTTCTACCACTGCCTAATGTAGGTTTTGTACACCTCCTCAATTCCAAGATTTGCCATTGCACAAAATAAGAGAGTGATAACTCCACTCCTTAATCTCTAATGATTGATATGAGTCTGGTAAGAACACTTTAATTCCCATAAAACCAAAGTAGTTTTTATTTAAATTTACAATTTTTAGCAAAAAATATTAGAATAATTCCAATGCTAAAAACATGTACAACGTTTGAAAGAAGAGTGTAAGATCCGGACCTTTTGATGTAACTTCAAATGTGATGTAACTTCAAATGTGTAACTTCAAATGAGTGTACACATTAGCCTTTGATATAACTTACTAACGTTCCATGATTCCGGGAAGAATAAATATTAAACGTACTTTGAGTAGCATATTCTATTCTGAGAATCTTTAAATATATATACTTATGCTTTCGATATAACTCACTAAAGGTTTATGATTCCAGCAAGAATAAATTAAACCCACCTTCAGTACTATATTTTATTATGTTTTATGCAAGTAAAACTATGTTACTCATTTAATCAACAATTACTTTAGAGTGCGGTAAAGTGGTTCACTTGCCGCCGATGTCAATCGTGGTCTGATCACGCCTCCTCCAGCTTTCAGAGTCTTTTGATTGGTCTAAGCCAAGCCAATGGGCTGATGTCAATGCATTTAAATACCCTCAGACACCGGCGCGCGTCACCTTTGAAAAAGCCGAAATGCTATCGGTGAAACATGTTAGGGATGGGTATCTGTTAATACCCTGTTTAGTTCTTTTTAATGGCATAATCAACTCGAATTTGCTTATTGATATAGTGGCAACTTGGTTAAATTTAAGGACCTTACTAGTATTCTAAGTATTATCTTAAATTGACAGTGGCATATTTCAAGGGCGAGTTACCTGATAATGTTAAACAGCCATAACGACTAGTCGCTCACTTTGGCTGCTTTAGCCTTTGCATTTGCAATATCACTACGTATAATTGACCGTTAAAATGGCTATTTGCAGGCATGTGTGTATGTGTGTATGCTGTTAGAAAATACAAATAGAGCACTGGAAATTTATTTGCAAATTATTCTTTATTTAAAAGTATTGCGATATGCAATTTGGAGCAAAATAGTGGGCCAACACCTACAACAGTGCTTCTCTTATACTAAAACTGAACGCCGTATACTTTACAGGCTAGTTATTGGGGGGAAGTATACTTGACAGCCGTGAGTGTATCTCACATAAGCCATCTTAATCACTATACCTGTAATATCATAATATATAAGAGGTGACAGTCGCAACCTAAAGCAGTTCACTAATATCTGTAATTTATGAACGACTATAAATGCAACAGTATTAACTAAACCACCGTATAAGGCTATTAGATACAGTAGCCAATTAGTACAGCCCGATAACATATGCCACAAAACTATAATCCTCTCAGTTACAATAGTAATTATCCATCGGTGTGAACCAAGATCACAATTATTGGAGTTCATAATTAATGAAACATGAATACTACTATTGATTAAAACATAAATTCTTATTCTCCCTAGATAAGTTACGTCAAAGTACACCAAGCACCGCTGCATGTCATCCAACAATTCAATCTACTAATAATACAAGTTCAAATAACAACAAAATTATACTTTACACATATGTGCATATACTTAGCCAATTCTAGTAATTGACTAAATATACTAAATAATAAAATGGAATAATAAATATGTACCATTTACTTCATATGTGTTGAAATAGTATAAGTCACTGAAACATAAGTGATTAGAAATAAGAATTGAGATTAATCCGGATCTAGAACCTATAACCACTTGGGACTCAGAATTCCAATTAAAAGAGTGAACGGCTCATATTTAGAGAAGCCTACCTCCTATGGCATAGCCATGGATAAGTGTAATTCATCACGATATTAAGGATTACCTTATAGAGATATAAGTCCCTATATTAATAATTGTCAACTATTGTGGGATAGTTTCAATATCTAAGGGAAGATTAATAAGAGATAGAAATCAATATCCCCCCATAAGATATACTCTCTCCAACAATCCCTGTATCTAACAAACACACATTCTATATACGGTCCCTTAATCTCATATGTTATTAATAGTATGAGGGAATTTTGAATCCCCTGTTGGTGCGCCACTCTGATGGATATGAGTACATTATTTATTTAACATATTCACAATACCGAACATTTGCATATCTCTGCAGTATTGTAGGTCCTAGGTAATTTACTGACAAGATATTTTAAGCCATTCCCATTATTGGTCGAGTTGTTATGTGTTTTTAAAGTGCACACATTCACACATTATAATTTTTATCTAGTATAGTGTAAATAAAAGTTACGTTTTAATTTCTCTCATCAACCCTTTGGTTCCGATTGGTAACTATTGAAGTTTTCATTTCAAACTATAATCTTTCTTTTGGGAACAGAAGTGCTATCTAAGTGCATTCTTTTAGTCTCTATCCGTCTGTGGGTATAGACTATATTCGTAACTAGTGTGTCTTTATGCACAAGCACTCAAGCTCATAAGGTATATACACATATACCCTTTTAAACTATTTGTTTGTATATAATTAAAAATATATGTCTGTATACAAATACATACATATAGAGAGATATATTGATACAAAATAATTTGAATTATTTACATATTCAGACACTAAATTGAGCATTCCCCTTTTTTATCAGTTTAGTGCTTTTGCTATTTTGTGTTTAACGAATTACAGAAAGATCGCCTGAAAACTGAACTAGGAGTAATTTACAGAAGACCAGATTTCAGAAATATGAATGGTGCCATCAGTCTTCTACAGTTTGTAATAGAAAATAACTTGGACAGTTCTTTCTCGGAGACCTACAAACTGTTGCAAATTATTTCAACTATTCCCGTGACAACTGCTGAGGCTGAGAGATGTTTCTCAACTTTAAAACGAGTTAAGACATTTCTAAGGAGCACAATGACTGAGGAAAGACTGACTGCTCTAGCCATGCTGACAATTGAAAAAGAATTGATAAATGACATTCCTAAATTCAACGAAAATGTTATTGATTTATTTGCCTCAAAAAAGACAGGCGGATTGACTCGATTTACAAAACTTGTACTTGAGTTATCAACATTGTTTTAATGTTTACCTTTGAAGTAAATTATTAAGCACTAGTGTAATAGAAATAATCTTCTTTTGTACTAGAAAGTAAAATGTTGGTGTATTTATCTTCATGTTGCCACGGCCTTTGGCTGCATTGCCTAATATCGAACACTGGGGACTGGAGCAACAGTAATTGAAATATGGTTTTATTTCTCTATAAAGTGGAAGGTTCTTTAAATCCAGGAATATATATGTTTTCATACATGTACATTCAATATACTTATTATTTCGCAGCTTTAATTAATCATTTGGTTAATATATATGTTATTATATAATTTAACTGAGCATGTATATTTTAAGACTAGACATGGGCAGGTAGTGTAGGCTCCTCCATTTGTGCACTGTCACACGTGAACATGGGTATACTGAAGAGTATGGATTCATGTATATTAATTTAAATATTAGACCTGGTTATAATATTAAATATTATAAATATATATATATATATATGAATGTTAAAAAACACAATGATCAAGTAACCACAAATCGTTATGTTCTTTCCAAAATTATGAATTGTATTCTATTTTCCAGCGCATTTGAGCTTTCACATCGAGGACATGATGAATGCGATGATTAATTAAATATTGGGAGACTTTAAGGAATTGTAATTTAATACTTAGTTAATAATCAGCTATACTTTTAACTATTTGAATTCAATTGATTAATCATTTCATATTCTGATATTACATTGCATTTGATTAGAATTCAGTAGTGATTAATTTATTGTAACAATATTTATATTTCCTTATTCTCCCACTTTAATATAAATATATTTCATATTTGAAGTCATTCCTTAATAAAGTATAGGAGTATATAAAACTATATGAAAATTAGTTACAAGTCAATTCATATGAAATTTGGTCTTCTATATGCTTGCATCGATTCTGAGCTAGAAAACCTTTCCTGGCGTATATGTGGATTCAGACCTTCCAAAAGTATTGTTAGTCCCATCATTTGTATATCATACAAGTGATAATTACTTACTTTCCTGAAGATTCTAATCTGAGCATATCTGAACTATAGTACAGAATCGTTTCTCTGTCACCCCAGAGAGGTAACATGGTTATCTTGTTTGTAGAGATCTAATCTCATTAAGCGATGAAGTAAAGAATCTTTTGAAGATTAAACTTTAACAAATGTTCCCTTTGAATATTTTTTAGATATCCTGCCTGGGAGCTGTATTGGAGCATAGTATTTACATATAATTGATGTTACATTTCATAAAAATATATTTCATATCTGAGTACATGACTTTAATACAGTTTGAGTGCATGAAATCATATACAGTTGTATGCAAAAGTTTAGGCACCCCTGGCAATTTCCATGATTTTCAGTTATAAATAAATGGCTGTTTGGATCAGTAATTTCATTTTGATCTATCAAATAAATGAAGGACACAGTAAAAAATCAGTAGTGCAATGAGGTTTATTGGATTAACAGAAAATGTGCAATATGCATCAAAACAAAATTTGACAGGTGCATACATTTGGGCACCCTTGTTATTTTGTTGATTTGAATACCTGTAACTACCTAGCACTGATTAATTGGAAGACAAAATTGGTTTGGTGAGCCCATTAAGCCTTAAACTTCATAGACAGGTGTATCCAATCATGAGAAAAGGTTTTAAGGTGGCCAATTGCAAGTTGTTCTCTATGACTCTCCTCTGAAGAGTGGCAACATGGGGGGGCCTCAAAACAACTCTCAAATGACCTAAAAACAAAGATTGTTCAACATCATGGTTTAGACAGAGGAAGGCTACAAAAAGCTATTGCAATTGCATAGATTTAAGATGTCTGTGTCCACTGTGAGGAACATAGTGAGCAATGCATGGTGAGGATATGGAAGACCACAGGCACAGTTCTTGTTAAGGCCAGAAGTGGCAGGCCAAGTAAAATATCGGAGAGGGCCAGAGGCAAAGGCAAAGGATGGTGAGAACGGTCAAAAACAGCCCATAGACCACCTCCAAAGACCTGTACTACTGGGAATATTGTTGAGGGTCTCATGGATTCCACTCAATATCAGCAGATACTTGAGAATAATGTTGAGGAATCAGTCACAAACTTCAGTTGAAGTTACCCCAGGCCGGGGCAGGATATTTCAAGAAGAGGATGACCAAAAACACTGCTGTTTCAAATGGGTGGGGCCATTTGAGGGGCGTGACTTTTGCAAAGGGGTGTGGCTTTTAAAAATGGGTATGGCTTGTTAAAAGGGGAGTGGTTTTTAAAAAGGGGCATGTGTTTTTTCAAAGGGGCGTGGCTTTCTAATAGGGGCAGGGTCTTGCGCACCCCAATCCTAAAAATTCACCAGCCGCCACTGATCTAATATCAGAAGAAAAAATCTGGATGCCCCTTTGTCGAAGCACTTTATTGACAAGGGACATTAAGGTACAGAGGAATGGCATGAATAGGGAGACACTATTAAAGCAACGTGAAATGTGGTGGATACACCATTTTGACACCTTAATACCCAAAGGCCTTAACAGGGATTTTGATTTGTCATTTGTCGAAGATGGATGAGCCTGTTTCTACCCCATTTGGGAATGCAGTATATAGGGAGGACTTCTAGACCCCTGAAAAAAATATGGGGGGAACACACTAGAAATCTGAAAAATTCCCTGATGAATCATAGTGTGCCCAGACATGGGGTATGTTGTCATGGGGGACAGACTGATATTTTTAGTATTTATCCCATTGAACATATAATTCCCAAATGGGGTAGAAACAGACTCATCCATCTTCGACAAAGAGAAACCTTTTGGATTTGAAAAATGAAAACTATCAATCCATTTGGTCTAAATGAAAATATTGATATGGCAACTTTTAATTGAAGGCTTCATCAATAATAATTTCCTCTTCTTATTTTATATGTAACGAAAATTTATTTTGATAAATGGTTTATCTTTGTTCTTTATATTAAGTGCATATTTTGGAGTGAATATGATGACAGTTTCATTTTGGAACAAAGTATATATTGGGTCCCTTTGTTACATCGCTACTTATTACTGTGGCATTTTAGGATATATTTTGTGCTGTAACCTCTTTTTCTAGGTCTATATTGTATATATATTTGTGAGGGGATTTAATTATGTATGGTTGATTACCAGTGCATTATTATTATGATCGGTTAATCTTTAATAATATATGTTACTTCGTTATCTATTGTTGCATATTTGAGGATTAGTACTGCAATTTAATTTATTTTAGTAGTGTTAAACCAATTATTGTATATTTACCTAGAAAGATATTTTTACTTATGTTTTGAGTATTGATATTTTACTTCCTTGTCAAATGCGCATAAATTCTCTGGCTATTTATGAGTTATTAGCAAACATCCGGCCTTGCTAAATTATATCTGTGTATTGGTTATTTGAATATATATACCTTTAATTACTGCGGGTAGTATTCATGTATATGTTCGCTAATCATAACATAACATATGGCTATACTAGATACTACACTGCGGGCAGTATATATTTATTTATATGTTCGCTCTCCACAATATATTAGCTGGCTCCATATGGTGTTTATAGCTATTTGTATATTAGCTTTAGATTGGCGTTTAGTATTAGAGCTAAATATTTGAGTATTACATCTTGGCCATCGGCTAATCTATTCTAAAAATAATTGTGGAGTTCTGATGTTTTTGGGAGAATTGTGATCTTTATGACACTCCCCCATTTTTGTCCTATCAAGCAGAAGCCGGTATATACCTTGTAACTCATTGGCCATGAGTATATTTGTATGCATGCGCTCTGAGCGGCATTAGATGCCAAATGGGCCCATTAAAAGCCTTGAATGTTCATTGTTACATTATACACCTGATGATGCGGTCATTGTGACCGGTAAAAGCGTTATGTATGCTGTATTTTATATGTTTTTAATAAAGCCAAAATACTTTTATTCATTTGACTTCACAGCTTTTTATAACATTTGATAAATCTCGCTGGACATTATACGCTGGAGCTGCACTTTATCCATTTCACAGCTAGCACTAAGGATATAGGAATTCTCATACGCTTTCAAGTGGAGCAAGGGGCTCAAGGACGGGCTATCACCTGAGTCCAAGCTGTACGAATCTGTGGGAGACTTGCTGTTCTACGTGAGGACAGCTATCTGGACAGCTGCTAAAGGTCTAGGAGGCTCTTGTGGCACTTATCAAGTGCTTTTCATTTTGTAAGTACAATTATTTTCTGAAAACAAAATTAATCCGGTGCACTCAGGGGTAAGAAAAATATGCAGAAGATTGCTTTATTATTTAAAATTCAAAAATGGATGCATGTTAGTGACAAAAAGTCCAGAAAGGGTGTGATCCTGATGCGTTTTGCGCCGTTACAGGCGCTTAGTCATAGGATATGACCCAGGTGTATACCACCCCACCTTATGAAGGGAGATGCAACCAACCAGCGCTCAGAAGGAACGCCCGTCAGACACTCCCCCCATTCAGGTTAAGGTGGAACACTCCTATAGCACACATAAAAAAACAGATAATATAAAAAACATTATGTGAAAATTTAAAAACAATTCTGGAAATAACAAATTTTACAGGCTAATATTAGACCATGAATAGGAAGGGTTAATGAATAAAGGATTAGGATTGAGATACATTGTCTATAAATAGGGAAATTCGTAGGCTAGATGTCCAAAGAAAAAGAAAGGAATATTAGAATTTATTAATGTATGCATTAACATCTCATAGGCTGTTAATTATTTATATAGAGATCTAAAATGAAAATGTATGAAACTCAATATAATTTAAAGATGTATTTTAGTGTTAATGTTGATTAATATTTATGTTTTATATTAATGGTATGTAATATGGGACATGAAATCCAATGTACCTATTACATTTATAACTGCATTTGAGATAATTCAATTTACTTGAAAAAATGTATGAATTAATCTGTAAAGTAGGAAATATCCCACTCTAAATTTATGCCTTTTGGATATCTAGTTTCCAGTTTTAGAATCCAGAATAACTCACGTTTAGTTAGAGACTTGTGTCTATCACCACCTCTGGGATGTCTATTGACTATTTCTATAATCTGGACTCCAAAATCCGGGACATTAGTAAAATGTACCCCATTAAAATGCTTAGCTATTGCTGACTCCTTTTTGTAATTTTTGACATCCCTTATGTGTTCTCTGACCCTATCACGAAATTTGCGTGTGGTCTGACCTACATATTGATGACAACAGTGATTACAGGTGATAAGATAGACCACCCATTTAGATCTACATGTTGCATGAAAATTTATTTCAAAGGATCTGTCATTTACTGAGCAGGTAAAAATGTTACCTAATATCAGCAATTGACAAGCTAGGCAATTGAAGTTATTACATTTAAAGTTTCCCTTCTTGTGTAGCCAGGTTCTATTACTAGAGTGTGTTTTTGTTTTGACCATACTTGGCGACAATTTAGAACCTAAGGTATCTGGCTTCCTGGGAACAAACCTGCATTTACTGATATAAGGTTTGAGTTGGAGATCATTATGAAGTAACCTCAAGTGTCTTTTTACAATAGAGACAATTCTGTTATAGTGAGTAGAGTATGGTGTACTAAAAACCACAGTGTCATTGCTAAAGGAGCTGTTTCGATTTCTGGAAGCTGCATGACTATGTTTCGCTTCCTCTTGTGCTTTATTGAGTATTTTTTTTTATAACCTCTCTTTAGAAGCCTGGTTTTTAGTTCCTCAGACTGGTTTTTATATATGGTGTCATCATTTGTGTTTCTTCTTAACCTAATGAATTGGCTTTTTGGAATTGAATTTAACAAATGAGGGGGATGAGCTGAATGTGCATGCAGAATGGTATTACCTGCAGTAGGTTTACGAAATGTGCTAGAAACAATACACTTATTGCTCATATCACCCTTAAGTGTCAGATCCAAAAAGTGTGTGGAGACCTAGTCACACTGATGTGCACTATTGTGGCACCTTCTTCTGCTTTATTCTATCTATAGATCCGTTGTACTTGAATTGCCGTCAAGTTTTTGGAAGAAGTATTGCAGCCGTGGGTCTGATACATCTGAGGATTACATTTGTGGACTTTACGTCTAAACTACAGATCTTCATTATTTATAAATTATCCTTTTACAAGTAATATCGTCACTGTTGGGTATTTGCTGTGTAGCGTCTAATAATTAGATCTTTGTGATATATATGTTGATTTAATCATATTTGCCTTATCTCATTATCAGAGATCATTTAGAGCTTCACTTTTGCATTGAATCCTGGTATATTCCAGCCGTAGATTGACGACACGATACCACATCCATTTTATCATTATGTTGTACTAATAGTGTTTATATCATATTGTAATTATTTTTCTGGTGTTTAGATACACTTAGTCACATTTTGATATACAATTGTTATTATCACGATTTTTTAACACTATTTTAGGCGCATCTAACTTTTTTATTTATATAAAGTGATCATCGCACTATTAAGAGATTTGTGGCTGATTCAGAGCAAAGATGGGTTTGTGCAGATAAAGGCACATTGAGGAAGATTTCTGCCAGATCCATGCATCGGATCAAGAGAGCAGCTGCTAAAATACCATTACATAGCAGCAAACAGATATTTGAAGCTGCTGGTGCCTCTGGAGTCTGACGGACAGCAAAGTGTAGAGTCCTCCAGAGTCTTGTAACTGCGCATAAACCTTCCATTCGGCCACCACTAACCAATGCTCACAAGCAGAAACAGCTGCATTGGGCAAAAAAAATACATGAAGACTAATTTTCAAACAGTCCTGTTCACTGATGAGTGCCGTGCAACCCTTGATGGTCCAGATGGATGGAGTAGTGTATGGTTGGTGGACGGCCACCCTGTTCCAACAAGGCTGCAACATCAGCAAGGCGGTGGTGGAGTCATGTTTTGGGCCGGAATCATGGGAAGGGAGCTGGTCGGCCCCTTTATGGTCCCCAAAGGTGTAAAGATGACCTCTGCAAAGTATGTGGAGTTCCTGACTGACCACTTCCTTCCCTGGTACAGAAGGAAGAACTATGCTTTCCGTAATAAAATCATCTTCATGCATGACAATGCACCATCTCATGCTGCAAAGAATACCTCTGCATCAATGGCTGCTATGGGGATAAAAGGAGAGAAAGTCATGGTGTGGCCTCCATTCTCCCCTGACCTCAATCCTATTGAGAACCTTTGGAGAATCCTCAAGCAAAAGATCTATGAGGGTGCGAGACAGTTTACATCCAAACAGCAGCTCTGGGAGGCTATTCTGACATCTTGCAAACAAATTCAAACAGAAACTGTCCAAAAACTCACAAATTCAATGGATGCAAGACTTGTGAAGCTGCTATCAAATAAGGGGTCTATGTTAAAATGTAATGTGACCTGTTAAAATGTTTAAAAAGTTAAAATGTTGTTCAAAGTTTGATTGAAATAGCTTTTGATTTCAGTAAATATGCTGCAAACACAACAAATGACAATTTTCAGTTCTTTACAACCTATAAAGTGTTTTGAAACTTACTGTGCGTAATAATTTGGAACAGTGCATTGTAAGTTTTTTATTTTGAAAAAAAAATACTGTTATCATTAGGAGGTTTGTTCAATAAAATTTGAATTGTACTCTTAATAGTTGATAACACGAGAATTATGCTGACTGTTGTTTACATCAATTATTTAGGTAAATGAGAAAGATATCATTGGCATAATAATTTGGAACAGGGTGTAGAGGCTCAGGCAGGCAGTAAAAAAAGGGCCAGTGGAAATTCAAGGCCTAGCAGGAGTTGTGCGCCGGCCACATCGCATTGCACAAGAAGCACATCGTGGGGCGCATGCGGGTCGTCTCCTGAAGTTACTACAAGGCCTCAGCCAAGAAGGCCTCAGGTGCTATTCCCAGTTTATGCCAAGGGATCGCAGTAGGCACAGAGCAGGGCCCTGTCAGACAGGTTCAGTTTGCCAATGCGGTGCTGGATGTGCAAGAAGGTGGTGTGTCTGAATACATGGAGTTAGGGTGTGGTGCAGAGCACAGGTGTGATAGTCCAGGGGGGGCTGATGCTGTTGTTAATCTGCCCTTGTCCTCCCCCCATGGTACTCCTCTCTCTCACTTCTTATTCCAGGATACCATGGAATCGCAGGGAGCTGGTATTGCCGAACACTCCAGTTCGAGTTGTCGTGGCGAGGAGGAGCAGCGTAGCCAGTAGCAGCCCTCAACTTCCTCCGGTCCCCAGCCCATGCAGCGTCCATTGGGAACCGGTAAGAACATGGCTGAGAGGAGCCTCTACAGGAGGGACGGGGTGCACCTCTCTGAGAGGGGCATTGACCTGTTCCTGTGTAATTTAAGCCGTGCTATTTTGTTACACCTATGAGGGTGGCGGCAAGAGCTGTGCCTGTTGGGCTATCTCTTGTGGCAGTTGGCCCATGCCCCGGTTTGCCATCAGAGGTAGAGTGATGGGTCCCCAGGGGGAGTGTCCGCGGGCGTGCGCCTGGGGTCCCTCCCCCATTTGACGTTGATGAGAACTCCCTAAGCCTTCTGCGTGCAGATAAGCTCTGCTTGTGTCGGCATTCACAGGCGCGACCCATCTTCCTAGCGGGGGCTTGCTTATTCTCCTAGCTAGATTGCCGCCACCTGGTGTAGGTTTGCCTTGTTGCTTCCAGACTGTTCTCTTGTTTCATAATAAACGTGACCCACTGGTCTTTTCCCACAGTCTGTGTATTGTGTTTATTCCTAAGTTATAAGTTATATAAGTTATGGTTATAGTTCAGTCAGTTCTATGACTGTTATGTTATAATTCAGCAAGCCAGGAGGATAGGGCATGTGTGTATGTACAGTGTATGTGTGTGTATGTACAGTGTATGTGTGTATGTACAGTGTATGTGTATGTACAGTGTATGTGTGTGTATGGACAGTGTATGTGTATGTACAGTGTATGTGTGTGTATGTACAGTGTATGTGTGTGTATGTACAGTGTATGTACAGTGTATGTACAGTGTATGTGTAGGTGTGTGTATGTACAGTGTAGGTGTGTGTATGTACAGTGTATGTGTGGGTATGTACAGTGTATGTGTTTGTATGTACAGTGTATGTGTATGTACAGTGTATGTGTGTGTATGTACAGTGTATGTGTATGTACAGTGTATGTGTGTGTCTGTACAGTGTATGTGTGTGTATGTACAGTGTATGTGTGTATGTACAGTGTATGTGTAGGTGTGTGTATGTACAGTGTATGTGTGTGTATGTACAGTGTATGTGTGTGTATGTACAGTGTATGTGTGTATGTACAGTGTATGTGTAGGTGTGTGTATGTACAGTGTATGTGTGTGTATGTACAGTGTATGTGTGTGTATGTACAGTGTATGTGTATGTACAGTGTATGTGTGTGTCTGTACAGTGTATGTGTGTGTCTGTACAGTATATGTGTATGTACAGTGTATGTGTGTATGTACAGTGTATGTGTAGGTGTGTGTATGTACAGTGTATGTGTGTGTATGTACAGTGTATGTGTGTATGTACAGTGTATGTGTAGGTGTGTGTATGTACAGTGTATGTGTGTGTATGTACAGTGTATGTGTAGGTGTGTGTATGTACAGTGTATGTGTGTGTATGTACAGTGTATGTGTAGGTGTGTGTATGTACAGTGTATGTGTGTGTATGTACAGTGTATGTGTGTATGTACAGTGTATGTGTAGGTGTGTGTATGTACAGTGTATGTACAGTGTATGTGTGTATGTACAGTGTATGTGTAGGTGTGTGTATGTACAGTGTATGTGTGTGTATGTACAGTGTATGTGTAGGTGTGTGTATGTACAGTGTATGTGTGTGTATGTACAGTGTATGTGTAGGTGTGTGTATGTACAGTGTATGTGTGTGTATGTACAGTGTATGTGTAGGTGTGTGTATGTACAGTGTATGTGTGTGTGTGTGTACAGTGTATGTGTGTGTCTGTACAGTGTATGTGTGTGTCTGTACAGTGTATGTGTATGTACAGTGTATGTGTGTGTCTGTACAGTGTATGTGTAGGTGTGTGTATGTACAGTGTATGTGTGTGTCTGTACAGTGTATGTGTGTGTCTGTACAGTGTATGTGTAGGTGTGTGTATGTACAGTGTATGTGTGTGTCTGTACAGTGTATGTGTAGGTGTGTGTATGTACAGTGTATGTGTGTGTATGTACAGTGTATATGTGTGTATGTACAGTGTATGTGTATGTACAGTGTATGTGTGTGTATGTACAGTGTATGTGTAGGTGTGTGTATGTACAGTGTATGTGTGTGTCTGTACAGTGTATGTGTGTGTCTGTACAGTGTATGTGTGTGTCTGTACAGTGTATGTGTATGTACAGTGTATGTGTGTGTCTGTACAGTGTATGTGTGTGTCTGTACAGTGTATGTGTGTGTGTATATATATTTTAGACTCAGGGTTCATGTTAGGGTGTTAGGTGTAGACATAAATGTATTTTCCCCATAGGAATCAATGGGGCTGCGTTAGGAGCTAAACGCTGCTTTTTTGCAGGTGTTTTTTTTCAGCCGGCTTTCCCCCATTGATTCCTATGGGGAAATTGTGCACAAGCACGTTCAGCCAGCTCACCGTTAACATAAGCAGCGCTGGTATTGAGGTGAGATGTGGAGCAAAATTTTGCTCTACAATCACTTTTTTGCGGTTAACGCCGGGTTTGTAAAAACCCGTAATACCAGCGCTGTCTGTAAGTGAGCGGTGAGCATAAACTGCTCGTTAGCACCGCATAGCCTCTAACGTAGGACTGACGTTGCGTTACAGGCTAAAAGGCTTGCGGTACAGCTATACCGACAAGACTCGTAATGGCTGCGTTGCTGTTTTAACATTGAAATTACCATTTTTTTGCAACTAAAACACAAACGCACCACTCGTAATCTACCTGATTGTTAGCCAGTGTATTCAATTAAAGTAAAAATGTAATAAAATAACAAAAGTGATCGAGGTGATAGCTTTAATAGCTAATTAATAGTGGATCCAGTTGCAAGCGTTCAACACACCGGGGTCCCTTTGTCAGGCATTTTGAATTTCTTTTGATGGTGAACAGTCTATTGCAGGGTTCTTCAAACCATGGGTCGTGAACCATTACTGGGTTTAAAGATCATGTTTGTGTGTGTGTTGTATGAGAGTGTGTGATGTGTGTTGTATGAAAGTGTGTGATGTGTGTTGTATGAGAGTGTGTGATGTGTGTTGTATGAGAGTGTGTGATGTGTGTTGTATGAGAGTGTGTGATGTGTGTTGTATGAGAGTGTGTGATGTGTTTTGTGTATGAGAGTGTGTGATGTGTGTTGTATGAGAGTGTGTGATGTGTGTTGTATGAGAGTGTGTGATGTGTGTTGTATGAGAGTGTGTGATGTGTGTTGTATGAGAGTGTGTGATGTGTCTTGTGTATGAGAGTGTGTGATGTGTGTTGTATGAGAGTGTGTGATGTGTGTTGTATGAGAGTGTGTGATGTGTGTTGTATGAGAGTGTGTGATGTGTGTTGTATGAGAGTGTGTGATGTGTGTTGTGTATGAGAGTGTGTGATGTGTGTTGTATGAGAGTGTGTGATGTGTGTTGTATGAGAGTGTGTGATGTGTGTTGTGTATGAGAGTGTGTGATGTGTGTTGTATGAGAGTGTGTGATGTGTGTTGTATGAGAGTGTGTGATGTGTGTTGTGTATGAGAGTGTGTGATGTGTGTTGTATGAGAGTGTGTGATGTGTGTTGTATGAGAGTGTGTGATGTGTGTTGTGTATGAGAGTGTGTGATGTGTGTTGTATGAGAGTGTGTGATGTGTGTTGTATGAGAGTGTGTGATGTGTGTTGTGTATGAGAGTGTGTGATGTGTGTTGTATGAGAGTGTGTGATGTGTGTTGTATGAAAGTGTATGTAGTGTGTGGTGTCTGTGTTGTATAGGAGTGTGTAGGGTGTATGCTGTATGACAGTGTATGCGGTGTGTGTTGTATGAGAGTGTGTGATGTGTGTTGTATGAAAGTGTATGTAGTGTGTGGTGTCTGTGTTGTATAGGAGTGTGTGGGGTGTATGCTGTATGAGAGTGTATGCGGTGTGTGTTGTATGAGAGTGTGTGATGTGTGTTGTATGAAAGTGTATGTAGTGTGTGGTGTCTGTGTTGTATAGGAGTGTGTAGGGTGTATGATGTATGAGAGTGTATGAGAGTGTATGCGGTGTGTGTTGTATGAGAGTGTGTGATGTGTGTTGTATGAAAGTGTATGTAGTGTGTGGTGTCTGTGTTGTATAGGAGTGTGTAGGGTGTATGCTGTATGAGAGTGTATGCGGTGTGTGTTGTATGAGAGTGTGTGATGTGTGTTGTATGAAAGTGTATGTAGTGTGTGGTGTCTGTGTTGTATAGGAGTGTGTAGGGTGTATGCTGTATGAGAGTGTATGCGGTGTGTGTTGTATGAGAGTGTGTGATGTGTGTTGTATGAGTGTGTGATGTGTTTTGTATGAGAGTGTATGTAGTGTGTGGTGTCTGTGTTGTATAGGAGTGTGTGGGGTGTATGCTGTATGAGAGTGTATGTGGTGTGTGTTGTATGAGAGTGTGTGATGTGTTTTGTATGAGAGTGTATGTAGTGTGTGGTGTCTGTGTTGTATAGGAGTGTGTAGGGTGTATGCTGTATGACAGTGTATGCGGTGTGTGTTGTATGAGAGTGTGTGATGTGTGTTGTATGAAAGTGTATGTAGTGTGTGGTGTCTGTGTTGTATAGGAGTGTGTAGGGTGTATGCTGTATGAGAGTGTATGCGGTGTGTGTTGTATGAGAGTGTGTGATGTGTGTTGTATGAGTGTGTGATGTGTGTTGTATGAAAGTGTATGTAGTGTGTGGTGTCTGTGTTGTATAGGAGTGTGTAGGGTGTATGCTGTATGAGAGTGTATGCGGTGTGTGTTGTATGAGAGTGTGTGATGTGTGTTGTATGAGAGTGTATGTAGTGTGTGGTGTCTGTGTTGTATAGGAGTGTGTAGGGTGTATGCTGTATGACAGTGTATGCGGTGTGTGTTGTATGAGAGTGTGTGATGTGTGTTGTATGAAAGTGTATGTAGTGTGTGGTGTCTGTGTTGTATAGGAGTGTGTAGGGTGTATGCTGTATGAGAGTGTATGCGGTGTGTGTTGTATGAGAGTGTGTGATGTGTGTTGTATGAGTGTGTGATGTGTGTTGTATGAAAGTGTATGTAGTGTGTGGTGTCTGTGTTGTATAGGAGTGTGTAGGGTGTATGCTGTATGAGAGTGTATGCGGTGTGTGTTGTATGAGAGTGTGTGATGTGTGTTGTATGAAAGTGTATGTAGTGTGTGGTGTCTGTGTTGTATAGTAGTGTGTGGGGTGTATGCTGTATGAGAGTGTGTGATGTGTGTTGTATGAGAGTGTGTGATGTGTGTTGTATGAGAGTGTGTGATGTGTGTTGTATGAGAGTGTATGTAGTGTGTGGTGTCTGTGTTGTATAGGAGTGTGTGGGGTGTATGCTGTATGAGAGTGTATGTGGTGTGTGTTGTATGAGAGTGTGTGATGTGTGTTGTATGAAAGTGTATGTAGTGTGTAGTGTCTGTGTTGTATAGGAGTGTGTGGGGTGTATGCTGTATGACAGTGTATGCGGTGTGTGTTGTATGAGAGTGTGTGATGTGTGTTGTATGAAAGTGTATGTAGTGTGTGGTGTCTGTGTTGTATAGGAGTGTGTGGGGTGTATGCTTTATGAGAGTGTATGCGGTGTGTGTTGTATGAGAGTGTGTGATGTGTGTTGTATGAAAGTGTATGTAGTGTGTAGTGTCTGTGTTGGGTGTGTGAGGGGTGTATGTTGTATGAGAGTGTATGCAGTGTGTGTTGTATGAGAGTGTGTGTGATGTGTGTGTTGTATGAGTGTGTGATGTGTGTTGTATGAAAGGTTTTTTTTGGTGTGTGGTGTGTGTGTTGTATAGGAGTGTATGTGGTGTATGTTGTATGAGAGTAGGATTCCCACCTCAGCCATGTTTTCCTGGACACTTATGAGTTACACATGCTGCAGGGTGTGCAGGGAGGAACATGTATTGTGTTTCTGGACAGCACAATTCATATTCCTCCCTGCACACCCTGCAGCATGTGTAACTTCTAAGTGTTCTGTATTTTAAGGGACGGGTGGCAACCCTATAGAGTGTATGCGGTGTATGTGGTATGAGAGTGTGTGTAGTATGAGAGTGTGCCATGTGTGTTGTATGAAAGTGTATGCGGTGTGTGGTGTGTGTGTGTTGTATAGGAGTGTGTGGGGGTGTGTTGTATGAGAGTGTGTGTGTGATGAGAGTGTGTGTGGTATGAGAGTGTGTGTTGTATGAAAGTGTGTGCAGTGTGTGTGTGTTGTATAGGAGTGTGTGTGGGGGGGTGTTATATGAGAGTGTGTGTGGTATGAGAGTGTGCCATGTGTGTTGTATGAAAGTGTGTGCAGTGTGTGGTGTGTGTGTGTTGCATAGGAATGTGTGTGGGGGTGTTATATGAGAGTGTGTGTGGTATGAGAGTGTGTGTTGAATGAAAGTGTGTGCAGTGTGTGGTGTGTGTGTTGTATAGGAGTGTGTGGGGGGTGTTATATGAGAGTGTGTGTGGTATGAGAGTGTGCCATGTGTGTTGTATGAAAATGTGTGCAGTGTGTGGTGTGTGTGTGTGTTGTATAGGAGTGTGTGTGTGTGTGGGGGGGGGGGTGTTGTATGAGAGTGTGTGTGTGTTCTAACCTTTCACAACACATTTTTATGTTTGACTACAACCAGGAACAAAAAACTCCCATATTTTAGTCACTTTGCCAAACACTGCAGCTATCTTCTATGTTACTTCAAAAATTGTCAGACCAAACATTAAAATAGGGATACGAAGGTATGTGGTATCATTGAACTAGGTCTTGAGAAAAAAGTTTGGTCTAGGGTGAGCTAACATCTGGATATCAGATAGTGCAGGTGCACTAAATCCCTCATGTCAGCTATCAGTTAATCGCTCGCTAATCTAATGATTATATACATTTATTGCATTAGACACCACAGCTGGCGTATAGGTTATTTAACTGCTCATATTGTTGTAAAAACCTGTGTTACAACAAACATTTATTGTACTTATATTTTATCAGTTCCAGAACTATTATATATATATAGAGTTCACAGCCAGACTGTTTAGTGTTGGAACTTTGAATAGTATTAAAGGGACACTGAACCCAATTTTTTTTCTTTCATGATTGAGATATAGATTATGTAATTTTATGCAACTTTCTAATATACTATTATAAATTTTTCTTCATTCCTTTGCTATCTTTATTTGAAAAGCAAGAATGTAAGTTTAGAAGCCGGCCCATTTTTGGTTCACAACCTGGGTTGTCTTTGCTGATTTGACATCAACAATAAACAAGTGCTGTCCAGGGTCTGAACCAAAAATTGGCTGGCTCCTTAGCTTAGATGCTTTCTTTTTCAAATAAAGAAAGCAAGAGAATGAGAAAAAAATCATAATAAGAGTAAATTAGAAAGTTGCTTAGAATTGCATGCTTTATCTGAATCATGAAAGAAAAAAATTAGGTTTAGTGTCCCATTTTTTTTTTTTAAATCTGGGCATTTTTGTGGGCAAAAACCAGAGCATTGCAAAGCATAAAAGAAATAACTATGACGGCCACACTTAGGAAACACACTAGCAAAATGAGTTATGTTTGTAATGGTAAAATATTCACACGTCTGTTTTATTAGGGTATATAATTCTTGCTGGATAGAATAAAAGGCATAAAGAAACTGCAAAGCGCCAGTAAATGGAGTATAAAAATAAAATCAAACTTTATTTATCCATTTAAAACATGGAGGGACAGTACCCCTTAGAACAAAAAGACTAAAATGTTTTGGCCAAAGCCGTATTCATAGACCATAAAATCATTTACACACTATTAGCTTAAAAAGCCCTCGCTGGGCCCTGATTGGTGGGAATGTTTCCCTGAAATTTACATTTAAAGGTACAGGGGCAAATTATGTAGTTTCGTTGGAGCCTAACATATGCTTCCACAGACATAGCTAATAAGGCCTAAGCTCTTTTACCAATTTAGCATAAAATAAACACTCATTTAGGTCACTTCATTTATGCTTATCTAATAACTATTATAAAATTCGTCTTCAGACCATATATAATATTCAATTCAATAATGAGGACAAGACATACATACCTTACATATGTCTAAACAAAATCATGATCAAATTTTTAACAATGTATTTAGTAAGAGCATCAAATATATATTGGAGCTAAATCTATTCAATCAAATCCACTTAAGTATCTAAAGTAGCTGTATAGTCAGATCAAAAACAAATCTGTATATGAGGTACAAAAATATATCTCCTGAATGTTTATAAGTTGACCAAATCAGAAATAACCTAATGACACAACCTAAATGCATTGTATTTATCCAAGCTGAGGGCTGTATTTACACGTGCTTCTTAAAGTCATACAAATTCACTTTTTAATAGCTAATTATTATCTGATACATAGTTCATAAGAATAAGTAAGTTAATTGGAACAACTGTGCATATATCTAAAGAGAAAGAAGTATATGTATATATCTCACCAATAGCATACATACATTAGATATATATGTATATTAGATATGTGCATGGCTAAAAAATTCGGTTCGGTTTCGGTTCGGATTGATTCAGACTTTTCAAATTTCGGTTCGGATTGATTCGAATTCGGCAAAATTTGAATGAATTAGATTCGGATTTATTTGGATTCGAATGAATTTGTTTCGGATTTATTTGGATTCGAATAAATTCGGCTGAATTTGGTTCAATTCAGTTCGATTCGGTTCCAAAATTCAGAAATTCGGTATGTTTTAGGTGGGATATGCTGTGTATTAGACTAGTATTATATATGTACTGTATATGTATATTAGGTGTAAGTACTAGTGTAATACACGGCCATCCGAATCTACCGAATAAAGTCAGTAGTTAAGAGCTTTATGGGCTAACACCGGAACATAAAGCTCTTAACTACAGTGCTAAAGTACACTAACACCCATAAACTACCTATGAACCACTAAACCGAGGTCCCCCCACATCGCAAACCCTATAATAAAATTATTTAACCCCTAATCTGCCGACCGGACACCGCCGCCACCTACATTATAGCTATTAACCCCTAATCTGCTGTCCCTAACATTGCCGACCCCTACATTATAGTTATTAACCCCTAATCTGCCCCCCCAAAATGTCGCCGCAACCTAACTACAAGTATTAACCCCTAATCTGCCGACCGGACACCGCCGCCTACTATATTATAGCTATTAACCCCTAATCTGCTGTCCCTAACATCGCCGACCCCTACATTATAGTTATTAACCCCTAATCTGCCCCCCCCAACGTCGCCGCAACCTAACTACAAGTATTAACCCCTAATCTGCCGACCGGACACCGCCACCACCTACATTATAGCTATTAACACCTAATCTGCTGTCCCTAACATCGCCGACCCCTACATTATAGTTATTAACCCCTAATCTGCCCCCCCCCAACGTCGCCGCAACCTAACTACAAGTATTAACCCTTAATCTGCCGACCGGACATCGCTGCCACTATAATAAATGTATTAACCCCTAAACCGCCGCACTCCCGCCTCGCAAGCACTATAATACATTTTATTAACCCCTAATCTGCCCTCCCTAACATCGCAGCCACCTACCTACAATTATTAACCTCTAATCTCCCGCCCCAATGTCGCCGCTACTATAATAATGTTATTAACCCCTAAACCTAAGTCTAACCCTAACCCTAACACCCCCTAACTTAAATATAATTTAAATAAAACGAAATAAATTTACAATAATTAAATAAATTAATCCTATTTAAAATTAAATACTTACCTGTAAAATAAACCCTAATATAGCTACAATATAACTAATAGTTACATTGTAGCTATTTTAGGATTTATATTTATTTTAAGGCAACTTTGTATTTATTTTAACTAGGTGCAATAGCTATTAAATAGTTGTTGACTATTTAATAGCTACCTAGTAAAAATAATTACAAAATTACCTATAAAATAAATCCTAACCTAAGTTACAATTAAAACTAACACTACACTATCATTAAATAAATTAACTACAAGTACCTACAATTAAATACAATTAAATAAACTAAAGTACAAAAAAAAACCCACTAAATTAAAAAAAAATAAATAAAAGGGCCTTTTGCGGGGCATGCCCCAAAGAAAACAGCTCTTTTGCCTGTAAAAAAAAAACACAATACCACCCCCCAACATTACAACCCACCACCCACATACCCCTACTCTAACCCAAACCCCCCTTAAATAAACCTAACACTAAGCCCCTGAAGATCTCCCTACCTTGAGTCGTGTTCACCCAGCCAGGCCGAAGTCTTCATCCGATGGGGCAGTAGAGGACATCCAGACCGGCAGAAGTCTTCATCCAAGCGGGCAAGAAGAGGTCTTCCATCCATCAGAAAAGTACAAAAACAAACAAACACTAAATTACCTAAAGTAAAAACATATTACAAGAATTTTAAACTAATTACACCTAATCTAAGCCCCCTAATAAAATAACAAAGCCCCCCAAAATAAAAAAAATGCCCTACCCTATACTAAATTACCAAAGTTAACAGCTCTATTACCTTACCAGCCCTTAAAAGGGCCTTTTGCTGGGCATGCCCCAAAGAAAACTGCTCTTTTGCCTGTAAAAAACACAATACCACCCCCAACATTACAACCCACCACCCACATACCCCTACTCTAACCCAAACCGAACAAAATAAATTTACTATAATTAAATAAATTAATCCTATTTAAAACTAAATACTTACCTGTAAAATAAACCCTAATATAGCTACAATATAACTAATAGTTACATTGTAGCTATTTTAGGATTTATATTTATTTTACAGGCAACTTTGTATTTATTTTAACTAGGTACAATAGTTATTAAATAGTTAATAACTATTTAATAAATAAATAGCTAAAATAAATACAAATTTACCTGTAAAATAAATCCTAACCTAAGTTACAATTACACCTAACACTACACTATCATTAAATTAATTAAATAAATTAATCCTATTTAAAACTAAATACTTACCTGTAAAATAAACCCTAATATAGCTACAATATAACTAATAGTTACATTGTAGCTATTTTAGGATTTATATTTATTTTACAGACAACTTTGTATTTATTTTAACTAGGTACAATAGCTATTAAATAGTTATTTACTATTTAATAGCTACCTAGTTAAAATAATTACAAAATTACCTGTAAAATAAATCCTAACCTGTTACAATTAAACCTAACACTACACTATCATTAAATAAATTAAATAAATTAACTACAAGTACCTACAATTAAATACGATTAAATAAACTAAACTAAAGTACAAAAACAAAACACATTGAAAGGGCCTTTTGCAGGGCATGCCCCAAAGAAAACAGCTCTTTTGCCTGTAAAAAAACCCCACAATACCACCCCCCAACATTACAACCCACCACCCACATACCCCTACTCTAACCCAAACCCCCCTTAAATAAACCTAACACTAAGCCCCTGAAGATTTCCCTACCTTGAGTCGTGTTCACCCAGCCGGGCCGAAGTCTTCATCCGGTGGGGCAGAAGAGGACATCCAGACTGGCAGAAGTCTTCATCCAAGCGGGGCAAGAAGAGGTCTTCCATCCATCAGAAGTCTTCATCCAGGCGGCATCTTCTATCTTCATCCATCCAGAGCGGAGCGGCAGCATCCTGAAGACATCCGACGCGGAGCATCCTCTTCTTTCTTGATCCGACGACTAAATGACGGTACCTTTAAGTGACGTCATCCAAGATGGCGTCCCTTGAATTCCGATTCAAGGGACGCCATCAGCCAATAGAATGCGAGCACAATCTGATTGGCTGATTGGATCGGCCAATCGGATTGAACGTGAATCTGATTGGCTGATTGAATCAGCCAATCAGATTTTTCCTACCTTAATTCCGATTGGCTGATAGAATCCTATCAGCCAATCGGAATTCAAGGGACGCCATCTTGGATGACGTCACTTAAAGGTACCGTCATTTAGTCGACGAATCAAGAAAGAAGAGGACTTCTGCCGGTCTGGATGTCCTCTTCTGCCCCATCGGATGAAGACTTCGGAATGGCTGGGTGAACATGACTCAAGGTAGGGAGATCTTCAGGGGCTTATTGTTAGGTTTATTTAAGCCCCTGAAGATTTCCCTACCTTGAGTCGTGTTCACCCAGCCGGGCCGAAGTCTTCATCCGGTGGGGCAGAAGAGGACATTCAGACTGGCAGAAGTCTTCATCCAAGCGGGGCAAGAAGAGGTCTTCCATCCATCAGAAGTCTTCATCCAGGCGGCATCTTCTATCTTTATCCATCCGGAGCGGAGCGGCAGCATCCTGAAGAAATCTGACGCGGAGCATCCTCTTCTTTCTTGATCCGACGACTAAATGACGGTACCTTTAAGTGACGTCATCCAAGATGGCGTCCCTTGAATTCCGATTCAAGGGACGCCATCAGCCAATAGAATGCGAGCACAATCTGATTGGCTGATTGGATCCGCCAATCGGATTGAACGTGAATCTGATTGGCTGATTGAATCAGCCAATCAGATTTTTCCTACCTTAATTCCAATTGGCTGATAGAATCCTATCAGCCAATCGGAATTCAAGGGACGCCATCTTGGATGACGTCACTTAAAGGTACAATCATTTAGTCGACGAATCAAGAAAGAAGAGGACTTCTGCCGGTCTGGATGTCCTCTTCTGCCCCATCGGATGAAGACTTTGGCCTGGCTGGGTGAACATGACTCAAGGTAGGGAGATCTTCAGGAGCTTAGTGTTAGGTTTATTTAAGGGGGGTTTGGGATAGAGTAGGGGAATGTGGGTGGTGGGTTGTAATGTTGGGGGGTGGTATTGTGGGGGTTTTTTACAGGCAAAAGAGCTGTTTTCTTTGTGGCATGCCCCGCAAAAGGCCCTTTTAAGGTCTGGTAAGGTAATAGAGCTGTTAACTTTTGTAATTTAGTATAGGGTAGGGCATTTTTTTATTTTGGGGGGCTTTGTTATTTTATTAGGGGGCTTAGATTAGGTGTAATTAGTTTAAAATTCTTGTAATATTTTTTATTTTTTGTAATTTAGTGGGGTTTTTTGTACTTTAGTTTAGTTTATTTAATTGTATTTAATTGTAGGTACTTGTAGTTAATTTATTTAATTTATTTAATGATAGTGTAGTGTTAGGTTTAATTGTAACTTAGGTTATGATTTATTTTACAGGTAATTTTGTAATTATTTTAACTAGGTAGCTATTAAATAGTAAATAACTATTTAATAGCTATTGTACCTAGTTAAAATAAATACAAAGTTGCCTGTAAAATAAATATAAATCCTAAAATAGCTACAATGTAACTATTAGTTATATTGTAGCTATATTAGGGTTTATTTTACAGGTAAGTATTTAGTTTTAAATAGGATTAATTTATTTAATTAATTTAATGATAGTGTAGTGTTAGGTGTAATTGTAACTTAGGTTAGGATTTATTTTACAGGTATATTTGTATTTATTTTAGCTAGGTAGTTATTAAATATTTATTAACTATTTAATAACTATTGTACCTAGTTAAAATAAATACAAAGTTGCCTGTAAAATAAATATAAATTCTAAAATAGCTACAATGTAACTATTAGTTATATTGTAGCTATATTAGGGTTTATTTTACAGGTAAGTATTTAGTTTTAAATAGGATTAATTTATTTAATTATAGTAAATTTATTTTGTTCGGTTTGGGTTAGAGTAGGGGTATGTGGGTGGGTTGTAATGTTGGGGGTTGGTATTGTGTTTTTTTTACAGGCAAAAGAGCAGTTTTCTTTGGGGCATGCCCCGCAAAAGGCCCTTTTAAGGGCTGGTAAGGTAATAGAGCTGTTAACTTTGGTAATTTAGTATAGGGTAGGGCATTTTTTTATTTTGGGGGGCTTGTTATTTTATTAGGGGGCTTAGATTAGGTGTAATTAGTTTAAAATTCTTGTAATATGTTTTTACTTTTGGTAATTTAGTGTTTGTTTGTTTTTGTACTTTTCTGATGGATGGAAGACCTCTTCTTGCCCCGCTTGGATGAAGACTTCTGCCGGTCTGGATGTCCTCTTCTGCCCCATCGGATGAAGACTTCGGCCCGGCTGGGTGAACATGACTCAAGGTAGGGAGATCTTCAGGGGCTTAGTGTTAGGTTTATTTAAGGGGGGTTTGGGTTAGAGTAGGGGTATGTGGGTGGTGGGTTGTAATGTTGGGGGGTGGTATTGTGTTTTTTTTTACAGGCAAAAGAGCTGTTTTCTTTGGGGCATGCCCCGCAAAAGCCCCTTTTAAGGGCTGGTAAGGTAATAGAGCTGTTAACTTTTGTAATTTAGTATAGGGTAGGGCATTTTTTTATTTTGGGGGGCTTTGTTATTTTATTAGGGGGCTTAGATTAGGTGTAATTAGTTAAAAATTCTTGTAATATTTTTTTATTTTTTTGTAATTTAGTGTGTTTTTTTTATACTTTAGTTTAGTTTATTTAATTGTATTTAATTGTAGGTACTTGTAGTTAATTTATTTAATTTATTTAATGATAGTGTAGTGTTAGGTTTAATTGTAACTTAGGTTAGGATTTATTTTACAGGTAATTTTGTAATTATTTTAGCTAGGTAGTTATTAAATAGTTATTAACTATTTAATAGCTATTGTACCTAGTTAAAATAAATACAAAGTTGCCTGTAAAATAAATATAAATCCTAAAATAGCTACAATGTAACTATTAGTTTTATTGTAGCTATATTAGGGTTTATTTTATAGGTAAGTATTTAGTTTTAAATAGGATTAATTTATTTAATTGTAGTAAATTTATTTCGTTTTATTTAAATTATATTTAAGTTAGGGGGGTGTTAGGGTTAGGGTTAGACTTAGGTTTAGGGGTTAATAACTTTATTATAGTAGCAGCGACATTGGGGGCGGGAGATTAGGGGTTAATAATTGTAGGTAGGTGGCGGCGATGTTAGGGAGGGCAGATTAGGGGTTAATAAAATTTATTATAGTGTTTGCGAGGCGGGAGTGCGGTGGTTTAGGCGTTAATACATTTATTATAGTGGCGGCGATGTCCGGTCGGCAGATTAGGGGATAATACTTGTAGTTAGGTTGCGGCGACGTTGGGGGGGGCAGATTAGGGGTTAATAACTATAATGTAGGGGTTGGCGATATTAGGGACAGCAGATTAGGGGTTAATAGCTATAATGTAGGTGGCGGCGGTGTCCGGTCGGCAGATTAAGGGTTAATACTTGTAGTTAGGTTATACTGATATACAGATGTGGACAAGGAACAACAAGGCATGTCAGAAATTTCACAAACGTGAACAAGGGGTGGCATTCTGTGGCGGTCTAGAGAAGTGGTGATGATGCAAAATTCATAAAGATGCAATTGCCTTTATCAAGCGAACAATAAGTGAATACAACACAATAAAGCAACACCATTAGAAAAGAGGTGAATCATTCACTTTCAAGTGGGCGTATATCTCAATGCGTGGCCGGACTTTTAGCCGACTGACATTTGGCAGACGGACATTTGGCCGACACACAAGTGGCTGTCAGATAACAGTCCGGCCACGAGATAGATAGATTTGATAAATAGATACATAGATTAGATAGATCAATAGATGCCATAGATAAATTTGATAGATTCGATAAATAGATAGATAGATAGATAGATAGATAGATAGATAGATAGATAGATAGATAGATTTGATATATAGATAAATAGATTTGATAGATAGATAGATAGATAGATAGATAGATAGATAGATAGATAGATAGATAGATAGATAGATAGATAATTTCCCAGACAGAGAATTACAAGACTTGCGGGCTGGGACCCATGGTAAGGTTCCCAGAGGCAGTTGCGAAGCCTGAGGCTCTGATTAGAACAGAGCACTCTGGAGCGTATCTGCCGTCGGTAGAAATCGGAACATTCTTCGACATTCTGTCCATCGGCCAAATGTCCATCTGCCAAATGTCCGTCTGCATTTTGTCAGAGCACCATCTCAATGACATCACATAAACTCCCAATTTCTGTCCATTGTTAACCCCTACCTGAAAAGATCAAACCTGTTATAGAAACAGCTTGTTATTTAAAGGGGAACTAGATCTAAATCGAAACCAATAAAATCTACATTATGTTCCTGTGTTTTCTTTTAGACCTCCTTAAATGAAAGGTAGCAAATTAAATTCCTGATTCAAACCTTTAGGGTGCATGGTATCTAATCGCCATATCCATTTACTCTCTTTGTATAGAAAATTGTTAATACTATCCCCATCTTGGTTTCTTATCAGCCTGAAAATCACCATGAACCTTAGCTGATTTGACTGATGCCCCTTTAAATTGAAAAAACAATTAGCCAAAGTTACAGCAAAAACCACTGCCCCCAACTTTTTGAAACTTAGCCTGCAGAAAGATGCTATTTCCGAGTAGGGGCAAGATTACATATGCAGTGTTGCCTGCACCGCTGGTTTTTACACGATTTTGGTATCACATATACAGCGCCGCATATAAATGCGGCACCTATATTTCACCCGTCGGCCGCAATTTTTACTCCCATAAGCTAACATAAAACCGTGTCGCAAATTGGTATCACATATATATTAGCCCAAGGACTTATGCGGCAAAAATGGAGATATTTTACTCCATTTTCACCTCGCCACACATAGGCAGGCGCAGCAAGCCTTGCGCTGAGTATGTGAGCACGTAACTCCTGTAACTGCCTGAAAATATTAACTAATGCATGCGCAATATCTATCTACCTCCTTAAAATAACTAACACCTAACGCATGCGCAATATCTATCTACCGCAATCCCCCACTGCAATAACTAATAAAGTATATTAACCCTAATCCCCCATTAACCCACATCGGAACTAATAATAAAAGTATTAACCCCTAAACAATATGCCTAATTAAACTTTTAACCCCTAATCTGCAATTCACACACATCACAAACCTAATAAAAGTAAATAAAAAGAGAGAAGCGCTCAACCTGGGAACAAACAATAGCATAATAGCTTGTTCTATGGCTAGTTACCACCCTAGAAGCAGTCCAGCCCCGAAATACCAGGCAATCCCTCTCCGAACAAGAAAAACAGCAAAACCCCAGACATACGTTTCAGCCTAGTGTGGGCCTCGTCCGTGAGGTGCAGCCATATCCCTCTAGGCACAGTGAGCAACGATTCCACGTCTGGATTCCCGCATCACACTTAGGGAGACTTCATTAAGAGTCATAATTTACATAAATAAAAAGAGAGAGGCTGCTTCTTGGGTGGTAACTAACCATAGAACAAGCTATTATGCTATTGTTCGTTCCCAGGTTGAGCGCTTCTCTCTTTTTATTTATGCAAATTACAACACTTTCTAATTTACTCCTATTATCAATTTTTCTTCGAAGCCGGACCATCTTTGGTTCAGAACCTGGGTAGAGCTTGCTGATTGGTGGGTAAATGTAGCCACCAATTAGCAAACGCTAAACACAGGTGCTGAACCAAGAGTGGTCTGGGTCCTAAGCTTTATGTTCCTGCTTTTTCAAATAAAGATACCAAGGGGTCTATTTATCAAGCTCTGAACGGAGCTTGATGCCCCGTGTTAGGCTCCCCAGAAACACAAGTTATGAAGCAGCAGTCTGTCTGCCTGCTCTGGACCCCCAAGAGAACAAAGAAAAATTGATAAAAGGGGTCAATTAGAAAGTTGCATCAAATTGCATGCTTTATCTGCTTTAGGAAAGGTAACAATTTGGGATCAGTATCCCTTTAATGGCAAAGATGAAATATATGGCATTTGATTAGATAAAGTTTCCGAACAGAGCTTGTTTCCGAACAGAGCTGAAAATTTTCCGTTCGCGAACTGCGAACGCAAACGTCCGCAACTGTTCGCAAGCGGGCGAACCGGGCGAACCGCCATTGACTTCAATAGGCAGGCGAATTTTAAAACCCACAGGGACTCTTTCTGGCCACAATAGTGATGGAAAAGTTTTTTCAAGGGTACTAACACCTGGACTGTGGCATGCCGGAGGGGGATCCATGGCAAAACTCCCACGGAAAATTACATAGTTGATGCAGAGTCCGGTTTTAAGACATAAAGGGCATAAATCACCTAACATTCCTAAATTGTTTGGAATAACGTGCTTTAAAACATCAGGTATGATGTTGTATCGATCAGGTAGTGTAAGGGTTACGCCCGCTTCACAGTGACAGACCAAACTCCCCGTTTAACGCACCGCAAACAACCGCAGATTTGATAGATACATAGATACATAGATTAGATAGATAGATCAATAGATGCAATATACATTTGATAGATACGATAGATAGATAGATGGATAGATAAATAGATAGATTTGATAGATAGATAATTTCCCAGACAGAGAATTACAAGATGTGCGGTCTGGGACCCATGGTAAGGTTCCCAGAGGCAGTTGCCACGCCAGGGGATGTGTATATGGCATGGATTTTAGAAACCGGGAGATGAAAAAAGATGCTTGGTCGGTCCTCCTACTTCAAATTTGGGGCACTGCGCGTGCAATCTACTGTGCCACCAGATATGAGTGGTGTGTTAAGTAGTACTATTCTGATCAGTTTAATACCTGTTACTCCCCCTATCGGGGGACGTGTATATGGCATGGATTTTAGGAACCGGGAGATGGAAAAAGATGCTTGGTCGGTCCTCCTACTTCAAATTTGGGGCACTGCGCGTGCAATCGTGGCCGGACTTTTAGCCGACGGGCATTTGGCCGATGGACATTTGTCCGACGGACATTTGGCCGAAACACAAGTGGCTGTCACAAAACAGTCCGGCCACGAGATAGATAGATTTGATAGATAATTTTTTTTTTATTATTATTTGCACCACTGTTACACCAGATATGAGTGGTGGCACTGGGCAAGTGGGCCTGGCACACACGCTGGCAGGCAGGCAGGCAACTGCAATTAGATTACACTAGCAGACTGATGTTTCACAGTCAAAAACGTTTTTTTTTTTTATTATTATTTACACTACTGTTACACCAGATATGAGTGGTGGCACTGGGCAAGTGGGCCTGGCACACACGCTAGCAGGCAGGCAACTGCAATTAGATTACACTAGCAGACTGATGTTTCACAGTCAAAAAAGTTTTTTTTTTTAATTATTTACACTACTGTTACACCAGATATGAGTGGTGGCACTGGGCAAGTGGGCCTGGCACACACGCTGGCAGGCAGGCAACTGCAATTAGATTACACTAGCAGACTGATGTTTCACAGTCAAAAAAGTTTTTTTTTTTAATTATTTACACTACTGTTACACCAGATATGAGTGGTGGCACTGGGCAAGTGGGCCTGGCACACACACTAGCAGGCAGGCAACTGCAATTAGATTACACTAGCAGACTGATGTTTCACAGTCAAAAAAGTTTTTTTTTTAAATTATTTACACTACTGTTACACCAGATATGAGTGGTGGCACTGGGCAAGTGGGCCTGGCACACACGCTGGCAGGCAGGCAACGCAATTAGATTACACTAGCAGACTGATGTTTCCCAGTCAAAAAAGTTTTTTGTTTTTTTTTTATTATTTACACTACTGTTACACCAGATATGAGTGGTGGCACTGGGCAAGTGGGCCTGGCACACACGCTAGCAGGCAGGCAACTGCAATTAGATTACACTAGCAGACTGATGTTTCACAGTCAAAAAAGTTTTTTTTTTTTTTATTATTTACACTACTGTTACACCAGATATGGTGGCACTGGTTCTAGCCCTAAAAGGGGCTTTTTGGGGTGCTGTCCTTACAGCAGAGATCAGATGAGTCCTTCAGGAATGTAGTGGACACTGAATACACTAGCCTAGCTATCAATTTCCCTATAAAATCACCAGCAGCTACACTGTCCCTCCTCTCACTAAGAATGCAGCTTCCGAATGAATCTAAAATGTCTGCTGTCCAGGAGCTGGGAGGGTCTGGGAGGGAGGGTCTGCTGCTGATTGGCTGGAATGTGTCTGCAGACTGTGAGATACAGGGTCAAAGTTTACTCAATGATGACGAATAGGGGGCGGACCAAACATTGCATATGTTTGCCCGCCGCAGCGAACACGAACAAGCTATGTTCGCCGGGAACTATTCGCTGGCAAACAATTCGTGACATCACTAGAGCTTGATGCCCCGTGTTAGGCTCGCCAGAAACACAAGTTATGATGCAGCGGTCTAAAGAGGGCTGCTCCATAACCTGTCTGCCTGCTCTGAGGCGGTGGACAGACATCGCTGAAAATCAACCCGATCCAATACGATCGGGTTGATTGACACCCCCTGGCCGCAAATCTGCAGGGGGTGGCGTTGCACCAGCAGTTCACAAGAACTGCTGGTGCAATAATAAATGCAGACACTGTATGCTGTTGGCATTTATTGATGTGCGGCGGACATGGTTTGCTATAGCGGATCGTGTCCTTCCGCACAATGATAAATGGACCCCCAAGAGAACAAAGAAAAATTGATAACAGGAGTAAATTAGAAAGCTTTATCAAATTGCATGCTTTATCTGAATTAGGAAAGGTAAACATATGTGATCAGTATCCCTTTAATGGCAAAGATGAAATATATTGATTAGCTAAAGTTTACCATCTCTTTAATTATGACTTCATAGTTTGATATATAGAGGTGTTTAAGGATGGGGCTGGATGTCTACTGATGTTAAGGAAAAACTTATTACCTGCATAGTTAGAGGGACACTCAAGTAAAAATAACTTTTATGATTCAGTTACAGCAGCAGTTTTAAGGCACTTTCCAATTTACTTCCATTAACAGATTTTGTTCTTTATATTCACACTTTCTGGGGAACAAGGTCCTACTGAGCATGTGCACAAGCTCACAGGGTATACGTATGCTAGTCTGTGATTGGCTGATGTCTGTCACATGATACAGGGGGCCAGAAAATGGGAGAAAAAAATACATTTCTCAAAAAAAAATCTACTGCTTATTTGAAATTAAGAGTGGGTGTTAAATCATTGTCTTTTTATTATGCACTTGTTCATTATGCAATTCTCCTGCACTGAGTGGTCCTTTAACCCCAGGCTGTTGTTTTTTTTTGCAGTTATAGTCTATTTACACAATTATTCAACATAGCTTAGCTTGCCCTTAGCTTGTATTTAGCTTGCCCTTAGCTTGTATTTAGCTTGCCCTTATCTTGTATTTAGCTTGCCCTTAGCTTGTATTTAGCTTGCCCTTAGCTTGTATTTAGCTTGCCCTTAGCTTGTATTTAGCTTGCCTTAGCTTGTATTTAGGTTGCCCTTAGCTTGCCCTTAGCTTGTATTTAGCTTGCCTTAGCTTGTATTTAGCTTGCCCTTAGCTTGCCCTTAGCTTGTATTTAGCTTGCCCTTAGCTTTTATTTAGCTTGCCCTTAGCTTGTATTTAGCCTGCTGCGTGCATTTATTCCTCCAGTGTAACTATAGCTAATTATAGTTTAGTTCTCTTAGTCCAGAAAGTAAGTGTAGAGCCAAATAGGCTTGCAGCGACATAAGGGTTAAGGCTGTCAGGGAGAGTGAAGACAGAGGGAGTTTCTTGTGTTTGCAACAATGTTGCTGGGGTAGGGAGGGGCTTACCTTTCTTATGCTGATGACTGCAGTTCCTGTTCCTCTTTGACCTTGGACAAGAAGCTGACAAGTTGATCCTTCTTCACAGAAGCAGATTAGTTTACCATTCTTCTCTCCATCTTCAATTCTTTCATCATGAGGCGTTCCAGAAGATCCTCCGCTCCACCCCTGAGGTTTAGGGAGGGAAAAGTTCCTGTTACTAGGCGTGGATTACAAGAGCAGCAGCTAAGTATTACTGAAGCAGATAGAATTGTTCCCCTTTCTCAAATCATTGAGGAAACCCCCCCTCCCCACCCCCAACCCAGGCCCCTGTTAACATTCCTATTACAACTCCTAGGCAAACCATGCACACTGTAGAAGTTCACCCCCCTCCTGTCTCTCTGCTTCATAGCCAATCTGTCAGTACCTCTGATCCTCAGCCTACCCCCCCCCCCTGTGGGACTAGGTGTGGCACCTCCAGCAGCTATATATTCTAGGGATGTTTGCAGCCCTTCCCCGAAATGCGGCAGGTGCAGTGAGTGGCATCCCTGCTTTTCTCCCTTGCGCAAGCTATCTCAGCAGGTAATCCCCTGCAAAACTTAAATTTAGCCCCTAGTATAGCTATCTCAGCAGGTAATTCCCTGCAAAACTTAAATTTAGCCCCTAGTATCGCCATGTCTACCATATCCACGGTAGCACAGCCGCAAATTTTGGCGCCAGATCCGCCATCTTTAAATCATCCTGTGGGCCTGGACACAGCTCCTCCATCTTTGGCCCCCACCACGAGGCTTTCACTGCCTGTCACACCCTCTACGGTGGCCCCGCCCCCCGCCTCGCAAATTACTAGGAAGTTGTTGTTCCCTAAGCCGACTCCAGCCACCAAGGCTGTCCCACCTACTTTACCACCTGATGCGCAAACTGCGCTCGCTAATGCCCCGTCCGATGGCCTCCTGCACGAGTCGTTGGCCCCAAATCCTCCTAGGCCGCATCCTGAGCAGCCGCTGACGTCACTTCCGGTCGAGCGTAGTTACGCTTCCAGTGAAATCAGCGGTGCCTTCATTCAACCACGCGGCAGAACGGCGATCGTAAGCGCTCTCTGGCCAGGGGCCGCCTCGGTCGCTGGAGGGGCCTTGGGGATACTAGACAAATGTTTAATGTGCGTGGAGGCGGGGAGTCTGTTTTGGCAAGGGGTAGTGTGGCGGTTGTGAGCAGGGCCCAAGCCATTAATAGCACAGGCAGTCATAATAGGCAGATGAATGAGAATGTTACGAATGAGGTTAATATGCAGACACAGAATGTTAACCCTATGGGGATAAATCCTGTTATTAACGAGATTAATGTGCAAACACAGAATATTAACCCTTTAGGGTAAAATCCGGTTATGAATGGTAATGGTAATAATGTTGGTAGGGATTTGCATGTGGAAATGACTGGGCTGAATGCTGCAAATGCTGTGAATATGGCTGCTAATGTTAATGCTGTTCATGTGCCTGTGCAAACGGTTCCTGCTGAGAATGTTCTCGTGCATGGTGGTGTGAATGCTCAAAATGCGGCAAATGTTAATACTGTTCAGGTGTAAATGCAAAAGAGTGTTTCTGATGCTGTTAATGTCCTACAGATGAATGAGCAGCATGCAAGGAATGTTAATGAACAGGTAGGGTTTGGGACCCCTCAGGCCACACCTGGGTTTCCCTTGGTTCAAGGGCAAACTGCTCGCGATTTCCTCTCTGTTTTGCAGGAAGTTTTGTCCGGTAAACAGAACACCACTGTCGCAATAGCATCCGGCATGGCATCCGCGGGAACAGCTTCCTCATCCGCTACAACAGTCCCATCAGCAGCACAGCAGGCAGCCACCGTCAGCTCCGAAGGACTAACCCCTACCGCAGCACAGACTTCTTTAGCAGCAGCAACATCAGCAGCGGAGGCCCCCACCACATCCACAACAGGAAATGGTGAGGCATATGCACCTAATCACCCTAGGGAACACTTATCTGATTCTTCCTCTACTGACTCTGATCTAAGTAGTGACACATCTTTAGGCTTAAAAACTAAAGGGCAAAAACGCATGTACAAGATGCTTAAGGAGATGAGGTCAGGCCAGTTACAAAAAGATCAGAGAATTGAGGCAGTAACTCCATTAGCCCACGGGCAGCCACAAACTCCTTCAACAGTGGTTAGCAGGAAATTAGCTTTAGCTGGCGATGCTTTATCCTGTCCAATTTTCTCGCTTCACGGTCATCTGAAGCAGAAATTGGTAAGGAGAATTCAAGAGGGCAGATATGTGAACATTTTCAAACTTTTTCTTGAAGCACATAGGCAAAAAGAGAAGAGTGCGGATGGAACGGGCCCTAAAAGAGTCAAGCATCCTGAAACATTTGACGAGTGGCTCAAGTGTTTCAGGATCCTTTCTTCTTGCTACTTAGATAAATTTCCAGACCAAGGTCAGGCGCTACTTAAGCGCGCTGACACAATCCACTGGATTTACCAGCATCATAAAGAAGGAGAGTGGAGGGAATTACGATTCCAATCTTAGGAGGAAAATGGCTGGAAATTCAGCGCTAGCATTCGGGTCACAAGAAATGCATTTGTGGTCCCGTCTGGGTGCTGAGAGATCCCCCTCACCACCGTCAGGTAACAGGGGCACAGGGCTGCGTTTTCAAAGCAAGAGTAGGCATAAAGGTAGGGAGTGCTGGGCCTTTCAGGAGAAAAGGTGTGACAAGGGCACAGCATGCCTGTACCGGCACGTATGCAAGTTCTGTGGTGCGCCTCACCCGGGAGCGGATTGCTCCCGAAGAAAGGGCGCTAACATGGATAAATCAACAGCCCGGCAACCCTTTTGCTGTTAAGGGCGCCCACCCCAGTGAGGGTGGACGCTCTTGAGCTATGGTTGCGCACATATCCTGACCGCCAAGCAGCAGGCCTGCTCTTGGGGGGATTTAGGGATGGATTTGTGATACCCACCAACAAATCTGTTGTGGGTTCAAAGAACCATCGTAATCTGAAATCTGCCTATCAGTACCCAGGAGTGGTCAGGGATAAGCTAGTGAAGGAAATAGCTTTGGGGAGAGTAGTGGGCCCCTTTAGCGTCCCACCAATGGATAACTTGGTTATCTCTCCTTTGGGGGTGGTACCAAAAAAGGAACCAGGGAAGTTTCGCCTAATAGCATCTCTCTTACCCTAGAGGTCAATCAGTTAATGATGTGATTGCCCCGGAGCTTAGCAGGGTTCACTACCAGTCATTTGATAAAGCTCTTGACTTGGTCCGTGGGTTTGGGAGAGGTGCTTTATAGGCAAAACTGGATATCGAATCCGCCTTTCGTCTCCTCCCTTTGCCACCGTCATCATTTCACCTTATGGGATGTAAATTTGAGGGTAGTTACTACGTGGACAGATGCTTACCCATGGGGTGTGCCATCTCATGCTCAATGTTCGAATGTTTTAGTACAGTTTTACACTGGGCAGTAGCAAAATTGGTGGGAGGGGACTACCTCGAGGATTTTCTCCTAGTAGGGGAAAGCAATACAGACAGGTGTACCCACCTTATGATTGAGATGAGGAGTCTCATGTCACAACTTGGGGTACCATTAGCAGAGGATAAGACACAGGGTCAATGTACTACTTTGACCTTCCTGGGTATTGAAATAGACACCTTGCAGATGATCTGCAGGTTACCCATGGAAAAGGCACAGCACATGTTGGTTTCAGTTAGGGCGGCTGTTTCCAAACAATACGTATCTTTTAAAAATAGTCTGGATAAATTTCTGTATATAAACAAAATTCATGGATATGATTGCTAGTATTAAATGGGTCACATTTTAATGGGGTTATTTAAGCTTAACTGGAGCTTTTTGTAAGTATTTTAGATTTGTATAGGTTGAACTCGATGGACTTCAGTCTTTTTTCAACCTTATCTACTATGTATGTATGTTACTTGCAGTCCCTTTTGGGTTTGTTAAACTTTGCCTGTAGGGTGATCCCAATGGGCAGGGTTTTTAATAGAAGACTGGAAAGTCCACTTAAGGGCAACCCCTGCGTGTCAGAGAAAATACTTGTCTCAAAGGACATGAGGGACGATCTGAAAGTCTGGGAGATGTTTTTAAGCCAATTTAACGGCATTACTGTCTGGCGATCTGCCCCGATATCTAGCCAGATTTTGCATCTGTTTACAGATGCAGCGGGGTCCCAGGGTTACGGTGCCTATTTCCAAGGGGAATGGTGCTCCGGACCCTGGCCTTTGGAATGGAGTTCTACTCCCATTATCAGGAACATGACTCTCCTCGAATTGTTCCCAATTGTCATGGCAGTTGAGCTGTGGGGACAGAGGCTGCGGAATAGGTCGGTAATATTTTGGACAGATAACTTAAGTGTTGTGCATTCCATTAATAGAATTTCCGCTTCCTCTGTCACTGTGGTTCGATTGTTGCGACATCTAGTTTTGAGGTGCCTTCAGCTCAACATCCATTTCCAAGCGAGTCACGTGCCAGGGGTCAATAACGTTATAGCAGATGCCCTATCTAGGTTTGATTGGGCTACTTTTAGATGATTAGCGCCACGAGCGGCAGAGTAAGGGCTAACCTGTCTCAGTTTTCTTTGGCAGCTAGTGGAACCTGGCTCTCCTTAATCCCATTAGTCCGCTCATCCCTCGCCCCAGCGACCTGGCGAACCTACGTTAGCCACTGGAAGGAATGGGACCAATTCTGCACTACGCGGAGGGCGGAGTCATCAGTCAGCTCTCAAGTGATGCTTGAGTGAGTGGCTAGTAAGCATGCAAGCGCAAGGTTTGCGAAAAAGGGGCGGTCCAGTCTTGCCTAGCAGCCCTATCATTCTTCTTCAAACTGCTGGGATCAGGGGACCCCAAAGGCTGTTTCATCATTAGGCAGACTCTCAAGGGTTGGGGGCGGATGCAGCCCAACAAGGGAGATATTAGGGAACCTATCACTCGGGACCAGCTTGAGAGGCTGGTAGCGGTCTTACCTAGCATTTGCAATTCAGAATTTGAGGTCTTACTTTTCAAAGCAGCCTTTGTCCTGGCATTCGCAGGGGCCCTGCGGATTACAGAACTAGTGTCCCCGTCGAAAAAGCATATGGACAGAGGGGTGCAATTTGATCATGTCAAAATTTCGCCACCCTCTGTTTTACATTTTATACCTAAATCTAAAACAGATCAAGCAGCTAAGGGTACTTGGCTCACTTTTGCAGCGCAAGGGGATCTTTGCTGCCCCTTTGCGACATTGGCAGCATACGTGCGGCATAGGCCAGCGGTGGCCAGCCAATTCTTAATGCATGAGAACGGGGCGGCTCTTTCGATCTACCAGTTTCGTAGAGTCTTAGCGCTTGCTGTAGAAGTGGCTGGTTTTGATCCCTCTAGGATTACCCCTCATTCGTTCCGGATTGGAGCGGCTACAAATGCTGCATTACAAGGGGCACAGGAGCATACTATTAAAAAATTGGGTCGCTGGCGATCGAACCATTATAAATTGTATGTTCGTCCATTATCAGGTAGCAGTGGTTCTCACCCAATGTAACGAGAAAAGAGGGGGGGGGTGTTGGTTTTATGCTTAGCTAACACTTGTTTCTATCTTCCAGGTATACGCAAGGCTGCAACAAGGGTATGGATCGTGGGCCATTCCTTCATTCATTGGGCAGCGATCCGTGCTCTCAACATGGTTGGGGGGCAGAATTTGGGTTTCCCTGCATCCAAGGCTTCCATCCGATGGCTGGGGTTTAGGGGTATGTGCTGGCCCCAGCTTCCCAATGTTCTCACAGATGCCCATAGGCGGTGGGGTAAACCCCACATTATTCTAATACACTTAGGGGGTAATGATATGGGCGCCATTCCATCGCTAGAATTGACCAAAATTATTCAGTCTGACCTAGGCTGGCTAAGGGCATGGATGCCGGGGGTAATTATAGGCTGGTCAAACGTAATAGCGAGGCGCCAATGGCGATATATGGGATCCTCGGGCACAGCCTATAGGGTGAGCAAGAAGCTGAACAGGGATGTGGGGGCGGCTGTCACTGGTTCCCAGGGCTTCGTGGTACGGCCGACAAGCGGGAGCTCTATAGACCCGATGGGGTTCATTTATCTGATATAGGGCTAGACTTATTTTGAGGTGATTTGACAAGGGCTCTCGCTCCCTTCCTGTAAGTCAGGTCAGGTGGGTGGCGGCAAGTGATACCTGAGATGCTATCCCTTGTGGCAGGAGGTTTGCGGCCCAGGAGCGGCGAACAGGGGGAGTGACGGCCAGGCTGATGAGGGTGGGGCCGATTACTTCAGTTAACTGGAGTGCCCCTCCCTCCGGGTAGGTAGGCCAGAAGAACTCGGAACACCCCTAGTAGCATCTCCATCCCTCGTGCAGAGTTTTCTGCTGTTGCCTTACATCCGGCCGCTCTCCTCTGTAGTCCGGGGGGTTAGTCTTAGCCTCTTATTTGCCGCCATCTGTTGAGTTATTTATCTGTCGGTTTATTTAATAATTAATCCTAAAAGTTATAGGTTAATAAAAGGGACCAGTGATGGTTCAAATTTTACCCAAACATTGTGTCTGTCATTATTAAGGGTAGGCCCTGTGTGCCAATTAAAGCATAGTTATGTTTAGTATGTTTATTGAAGGTTATAGTTTCCCCCTCTTTCCTGGGATCGACAAGGTAAGCCTTTAATCCCTTATGCATCTTTACACAGACTCACAATTATTCAGTTACTATATTAGAAGTTTATACTCCCTCAGATAACTTTACTATGTGCAAACAGGTCCAACAGTGACCAAATGTCACTGAGGGGAAATCATTTTTTTTTTTAAGATTATGGCAAAGAATCTATTTTTGTTATAACAAGTTTATTCTCCCTCACATACGTTTGGTGTGTTCAATGGGGTCCAATACTGACCTTTGCTGTCATTAAGGGGACGTATATATATGATATTGTAATAGATGATATAAAGTTTTTTTCTCATTATAGAGATATGATATTTATCTGGGTTTAAGAGTGGCCATTTCTACTTCTACTTTACTAAGGTTTGTGTTAAAAAAAATCCAAAAACAGGTTTCCATAGGGTTGGTCCTGTTTATATATCCCCCCAACCTACCTACCCCTCTTTTTACATTTATAGTTTCGTGGTCGAAGAGTGGCCACTAATTTTCATTTGAGGTGTGTTTAACTCTTATTTTTTTGGTATATGTTAGGGGGTTCCTGAATACTTAAAGGGACACTGAACCCAAATTTTTTCTTTCGTGATTCAGATAGAGCAGACATTTTAAGCGACTTTCTAATTTACTCCTATTATCAAATTTTCTTCATTCTCTTGGTATCTTTATTTGAAATGCAAGGATGTAAGTTTAGATGCCGGCCCATTTTTGGTGAACAACCTGGGTTGTTCTTGCTGATTGTTGAATAAATTCACCCACCAATAAAAAAGTGCTGTCCAGAGTTCTCAACCAAAAAACCTAGATGCCTTCTTTTTCAAATAAAGATACTAAGAGAATGAAGAACAATTGATAATAGGAGTAAATTAAAAAGTTGCATGCTCTATCTGAATCACGAAAGAAAATTTTTTGGTTCAGTGTCCCTTTAATAGTGATGTGCAGCCAAGGACTTTTCGTTTCGGACTAAATTTTTGCTCCAAATATTTAGGGAAATTAGTTTCCCTGAATATTCAGTGTCTGCACTATTCATTATTTGTTTAATTTTAAACTGAATTTTAGTTAAACATTTATATTCATTTCTGTTAAAACAAATTTGAATGTTTGAAAGCTACAGGTGAAAAGTTCTCCTGTAGCTACAAATAGTAAAAATACTTACCATAAAATGGTAACTTTAGTGCAGATCCTGGGAGTCGAGTGCACTAAGCCTCCTGTTAGCGTATCAGGGGCACTGGCAAGAAGAGGTTCGGGTTTGCACTCATTCCAGTGCGTGTTAAAGGGACAGTCTACACTAGAATTTGTATTGTTTTAATCCCTTTATTACCCATTCCCCAGTTTTGCATAACCAACACAGTTTTATTAATATACTTTTTACCTCTGTGATTACCTCTGTGATTTACCTCTGTGATTACCTCTGTGATTTACCTCTGTGATTACCTCTGTGATTTACCTCTGTGATTTACCTCTGTGATTACCTCTGTGATTACCTCTGTGATTTACCTCTGTGATTACCTCTGTGATTTACCTCTGTGATTACCTCTGTGATTACCTCTGTGATTACCTCTGTGATTTACCTCTGTGATTACCTCTGTGATTTACCTCTGTGATTACCTCTGTGATTTACCTCTGTGATTACCTCTGTGATTTACCTCTGTGATTACCTCTGTGATTACCTCTGTGATTTACCTCTGTGATTTACCTCTGTGATTTACCTCTGTGATTTACCTCTGTGATTTACCTCTGTGATTACCTCTGTGATTACCTCTGTGATTACCTCTGTGATTTACCTCTGTGATTACCTCTGTGATTTACCTCTGTGATTTACCTCTGTGATTTACCTCTGTGATTACCTCTGTGATTTACCTCTGTGATTACCTCTGTGATTACCTCTGTGATTTACCTCTGTGATTACCTCTGTGATTTACCTCTGTGATTACCTCTGTGATTACCTCTGTGATTTACCTCTGTGATTACCTCTGTGATTTACCTCTGTGATTACCTCTGTGATTTACCTCTGTGATTACCTCTGTGATTTACCTCTGTGATTACCTCTGTGATTACCTCTGTGATTACCTCTGTGATTTACCTCTGTGATTACCTCTGTGATTTACCTCTGTGATTACCTCTGTGATTACCTCTGTGATTTACCTCTGTGATTACCTCTGTGATTTACCTCTGTGATTACCTCTGTGATTTACCTCTGTGATTACCTCTGTGATTTACCTCTGTGATTACCTCTGTGATTTACCTCTGTGATTTACCTCTGTGATTACCTCTGTGATTTACCTCTGTGATTACCTCTGTGATTACCTCTGTGATTACCTCTGTGATTACCTCTGTGATTTACCTCTGTGATTACCTCTGTGATTTACCTCTGTGATTACCTCTGTGATTTACCTCTGTGATTACCTCTGTGATTACCTCTGTGATTTACCTCTGTGATTTACCTCTGTGATTACCTCTGTGATTTACCTCTGTGATTTACCTCTGTGATTACCTCTGTGATTACCTCTGTGATTACCTCTGTGATTTACCTCTGTGATTACCTCTGTGATTTACCTCTGTGATTTACCTCTGTGATTTACCTCTGTGATTACCTCTGTGATTTACCTCTGTGATTACCTCTGTGATTACCTCTGTGATTACCTCTGTGATTACCTCTGTGATTTACCTCTGTGATTACCTCTGTGATTTACCTCTGTGATTACCTCTGTGATTACCTCTGTGATTACCTCTGTGATTACCTCTGTGATTTACCTCTGTGATTACCTCTGTGATTTACCTCTGTGATTACCTCTGTGATTTACCTCTGTGATTACCTCTGTGATTACCTCTGTGATTTACCTCTGTGATTTACCTCTGTGATTTACCTCTGTGATTACCTCTGTGATTTACCTCTGTGATTTACCTCTGTGATTACCTCTGTGATTACCTCTGTGATTACCTCTGTGATTTACCTCTGTGATTACCTCTGTGATTTACCTCTGTGATTTACCTCTGTGATTTACCTCTGTGATTACCTCTGTGATTTACCTCTGTGATTACCTCTGTGATTACCTCTGTGATTTACCTCTGTGATTACCTCTGTGATTTACCTCTGTGATTACCTCTGTGATTACCTCTGTGATTTACCTCTGTGATTACCTCTGTGATTTACCTCTGTGATTACCTCTGTGATTTACCTCTGTGATTACCTCTGTGATTTACCTCTGTGATTACCTCTGTGATTACCTCTGTGATTACCTCTGTGATTTACCTCTGTGATTACCTCTGTGATTTACCTCTGTGATTACCTCTGTGATTACCTCTGTGATTTACCTCTGTGATTACCTCTGTGATTTACCTCTGTGATTACCTCTGTGATTTACCTCTGTGATTACCTCTGTGATTACCTCTGTGATTTACCTCTGTGATTACCTCTGTGATTACCTCTGTGATTTACCTCTGTGATTTACCTCTGTGATTACCTCTGTGATTACCTCTGTGATTTACCTCTGTGATTACCTCTGTGATTTACCTCTGTGATTACCTCTGTGATTTACCTCTGTGATTTACCTCTGTGATTACCTCTGTGATTTACCTCTGTGATTTACCTCTGTGATTTACCTCTGTGATTACCTCTGTGATTTACCTCTGTGATTACCTCTGTGATTTACCTCTGTGATTACCTCTGTGATTTACCTCTGTGATTACCTCTGTGATTTACCTCTGTGATTACCTCTGTGATTACCTCTGTGATTTACCTCTGTGATTACCTCTGTGATTTACCTCTGTGATTACCTCTGTGATTTACCTCTGTGATTACCTCTGTGATTTACCTCTGTGATTACCTCTGTGATTACCTCTGTGATTTACCTCTGTGATTACCTCTGTGATTTACCTCTGTGATTACCTCTGTGATTTACCTCTGTGATTTACCTCTGTGATTACCTCTGTGATTACCTCTGTGATTTACCTCTGTGATTACCTCTGTGATTACCTCTGTGATTACCTCTGTGATTTACCTCTGTGATTACCTCTGTGATTTTCCTCTGTGATTACCTCTGTGATTTACCTCTGTGATTACCTCTGTGATTACCTCTGTGATTACCTCTGTGATTTACCTCTGTGATTACCTCTGTGATTTACCTCTGTGATTTACCTCTGTGATTTACCTCTGTGATTACCTCTGTGATTTACCTCTGTGATTACCTCTGTGATTACCTCTGTGATTTACCTCTGTGATTACCTCTGTGATTTACCTCTGTGATTACCTCTGTGATTACCTCTGTGATTACCTCTGTGATTTACCTCTGTGATTACCTCTGTGATTTACCTCTGTGATTACCTCTGTGATTTACCTCTGTGATTACCTCTGTGATTACCTCTGTGATTACCTCTGTGATTACCTAGTATCTAAGCATCTTCTGACTGCATCCTGATCAAATACCTCCCTGACCATCAGCACAATGTTATCTATATGGCTCACCTGAACTAGCACTCCCCTGTTGTGAAAAGCAAATAAAAAAACATGTGATAAGAGGCAGCCTTCAAGGGCTTAGAAATTAGCATATGAGCCTACCTAGGTTTAGCTTTCAACTAAGAATACCATGAGAACAAATTTAATGATAAAAGTAAATTAGAAAGTTGTTTAAAATTACATGTCCTTTCTGAATAATGAAAGTTTAATTTTGACTAGACTGTTCCTTTAAGGTAAGTATTAACCCTTAATAGAAACTAATGAATACCAATGATTTTCAACAGTATTTTTTCATTTTCTTTAATCTTTGTTGGTGCATTCATTCGGATTTTCATTTCGTTAAACCAAGACAAAAATCTGATTTTCGGCACGAATGTGTATTTGTCTTAATGCGAATGCACATCTCTATACCCTGTTATAAAAAACCTGAGGTAAATAAGAAAGAACAAGGTTTACAGGTTAATTTACATTATTTAGTGGCGTGTATTATTTTGCTAATTTAAACTTACTGATCATAGTTAGTTTTCCTTTCATTAGTTTTTATGTTTAGACATAGATGCCATTGTAAATCTATCCTTTCTAGAATGGCTTTCATTTATAGTTGTCACACATAGCTGATTCTAAATGATCCATAGCCTAGGGAGGCAGATTTGGGGGGGGGGGGGCAGCACTTTTTGAGTCTCACTACACACACGCTCGTTACACCCACACATAAATACTCACTGCACTACACACACTCACACTACACACGCTTGCTACACCCACACATAAATACTCACTGCACTACACACACTCACACTACACACGCTCGCTACACCCACACATATTCACTGCACTACACACACTCACACTACACACGCTTGCTACGCCCACACATAAATACTCACTGCACTACACACACTCACACTACACACGCTCGCTACACCCACACATAAATACTCACTGCACTACACACACTCACACTACACACGCTCGCTACACCCACACATAAATACTCACTGCACTACACACACTCACACTACACACGCTTGCTACACCCACACATAAATACTCACTGCACTACACACACTCAAACTACACACGCTTGCTACACCCACACATAAATACTCACTGCACTACACACACTCACACTACACACACTCGCTACACCCACACATAAATACTCACTGCACTACACACACTCAAACTACACATGCTTGCTACACTCACACATAAATACTCACTGCACTACACACACTCACACTACACACACTCACACTACACACACTCGCCATATACACATACATACATGCACACTTGAACATTTGCTCTGGAAATGCCATGAAAAAAAGTCATGTTACACCCTCACCAAAAAATGTTACGGCCAAAAGGACATAAAACCTGGAGGGAGGGACAGCAGAATTATGGGTGCCTAGGGCAGCAAAAAACATAAATATACTGCTCATGGCGCTAACGTTATTGCAGTACATTTTGCTTTAACATATGTTGCTGTATAATATATTATTAGATTGGGGAGTTTAATATTTGTAATTTACATATTTTTTATATTTGCATAAGAACTGAAATTTGCATTAATGTAAATAAGAATTGTGTAAATACAGATTTAGAGACCCAATTGGCCCTCCCTCTGCTCCCAAGAAAAGGGATATGACAGTAGTTCCAACCAAAGTGTTTAGTGCCCTATATAACTCACTAGGAGTGCAAGACATATGGAGGAGACATAATCCCACGGGCAGAGATTACACCTGTGCTTCTCGAGCACATAACTCACTCTCCCGAATTGACCTCTTTCTCACTTCTACCTCCCTAGAGCTATTGATTACTGATACCAAGATTGCTAATATAACTATCTCAGATCATGCCCATATTTTTTTGACTCTTTCACAATCTTCACGACCGGCTAATAAGAGAGTGTTTAGGTTTCCAACTTATCTCATAAAATCTCCTGACTTTGTAATGTACTTAACAAGACAATGGGACGACTTTGTAGCCAACAACAGACCACATTTATCCAACCCGATTCTTTTCTGGGAAACGGCCAAGGCAGTCCTTAGGGGCGACATAATTGCATATCTTACTAAACAAAAGCGTTTACAACACGGGAAAGAAGAGCACTACAATGCTCAATTGACTACCACCTTTGTTCAATATTGTCAGGCCCCTACCCCACAGAGCAGAGCCTCTTACTTTGCGGCAAGGAAAGAGAGAGACACCTTCTTGTTACAAAACACAATCCATAGGGATAACAGGAACCAAGGATTTTATTTAAGACATGGTAATAGGTCAGGAAGATCCTTGGCTTCACTGGTCAAAATTAAACCGGCAAATAGGGGGGTCCCAGTAATTAGGAGCCAGGGCCGCTTAACAAATGATAAGTCTGCTATAGTATCAGAATTCACGGATTTCTACACTAACCTTTATCAGTCACAACCATCTCATGAAACTGCACAACAGAACTTTTGAAACAAACTTACTTTCCCTAAAATTACAGATGATCAGTTAGACAATTTGAATACCCCGATATCCCAAGAAGAAGTCACTCAAACTAATTAATCCCTGGCCCTCGGGAAGATGCCGGGCCCTGATGGGCTCCCCGCTGAATTTTATTGGCTGCTATCGGGCCAAATTGCCCCGATACTAACTACTCTATTCGGTCATTACTTCACAGGCCAAAGTGCCCCCTCCTATAGTTTTTCGGCAGCAAATATTACAGTCATACACAAAACAGGTAAAGACCCCACTCTCCCAGCATCGTACAGACCAATATCTCTTTTAAACGTTGATTATAAACTGCTAACCAAACTCTTGGCCAATCGACTAAAACACCTACTCCCACATATTTTACACCCAGATCACTCCTAACCGATCTTTGGTAACAAACATTCAGAAAGTTCTTCACGCGATCTCACACCACTGGCTGGCTATACAGGATGGATCTCTTCAGTCTCTCCCGGAGGCCTTCCTGCTATCCTTGGACGCAGAGAAGACCTTCGACAGAGTGGAGTGGACCCACCTGTTTCACTCCATGGAGACCTTCGGTATTTCAGGCCACTTTACCACCTTCCTTAAAAATGTCTATTCTAGCCCAATAGCATACCTATTGATTAATAACTTCTACTCCCCCCCTGATCCCCCTCAATAGAGGAACATGTCAGGGCTGCCCCCTCTCTCCACTCCTTTTCAACTTGGCACTGGAACCACTTGCGGTTTGTCTGAGAGATGTCTTCCCTGGTATTCAGATTAATTCCCATAAATTTCAAATAGCCCTCTATGCAGACGATATGTTGCTCTTTATCTCAAATCCCCAAGTACACGTCCCAGTTATTTTAGACACTATTGAAATGTTTGGACAATTTTCGGGATACAAAATTAATATCTCAAAATCGGAAATCCTGTGGTTGCATAGTAAATCTGATAATGTCGCAGAGCTATACCCTTTTCGCCCGGTAAACTCCTGCCTAACTTATCTTGGGATTCATATCTCTGCTAACCCCCAACACTGGTATTCTCAGAATTTATCCCCCCTGATCCAGCAAATCAAATTAGATTTTAAGACTTGGCAGAACTTACCACTATCTTTAATGGGTAGAGTCCACATCATTGGGTTCTTCCCAAGATTTTTATACCCTCTACATATGCTCCCCCTGTTACTCCAACGGAAAGACATGGCCTTTTTAAATGCCATATTCCGAGCCTTCCTCTGGAAGGGTGGTGTTAGGCGACTGCACATAAATTATATCTGCCTTACTCGAAAGGGGGGTTATGCCTCCTAAACCTGCTATATTATAATTGGGCCTCTCTGGCAAAATTGGCGTTGGATTGGAAACTAAATACACAACACTTCTCTAGTGCTGAGTTGGAGGAGGCCTCCTTGCCTTAGGTGTCTCTCGCTTTCCTACGACACGCTGCTTTATCTGAACTGCCATTAACGGTACAATGTCATCCCCTGTTTAGGGATGTACTCCTGGGCTGGTACACCATGGGGCCCATTTATCAAAGGGCTTGCGGACCTGATCCGACACTGCGGATCAGGTCCGCAAGACCTCGCTAAATGCGGAGAGCAATACGCTCTCCGCATTTAACATTGCACCAGCAGCTCACAAGAGCTGCTGGTGCAACGCCGCCCCCTGCTGACTCCAGGGAGGTGTCAATCAACCCGATCGTATTCGATCGGGTTGATTTCCGGCGATTTCTGTCCGCCTGCTCAGAGCAGGCGGACTGGGTTATGGAGCAGCGGTCTTTAGACCGCTGCTTCATAACTTGTGTTTCTGGCGAGTCTGAAGACTCGCCAGAAACACGGCCCTTCAAGCTCCATACGGAGCTTGATAAATGGGCCTGCATGACCAAGGCTCTACCATGGGACTCTAGCCACACAAAATATCTTCCCATCACTGGGAACCCGAGATTTCAACTGGGCATCCTGTATCCCATTTTTCAGACCTGGAGAAATCGAGGACTACACAATGTAGATAAACTATTAGACCATGCCACCAAATCAGTCCTACCTTTCGACGCCCTATGTTGAACATTTCTAATCCCATACACTAGCAGATTTGCTTATTTTCAAGCCCGACACAATATAAATCATGTCTTACGGAACTGTGAAACATTTTGGACTGCCTCGCCTTTGAAGCGCACTATTGTGCAATTTCAAACACATAACTTTTCCATATCTTCGATTTAGAGGGAGCTGATAAATATTAAAGTTGCTCTCATGGTATCACACCTTTTTAACACTTGGAATAGGAGATTACTTACGTTACCCTCTCAGAAAACTATATTGGACAGTCTTACTTTTACATGGTCTGCGACATTAGCAGCTGACCTTAGAGAATCACAGATACGGGTTATTTACCAGGATTACCTGACACCTGGGAGATTGAGTAAATGGAGAAAAGACTTTTCCAATATATGTGGTAAATGCTCCTATCCAAACCCTGACTTTCTGCATTATATCTGGTATTGCCCCAAAGTTCGCAGATTCTGGAACCAGGTATCTTTCTGGCTCTCCAAGATCACGACTACCCCATCACACTTACGCTCATACAAGTGCTATTCCTTGAACAGATGCCAGTCCCGAGACAAGACAGGAAACTTCTTACTAATATTATTCTTCTGGCAAGGAAGTGTATTTTTTACAAAATGTTTTGTTATATAAGCAATATGATACTTTATATGATGTTAATGTAAGAGTAGCTCGTTTTATTGCAAAATGGAGGCTCTTTTTGAAGTCTTTAGACCTCCCAACTCAGAGACAGATTCTTTATCCATTCAGAAATACTATATATATGCTAGAAGTGAACCTACGGGGTGAATGGAATGTTTGGTCAGAGGGGGTGAGATCAGGAGAGAGGGCGGGAAATGCATGACATAATTATTGCAAGCCTGATGATGTCTAATAATTCACTATGTATTCTGATGTTTAGAAATGTCACTTACTGCCATACATAGCAAAATTTGTTTTGGTTTCATCTTATTTTATTATTTTTATTTTATTTTTATTTTGTTAGGTTTGTTCTCTTTCTAATAGAAGACAGAGTCCCACCCTGGGGGTTTATATACAACCTAGGGTGCTTTCATTTTCAAAGTTTAAAAAAAGTTATAAAATTGTTCAATAGGTGATGTTATTGAGATCTACCCCTTCTTGTGAAGGGGACTCTCCTAGACATTCAACCAACTGCTGACTCTGATTGTCGCTTTCCCTTTATCACTTATACTTTACTGCATGATCATGTAAATCGACTGTCGTAACCATGTATGTTGGAAAATATTTTTGCTTACCTGATGATAATAAAAATAAAAGTTTTAAAAAAAAAGAATTGTGTAAATCTGAATTCAATATAACAAATTAGTTTTATTCCCTTCCTGTAAACTAATCCCTCTATCAGAGAGTGTCAGTTCTATGGTTTAACTGTTGTGATTGTTTCTTTATTAAATCAGCACACAGGATAGAAAAACATTTATAGATATTTTATACATTTGTTAAAAGATAATTGAATAACCATAATCTAAATCAAAGAGATGAATTTCTTAGCAGAGCCAGCAGGAGTCCCACGCACAAAGCGAGAATGGCGTAGCTGGATTTTACTCCGGAGGCGCCGCTAGTGTTGCACAAGTCTGTGTCACAGCAGGAGACCGAAGTGGAAGCCCCCAGAATACCAATGCCAGTCTCTTGGCAGATTGCTGCACATTCCTTAGTGATGGATGCAAAGGATATGCCAGCTACAGAAAATAAACATAAGGTAAAAAATGCTGTACTGAGCTAACAATAATTAACTTAGAAAGACATGAAACCCAAATTGTTTGTTTTGTAATTAAAGGGACAGTCTAGTCAAAAAATTTCATGATTTAGAAAGGCCATGCAATTTTAAACAACTTTCCAATTTACTTTTATCATAAATGTTGCTTTGTTCTCTTGGTATTCTTAGTTGAAAGCTAAACCTAGGTAAGCTTATATGCTAATTTATTAGCCCTTTAAAGCCACCTCTTATCTGAATGCATTTTGACATATTTTTTTCACAGCTAGAGGGTGTTAGTTCATGTGTGCTATATAGAGAGAAGTTACCAAGGAGTCAGCACTGATTGGCTAAAATGCAAGTCTGTCAAAAGAACGGAGATAAGGGGGCAGTCTGCAGAAGCTTAGATACAAGATAATCACAGAGGTAAAAAGTGTATTAATATAACAGTGTAACATAGTAACATAGTAGATGAGGTTGAAAAAAGACTGAAGTCCATCGAGTTCAACCTATACAAATCTAAAATACTTACAAAAAGCTCCAGTTAAGATTACATAATCCCACTAAGAGGTGACCCATTTAATACAAGCAATCATATCCATAAATTTTGTTTCTAGACAGAAGTGTATCCAAACAATGTTTAAACGTATCTAGGGTATTGGCATTCACTACCTCCTTTGGTAATGAGTTCCACAATTTTATTGCTCTTACAGGGAAAAAATGTTTCCATTGCAGGAGATTAAATCACCTTTCCTCCAACCTTAAATTGTGACCTCTTGTCACAAATAATTTTCTTGGAATAAACAGAGTTTCTGCCATCTCTGTATATGGGCCTTGAATATATTTATAAAAAGTGATCATGTCACCTCTCAAGTGCCTTTTTTCTAAAGAAAACAGACTCATTTTGGCTAGCCTCTCCTCATAGCTTAAATTCTCCATTCCCCTTATTAGCTTTGTGGCCCTTCTTTGAACTTTTTCTAGTTCTGCAATATCTTTGTTTGCGATCGGTCCCCAGAACTGCACTCCATACTCAAGGTGAGGTCTTACCAGGGATTTATATAGTGACAGAATTATGCTTTCCTCCCTTGAATCAATGCCTCTTTGAATACATGCTAGTATCTTATTAGCCTTTGTAGCCACTGCCCTGCATTGTGCACCCATCTTTAGCTTGTTATATATTACTACTCCCAAATCCCCAGTTAGCAAAACTGGGGAATGGGTAATAAAGGGTTTAACTATCTTTTTAAACAATACAAATTCTGGTGTAGACTGTCCCTTTAAGACAGAGTCTTTCCAACTTATTTCTATAATCTAATTTGTTTTGTTCTCTTTGTATCCTTTGTTTAAAGGAATATCTAAGTAGGTTCAGAAGCTGCTGATTGGTGGCTGCACATAAAGGCCTATTGTCATTGGCTTACAGCTAACTCCCAGTAGTGCATTACTGCTCCTTCAACAAAGTATCTCATGACAATGAGGCAAATTAGATAATAGAAGTAAATTGGAAAGTCTTACCAGGGATTTATATAGTGACAGAATTATGCTTTCCTCCCTTGAATCAATGCCTCTTTGAATACATGCTAGTATCTTATTAGCCTTTGTAGCCACTGCCCTGCATTGTGCACCCATCTTTAGCTTGTTATATATTACTACTCCCAAATCCCCAGTTAGCAAAACTGGGGAATGGGTAATAAAGGGTTTAACTATCTTTTTAAACAATACAAATTCTGGTGTAGACTGTCCCTTTAAGACAGAGTCTTTCCAACTTATTTCTATAATCTAATTTGTTTTGTTCTCTTTGTATCCTTTGTTTAAAGGAATATCTAAGTAGGTTCAGAAGCTGCTGATTGGTGGCTGCACATAAAGGCCTATTGTCATTGGCTTACAGCTAACTCCCAGTAGTGCATTACTGCTCCTTCAACAAAGTATTTCATGACAATGAGGCAAATTAGATAATAGAAGTAAATTGGAAAGTTGTTTTATTATCTACCTGAATCATGAAAGAAAACTATTGGGTTTTGTGTCCCTTTAATAACAATAACCTTAAATAACCCATAAATAAAGACACAAAACATTAAAGTAGATGTATTTGTTGTAAAACAATATGAAAGCCGACAGGCAACTCTTTAAATATTATTAGCTAAAACAGGTGGCAGCAATCAGTCAGGGCCTAAATATAGAACCTCTGCACAAAAGATGGTCATGGGCTGCTGACAACAACCGGAGCTCAGCTACACAGAACATGATATGCTTAGGGAGATATTCAGCCCACTGTAACCCCTCCCTCAATGGGCGTCACTTAACCTCTCAGCCAGCAGCCAAGGCCCTGACCACCCGCCTGGTGCAAACAACCAGTGCTCCATCCCAATAGGTCTAGGATCAGAGCTCCAACCCAATAGGTCTAGGATCAGAGCTCCAACCCAATAGGTCTAGTCGAACAGTATGTTGAAACCTAGAAAGCCAAAACTCCCATCCTAAGACTTATAGCAATAGTTTCAATAACCCTCCTCATGCCTTGGACAACCTACAGGACCTCTTAAGGAGGAACCTGAAAATGATTGCCCCCAACCTGCAACTCAACTAAAGGGAAGGGAGGGTGGGGAAGCTTCCAGGAGTCCTCAGGAGCAAAGAGGAAGTGAAATCCCAAACCTGAACTTATAAAGGAGTAAGTACAACTGCTCCTCCCTAACAGAAACACATATTGCTCAGCACACTCAGTACCTTAGCCCTTTGGTACACTTCGGGCTAGGTTTGCCCTACACTATCTTATTAGTTATAATAATTAAAGTAGCATTAAACACTAAATAACCACTAGATAGAATGATGTATTTACAGCAATTAACATAGTTGTTTAAATATTGAAAAAAGAAGTGTATTGTTATAGTGTGTACAAAGTAATGGGTGGTGGGAGGTTCCGTATCCCTTTAATATATTAATTATAAACGGCCCTGTGATAGAAAGGTAATAGGTAAAACTCAAAACTAAACTCTCATCATTCAGATTTTAATCAACTTTCTAAATTTCTTCTGTTATCTAATTAGCTTTGTTTACTTGGTATCCTTTGTGAAAAGCATAGGTGGGTAGGCTCAGGAGCAGCAATGCACTACTGAGAGCTGGAAGCTGAATGGTGGTAGCACATATATTTTTGTCATTGACTCACCCGATGTGTTCAGCTAGCTCCCAGTGGTGTAATGCTGATTCCTCTACCAAGTATAACAAGAATGTGAAGCACATTTGATAAGAGAAGTAAATTGGGGGGGGGATAAGAACAATTTGGGGTTTCATGTCCCTTTAACTTATCTTTTCAGTGCACTACCAGGTCCCAGAATGTACAGGAAAAAGGGGTCAAATAAATTAAGCAATTATATTGCAATGTTCTTTTACTGCAAGTAATTATCATTTTATATTAGACTGTCATTGTTTACCGTCCCTTTAACTATAATATGTGTACATAATTAGTAGTTATTATTATTATTCTGCTCAGCACTTATTTTGAGGAACCTTAATCTGGATTAGTTATTGGACTTGAGAAGGTTAACAAAACTTGCATTGTTTTGCAGCATCTTATATTATCACCTATGTTGAGTTAAATTTGGGAAATAAAACTAACAGGACTTAACTTGTGACGTCTCCAGAGTTAGTGGAAACTCCACAATTTGCAGAGTTAAATTGCAGGAAAAAGGGGCAAAATAAATAATAACAGTATATTGCTAAATTGCATCATTAAACTATTACTATATGTATGCTCATTTAAAGCAGATATAAGTAAGTACATAGGTAAAGCAAGGAGGTAAAATAAGAAACTTACCGACTCCAGCAGCTGCAACTGTTGTCATACAGAATGCATCAGTATCTGAACAACTTTGGCTTGTCATACAGTTTGCGTTGTTACTTTCAGAAAGGCACGTGTAACATGACAGGGAATAAGCTGCAAAGAAAGGAGACGGCTTGTAACTTATAAAATATATATCTGTATTATAGTCATCACATGTTACTGCATTCTGCTAAGCAACACTAATAAGGAACCTCTGGAGCAAAATGGTTTAACTATTTTTTTTATTTATTTAAAATAAATAAATAAATAAAGGTAACATGATTGTCTGATGTAAGCATATAACTGACAAGGGCTAAAGGGGTGTTGCTCTCATATGAGGTCTAATGAAAGCATATATCTGACATGGGCTACAGGGGCATTGGTCTCAAATGAGGTCTAATGTGAGCATATTTCTGGCAGGGGTGTTGCTCTCATATGAGGTATGATGTAAGCATATAACTAACAGGGGCTGCAGAGCTGTTGGTCTCATATGAGGTCTAATGTGAACATATAACTGACTGGGCTGCAGAGCTGTTGGTCTCATATGAGGTCTAATGTGAGCCTATAACTGACAGGGGCTACAGAGCTGTTGGTCTCATATGAGGTCTAATGTGAGCATATAACTGACAGGGGCTACAGAGCTGTTGGTCTCATATGAGGTCTAATGTGAGCATATAACTGACAGGGGCTACAGAACTGTTGGTCACATATGAGCATTAACTGACAGGGGCTACAGAACTGTTGGTCACATATAAGCATTTAACTTACAGGGGCTACAGGGGTGTTGGTCTCATATGAGGTCTAATGTGGGGATATAACTGACAGGGGCTACAGAGCTGTTGGCCCCATATGAGGTCTAATGTGAGCATATAACTGACAAGGGCTACAGAGCTGTTGGCCCCATATGAGGTCTAATGTGAGCATATAACTGACAAGGGCTACAGAGCTGTTGGCCCCATATGAGGTCTAATGTGAGCATATAACTGACAAGGGCTACAGAGCTGTTGGCCCCATATGAGGTCTAATGTGAGCATATAACTGACAAGGGATACAGAGCTGTTGGCCCCATATGAGGTCTAATGTGAGGATATAACTGACAGGGGCTACAGGGGCGTTGGTCTCATATGAGGTCTAATGTGAAAATATTTCTGGCAGGGGTGTTGCTCTCATATGAGGTGTGATGTAAGCTTATAACTGACAGGGGCTGCAGAGCTGTTGGTCTCATATGAGGTCTAATGTGAACATATAACTGACTGGGCTGCAGAGCTGTTGGTCTCATATGAGGTCTAATGTGAGCATATAACTGACAGGGGCTACAGGGGTGTTGGTCACATATGAGGTCTAATGTGAGCATTTAACTGACAGGGGCTACAGAGCTGTTGGTCTCATATGAGGTCTAATGTGGTCTAATGTGAACATATATCTGACAGGGGCTACAGAACTGTTGGTCACATATGAGCATTTAACTGACAGGGGCTACAGAACTGTTGGTCACATATGAGCATTAAACTTACAGGGGCTACAGGGGTGTTGGTCTCATATGAGGTCTAATGTGGGGATATAACTGACAGGGGCTACAGAGCTGTTGGCCCCATATGAGGTCTAATGTGAGCATATAACTGACAAGGGCTACAGAGCTGTTGGCCCCATATGAGGTCTAATGTGAGCATATAACTAACAGGGGCTACAGGGGTGTTGGTCTCATATGAGGTCTAATGTGAGCATATAACTGACAAGGGCTACAGAGCTGTTTGCCCTATATGAGGTCTAATGTGAGTATATAACTGACAGGGGCTACAGAACTGTTGGCCCCATATGAGGTCTAATTTGAGCATATAACGACAAGGGCTACAGAGCTGTTGGCCCCATATGAGGTCTAATGTGAGCATATATCTGACAGGGGCTACAGAACTGTTGGTCACATATGAGCATTTAACTGACAGGGGCTACAGAACTGTTGGTCACATATGAGCATTTAACTGACAGGGGCTACAGAACTGTTGGTCACATATGAGCATTTAACTTACAGGGGCTACAGGGGTGTTGGTCTCATATGAAGTCTAATGTGGGAATATAACTGACAGGGGCTACAGAGCTGTTGGCCCCATATGAGGTCTAAATAATGTGAGCATATAACTGACAAGGGCTACAGAGCTGTTGGCCCCATATGAGGTCTAAAGTGAGCATATAACTGACAAGGGCTACAGAGCTGTTGGCCCCATATGAGGTCTAATGTGAGCATATAACTGACAAGGGATACAGAGCTGTTGGCCCCATATGAGGTCTAATGTGAGGATATAACTGACAGGGGCTAAAGGGGTGTTGCTCTCATATGAGGTCTAATGTAAGCATATATCTGACAGGGGCTACAGGGGCGTTGGTCTCATATGAGGTCTAATGTGAGCATATTTCTGGCAGGGGTGTTGCTCTCATATGAGGTGTGATGTAAGCATATAACTGACAGGGGCTGCAGAGCTGTTGGTCTTATATGAGGTCTAATGTGAACATATAACTGACTGGGCTGGAGAGCTGTTGGTCTCATATGATGTTTAATGTGAGCATATAACTGACAGGGGCTAGAGGGGTGTTGGTCACATATGATGTCTAATGTGAGCATATAACTGACAGGGGCTACAGGGGTGTTGGTCACATATGAGGTCTAATGTGAGCATTTAACTGACAGGGGCTACAGAGCTGTTGGTCTCATATGAGGTCTAATGTGGTCTAATGTGAACATATATCTGACAGGGGCTACAGAACTGTTGGTCACATATGAGCATTTAACTGACAGGGGCTACAGAACTGTTGGCCACATATGAGCATTTAACTTACAGGGGCTACAGGGGTGTTGGTCTCATATGAGGTCTAATGTGGGGATATAACTCACAGGGGCTACAGAGCTGTTGGCCCCATATGAGGTCTAAATATTGTGAGCATATAACTGACAAGGGCTACAGAGCTGTTGGCCCCATATGAGGTCTAATGTGAGCATATAACTGACAAGGGCTACAGAGCTGTTGGCCCCATATGAGGTCTAATGTGAGCATATAACTGACAAGGGCTACAGAGCTGTTGGCCCCATATGAGGTCTAATGTGAGCATATAACTGACAAGGGATACAGAGCTGTTGGCCCCATATGAGGTCTAATGTGAGCATATTTCTGGCAGGGGTGTTGCTCTCATATGAGGTGTGATGTAAGCATATAACTGACAGGGGCTGCAGAGCTGTTGGTCTCATATGAGGTCTAATGTGAACATATAACTGACTGGGCTGCAGAGCTGTTGGTCTCATATGATGTTTAATGTGAGCATATAACTGACAGGGGCTAGAGGGGTATTGGTCACATATGATGTCTAATGTGAGCATATAACTGACAGGGGCTACAGGGGTGTTGGTCACATATGAGGTCTAATGTGAGCATATAACTGACAGGGGCTACAGAGCTGTTGGTCTCATATGAGGTCTAATGTGGTCTAATGTGAACATATATCTGACAGGGGCTACAGAACTGTTGGTCACATATGAGCATTTAACTGACAGGGGCTACAGAACTGTTGGTCACATATGAGCATTAAACTTACAGGGGCTACAGGGGTGTTGGTCTCATATGAGGTCTAATGTGGGGATATAACTGACAGGGGCTACAGAGCTGTTGGCCCCATATGAGGTCTAATGTGAGCATATAACTGACAAGGGCTACAGAGCTGTTTGCCCCATATGAGGTCTAATGTGAGCATATAACTAACAGGGGCTACAGGGGTGTTGGTCTCATATGAGGTCTAATGTGAGCATATAACTGACAAGGGCTACAGAGCTGTTGGCCCCATATTAGGTCTAATGTGAGGATATAACTGACAGGGGCTACAGAACTGTTGGCCCCATATGAGGTCTAATTTGAGCATATAACTGACAAGGGCTACAGAGCTGTTGGCCCCATATGAGGTGTAATGTGAGCATATATCTGACAGGGGCTACAGAACTGTTGGTCACATATGAGCATTTAACTTACAGGGGCTACAGGGGTTTTGGTCTCATATGAGGTCTAATGTGGGTATATAACTGACAGGGGCTACAGAGCTGTTGGCCCCATATGAGGTCTAATATGAGCATATAACTGACAAGGGCTACAGAGCTGTTGGCCCCATATGAGGTCTAATGTGAGCATATAACTGACAAGGGCTACAGAGCTGTTGGCCCCATATGAGGTCTAATGTGAGCATATAACTGACAAGGGCTACAGAGCTGTTGGCCCCATATGAGGTCTAATGTGAGCATATAACTGACAGGGGCTACAGAACTGTTGTTCTCATATGAGGTCTAATGTGAGCATATAACTGACAGGGGCTGCAGAGCTGTTGGTCTCATATGAGATCTAATGTGAGCATATAACTGACAAGGGCTGCAGAGCTGTTTGTCTCATATGAGGTCTAATGTGTGGATATAACTGACAAGGGCTGCAGAGCTGTTGGTCTCATACGAGGTCTAATGTGAGCATATAACTGACAAGGGCTACAGAGCTGTTGGTCTCATATGAGGTCTAATGTGAGCATATAACTGACAAGGGCTGCAGAGCTGTTGGTCTCATATGAGGTCTAATGTGAGAATATAACTGACAAGGGCTGCAGAGCTGTTGATCTCATATGAGGTCTAATGTGAGCATATAACTGACAAGGGCTGCAGAGCTGTTGGCCCCATATGAGGTCTAATGTGAGGATATAACTGACAGGGGCTACAGAGCTGTTGGTCACATATGAGGTCTAATGTGAGCATATAACTGACAAGGGCTACAGAGCTGTTGGCCCCATATGAGGTCTAATGTGAGGATTTAACTGACAAGGGCTGCAGAGCTGTTGGTCTCATATGAGGTCTAATGTGAGCATATAACTGACAAGGGCTACAGAGCTGTTGGCCCCATATGAGGTCTAATGTGAGAATATAACTGACAAGGGCTGCAGAGCTGTTGATCTCCTATGAGGTCTAATGTGAGCATATAACTGACAAGGGCTACAGAGCTGTTGGCCCCATATGAGGTCTAATGTGAGCATATAACTGACAGGGGCTACAGAGCTGTTGGTCACATATGAGGTCTAATGTGAGCATATAACTGACAAGGGCTACAGAGCTGTTGGCCCCATATGAGGTCTAATGTGAGGATATAACTGACAAGGGCTGCAGAGCTGTTGGTCTCATATGAGGTCTAATGTGAGCATATAACTGACAAGGGCTACAGAGCTGTTGGCCCCATATGAGGTCTAATGTGAGGATATAACTGACAGGGGCTACAGAGCTGTTGGTCACATATGAGGTCTAATGTGAGCATATAACTGACAAGGGCTACAGAGCTGTTGGCCCCATATGAGGTCTAATGTGAGGATATAACTGACAGGGGCTACAGAGCTGTTGGTCACATATGAGGTCTAATGTGAGGATATAACTGACAGGTGCTACAGAACTATTGGGGGCCGATTTATCAAAGTCTGACGGACATGATACGCTGTAGCAGCACATTAAAATTATGTCAAAATTATACTGAACAGGTTGATAACAAACAATGGTTAAATTAATTTAAAATACAGTAGAAATGTATATTCAATAGGTGCATAATACAAAGACAATGTAATAGCATTTCCTCTAAATTTTAAAATAGAAGTAGATTTTCTTTCTAACAAATTTCACAATTTCCTTTAATTTGACTATATTAGCTGTATCAGCCAATCACAGACTTACATATGTAGACACTGTGCATTCTTGCACATGCTCAGTAGTAGCTGGTGCCTAAGAAAGTAATCATATAAAAATACTGCACACAGTTTGTTAATGGAAGTGTATTGAAATTGTCTTAAAACTGTTCTATATGAATCATGAACATTTTGTTTTGACTTAAGTTTCACCTTTAACAAGAAATGATCTTAATAATAAGGAAATAAGTCATATAAATATTAATAATAAACCTTTGCGCATGGAACTACATAATATGACTTCACATATGTAGTGAACAACGCACATGGATTTACAATCACTGGACTGCTGAATGATTAACATATGTTATAAAAAAATAACTTTCTAACAAACTACTATGTAAATATTAGGGAACAGAATTAAAGGTGATGTTGAATAGTTGTGCAAAAATGTGTTTTTATTTTCCATTTGCAATAAAGAATAACTAATATTTCTCTGAAATTCACTAAACAAACTAATAGAGATCCTTACGTTTCTCTATTTAAAAGATATGTGAAACTTAATTAAAGAATAAACACATTTTGTATTAGTTTGTTTAGCTATTAAACTAAAATATGTAGCTAAAACACAGTTTTGTACTTGCAGCATTCCAGAGCAGGAATAATACATCTTTATCATTGTCATGCACACATTTCTAATGTATCAATTATTTACCTTAGTTACCCATGCGTTTATCACATGCAAAAGGGTTTAAACACATACATAAAATCCAGCATTACAGATATTGAACAGAACGCAGCCTATCATTGGCAGTTATATGGATCTGCCACTTTTGATTGGCTCATCAGCCTGCTTGCTAGCTGCAATTATCTTTACCTATGTGTTTTATCCCTTTGCAGTAAGGCAAGTAATACAAAATGTATAAAATCTAACAAATTAGAACATATACTTTATCTATTGGTCTGTCCCTTTAAACTTACTATGTTCTTTAGGTTGTCACTTACCTGTCCCTATGCAGAGAGCAGTCACCAGGAGAATGGCTTTTACAGCTTCCATTGTGAGTCTGTGCGGTGTCTACTTACTGAGAAACAAGACCCGGTATATATATAGTTCTGCCGTGTGTTTGTTAAGGTTGGTTTCCATATACACAGCATTGTCACCTGTGTCCTTCTCCTTTACAATAAAGCAAACATATAAGGAACACATGATGTATGTTATATTTACTGTTTTTTATCAGTGCTAAGGAGACATTATGGTTGTGCATCAATCACTAGAGCGTTAGCTTTTTGTTTAGCTTGTTGTACAGGTGAGTGTGAGTTTATTATGTCACATGTAGTAGAGCTATGGGAAGATAAATATCTAACCTACCTACTTATGTCAGATTTATACTGTGAGATTTTTTACCAGATATTTTATCTGTTGTACCATGTTTGTACATCATGAAGGTTTACGTTTGACTTTATCGTTTCTTTAAAGGGACCGTAAAAACATTGTATAATATGTTAGATAATTCTGCACTATATGCAGAATTATGTAACATAAGTATAGCCTTTTGTTTTAAAAATGTTTTAGTAAATATCTAACTTAGTAGCTAATACTATACTTACCTTGTAAGTGAATGCCTCCACTTCGGCACAGCAGTTTTTTCAACTAGCGCGTAATGGGTTCACTATCTAATCACAGCAAGCACAATGGCGCAATTCAGCTATATATAGCGCACTCCCACGCTAGGTAAAGCAGTTAACAGCCAGATAAAGTGTAAAATTACCAGATAAAGGGCTAGATTACAAGTGGCACACAATTGTTTACGTAGGTTAAATTGCACTCATATTACAAGTTGAGTAAAATAGCGATCGCAATTACCCTAGAAGGATTACCGCGATCTCAAACTTATTGTAAACTGTTACGCAAGTCAAATAAGTGTCACAAAACACATCAAAACTACATAGCAAAGTACAGTTACACTCATACTAACACCATCTAAAAATCTATTTAAAAAAAGTGAACAAAAAAAGGGCTCAAAGATACATACATCCACATGTCTAAATATGTATGTATAATATATATATATATATATATATATATATATATATGCGTATATATGTTTTTACCGACATATATATGTATTCATATGCTTATATGTGTATATATGTTTATATTTGTGTACATATGTATCTATGTATATATATATATATATATATATATATACACACATGCATACATGACATATACTGTATATATGTGCATTACTTTGCCGATAAGTAGATGAAAACACGTAAAAGCATATCTATGCAATATTCATATTTTCATGTCGGACTAGCGCATATTATAATATGCAATCAGGTACACGCATATGAAAATATGCAATTGTGTTTGTGCGCAAATCGGGTGTTAAGGTTTTTCCATCTTAATGATGAGTCCACAGCTTCATTCCTTACTTGTGGGAATACAGAACCTGGCCACCAGGAGGAGGCAAAGACACCCCAGCCAAAGGCTTAAATACCTCCTCCACTCCCCTCATCCCCCAGTCATTATTTGCCTTTCGTTTCAGGAGAATGGCAGAGAAGTGTCGGAAGATTCTAAGTAGTCTCTTATGGAGGGTAGTACTCTTTGGTATGGGACTGGAGTTTTAAGTAGTCTTTTCAGCCTCTCAGTGAGAGCATTGACGGATGTTAGGGTCTGGAGATGAAGGGAGAGTCTTTCTACGAAACCATTCAGACTCGTATTAACAGCTCCTAAGCAATCAGTGTTAACGAGTTTCACTGCCTGCTTCTGTCACTCAAGTCCATGTCAGGTGCGATTCTACAAGACTGTCAAACTTGAGAGGCTGTGTGTCTGTCCCATGGCAGAAATTCCGGTAAGATTGTTTCATTTTATCTCATATGATAACATAAAGAATACAGGGTCACAGTGTGACTCCTTTATCTGTATGGAATCAAGGGTTATTATCTTTGGAAGGAGATTATTGAACAGAGGGGATTTATACATAACTTGCTTTATTATGTTTTATGCTGAGATATGTGTGAGATGAGGCTCAGGCAGGTATGGAACATTTAGATTTTACTTTCATTTTTAAAATAACTGGGCAGACTGTTATTTGGCACATTTCTCTCTTGGAGCAGGGGCGGTCCTGCATGGCACTCCATGTGACTGGGTGTGGTTCATTGACTTCCTCTTTCCTGACCCTGAAAAAGCGGTTTCTCTGTGGGGCCTGGGTCATAGGAGGTGGTGAGTGCCCTTGCCATTGGTGGTATAAAGGTGCCATTTATCTTGTTCTAGTGTCCATCTTAAAAGCTAATACCTATTTTTATTGTGAGGAGGCTACGGTATACCCGCCTGCTCAATTATGTTCCACATGCTTCGATAAGGTAGTTATATATAAAAAGACAAAGATGTTTAGTACCACTGAGCTGTTCACCTCTGAGGGATCTCCATCCTGTGAGGTACGTTCCCTGCAATCATCTCCTACTACACATGCAGCCTCCCATTGCACTGCTAATCCTCCTTCGGGAGGGGCCCTTTTACCACCAGACTTTTCTGAACAGTTACAAATGGCAGTGTCTGCGGCCTTCAGTGCTTTACCTCGCCCTGCTAAGCGCAAGCAAAAGGTTAAATATTGCTATCCTTCCCAGGGGTCATCTACCAATTTGTTGGATTTATCTGATACTAGATTATCTGCTGATGAAGACGCCTCTGATAGTTCAGAGGAGGCTCCTTCTGGTTCGGAATCTGCTGCCTCTAAACCTCCAGCTGTGGAGGAACCAGATTTTAGATTTAGGATTGAGCACTTACCCTTTCTGTTTAAAGAAGTGTTGGCTACATTGGAGGTTCCAGAACCTAAATTACCCAAGGAACCTTCTATTCCTAAACTTGACAAGGTTTATGAGGACAGGGTGGTACCACAGACTTTACCGGTTCCGGTAAAGATGGCAAATATTATTAAGAATGAATGGGAGAGAGTTAGCTCTTCTTTTTCCCCTTCTTTTTAAAAATTGTTCTCCATTCCAGACTCTCAATTAGAGTTGTGGGCGTCTGTACCTAAGGTAGATGGAGCTATCTCCATGCTTGCTAAATGCACCACTATCCCGCTTGAGGATAGTTTGTCGTTTAAGGAGCCAATGGATAAGAAGCATGAAACTCTATTAAGGAAAATGTTTCAGCACACGGGGTACTTGTTTCAGTCTGCAATTGTGGTTGCTGCAGTAGCTGGAGCCGCTACCTATTGCTGCGACTCGCTATCGGAGATGATAGAGGTGGAAACTCCCTTCGACCAGATCCAGGAAAGAATTAAGGCCTTGAGGGTAGCTAATTCTTCCATCTATGATGAAAACATGTAGATTATTCGCCTGAATGCAAAAAAATCAGGTTTTTCTGTTCTAGCCTGTAGGGCTCTCTGGCTGAAGTCTTGGTCTGCAGATGTGCTTCAAAATCTAGATTGCTTTCCCTTCCTATTAAGGAGAAAATTATTTTCAGTCCAGGCCTGTACTCTATCATATCCACGGTCACTGGGGGCAAGGGTGTCTTCCTGCCACAGGATAAGAAGAATAAACCTAAAGGACAAGATCCTAATTTTTGTCCCTTTCTTTCGGATAAATCCTTACACTAGCAGCCCTTCCGCAAAGCCTGATCAGTCCAAGGGAGCTTGGAAACCATCTCAATCTTAGAATAAATCCAAGCGGAACAAGAAGCCCGCCGAACAAAAGTCGGCATGAAGGGGCGTCCCCCAATCTGGCGTTGGAGACAGACTATCTCTCTTTGTGGAGGCTTGGTTGGGGGACGTGCAAGACCCTTGGGTTCTAGAGGTCATCGCTCAGGGTTACAAATCTCATTCTCCCAGGGGCAGATTCCTCTTATCAAACCTGTATTCAAGACCAGAAAAATGAGAAGCTTTTCTAGGGTGCATGAGGGATCTCTCCTCCCTAGGAGTAATTGTGCTGGTACCTCTATCAGAGAGAGATCTAGGGTACTACTCAAACCTTTTTATGGTCCCATAGAAGGAGGGTACGTTTCGCCCGATTCTAGACCTAAAGTGCCTTAACAAGTTTCTGTTGGTCCCATCATTCAAGATGGAGATGATAAGGTCTATTCTGCCCTTGGTTCAAGAGGGACAGTTCATGACTACGATAGACTTGAAGGATGCTAACCTACATGTGCCAATACACAAGGTTCACTTCAAGTTCTTAAGATTCACCTTTATGGATCAGCACTTTCAGTTTGTGGCTCTTCCTTTCGGTCTGGCTACAGCAAAATTACTTCCAATTGTCTTGCCCTCCATACCTCCTCAAGGCCATCTGTGGCTCAGTGTATGGAGGTAATTGGGCTCATGGTGTCCAGCATAGATATCATTCCATTCACCAGGTTCCACCTCAGACCTCTTCAACTGTGCATGCTGAGACAATGGAACGGCGACCACTCGGATCTGTCTCAACAGATTTCTCTGGACAACCGGTCGAGAGAATCGCTCTTAGTGGCTCTGTCCAGATTGCCTGTCAAAATGGACATCCTTCTTGAGACCATCTGGGCATATTGTGACTACGGACGCAAATATCTCAGGATGGGGAGCCGTTTGGGGTGCCAGGATGGCACAGGGCCGGTGGCCTCGAGAGGTATCTCTTCTCCCTGTGGACAACTGGAAAGCGGATTTCTTCAGCAGACAATCCTTTCATCCGTCAGAATGGTCTCTCCATCCCGAGGTGTTCTCCATCCCGAGGTGTTCTCCATCCCGAGGTGTTCTCCATCCCGAGGTGTTTGTGGAGATTTGCAACAGATGGGGGACGCCGGGGATAGATCTCATGGTGTCCCGACTCAATTCCAAACTGCCCACATACGGGTCGTGGTCTAGGGATCCACAGGCAGAGCTGATAGATGCATTAGCAGTGCCTTGGAGGTTCAAACTAGTTTACATTTTTCTGCATCAGGCAGGAGCAAGCTTCTGCAATTCTAATTGCTCCATTGTGGGGATGTCCTCATCTCCTCCATGGAGGTTACCTTGTCGCAGAGATCTGCTGGAACAGGGACCTTTTGTTGATCAGAATCTAGATTCTCTGAGGCTGAATGCGTGAAGATTGAAAGCTTAGTCCTAGCCAAGAGAGGTTTTTCTGAGAGAGTGATTAATACTCTCATTCAAGCAAGAAAGCCGGCCACTCGTCGCATCTATCATAAGGTGTGGAGGACCTTTATACTCTAGTGTGAGGAGCATGGATTCCCCTGGCATAAGGTCAGGGTGTCCAGGATTCTTTCCTTTCTCCAAGATGGTTTGGAGAAGGGACTTGCCACTAGTTCCTTGAAGGGACAGATCTCGGCTCTATCTGTATTATTTCACAAAAGGCTCGCTGAGCTTCCTGATATACAGTCTTTTGTTCAGGCTCTGTCTAGAATCCGACCTGTATTTAGACATTCCGCTCTTCCCTGGAGTTTAAATCTGGTTCTTAAGGTTTTGCAGAGGGCTCTGTTTGAGCCCATGCATTCAGTTGACATTAAGTTACTGTCTTGAAAGGTTCTTTTTCTATTGGCTATTGCTTCGGCTCGCAGAGTCTGAGATGGTGGCCCTGCAATGTGAGCTTCCTTACCTAGTTTTTCTTGCTGACAAGGCTGTTCTTCGCACTGGGTTGTGTTTTCACCCTAAGGTTGTGTCTGATCGCAACATCAATCAGGAGATTGTGGTTCCTTCCTTGTGTCCTAATCCTTATTCGAAGGAAAGATTACTCATAATCTGGATGTGGTTCAGGCTTTCAAATTCTATCTTCAGGCCACAAAGGATTTTAGACAGACTTCAGCATTGTTTGTTGTCTATTCTGGGAAGCGCAGAAGGCTTCTTCCACTTCCCTATCTTTTTGGTTGAGGAGCATTATTCGATTGGCATATGAAACAGCGGGACATAAGCCTCCTCAGAGGATTAAGGCTCATTCAACTAGGGCTGTGGCTTCATCTTGGACCTTCAAGAATGAGGCCTCCATGGAGCAGATTTGTAGGGCGGCTACCTGGTCCTCCTTACATACCTTTTCAAAGTTTTACAAATTTGATGTCTTTGCTTCAGCTTTTACGGAGAAAAGTTTTGCAGGCTGTCGTGTCCTCAGAATAGAGTCCTCCTCTCTTTTACCCTCCCGTTATTCATCCAGTGTCCTCTAGAGCTTGGGTATATGTTTCCCACAAGTAAAGAATGAAGCAGTGGATTCTCCTCATATTAAGATGGAAAACAAATTATGCTTACCTGATAATTTCCTTTCCATCTGTATGAGGAGAGTCCACGGTCCCTGCCCATTTTCTCCGTTGGGCAGACCAAAATTTTTTGTTTCTTCTGGCACCATTTATACCCTGATATTTCTGCTACTGTCCCTTATTCCCTCAGCAGAATGACTGGGGGATGAGGAGAGTGGGGGGTATTTAAGCCTTTGGTTGAGGTGTCTTTGCCTCCTTCATGGTGGCCAGGTTCTGTATTCCCACAAGTAAGGAATGAAGCCATTGACTCTCATACAGATGGAAAGAAAATTATCAGGTAAGCATAATTTCCTGTTTTTCCCACTTTTTTTCCCCCATTGACTTCTATGGGGCAATAGGTTATTGTTTGCGCAACAGTCTTATTGCACTAAAAGAAAGCTGTTTGCACTTGTCAGGTTAGAACAAAAAGTTTATTTCTAGCGGAATTAGCCTCACGCTTAAGCGCGAAATACTGCGCCACTTTTAATCTAGCCCAAAGTGTATGTCACTAAGAAAGGTGTCAGACATTTGTGCCAGGTATAAAGCCACAGTGAAATATCACAAAATATGCCAAGTTAAGTGTTATATACCATAATGAAATGACCCCAATAAGCTGCATATACAATGAAGTTAGATGCAGGAATGTGCTAACATGAAAATGACTTTCCTCTAGGGGTGTTATTATGGGACAAAAAGCTTCCGCCCAATGTTATTTTTGATACCCACCCAACTTATTGACATTAACTCCCTCCAAAAAATATATATAAATATGTGTGGTTTATCTAATTACGTAGTTGTTAAAGTAGGTCTAACTATAGAGACAAACGATTGGTGTAAAAAGAAATGGGTTATTTATTAAAAATATATGTCAGAAAAAGTACTATACATGTATCAAGAAAAATGTATAATATTTAAAATAAAGCCGTTTTATACGACGAAACGTGTTGATGGTAATACAAGAAGTTGCTGATGAAAAATCTTTATGCCAATTTGGAGGATTAACATGGATCCTAAAAGGCACTATTTTTTAATAATGGAACCACTCTGCGCAGAGTAAGGATACGTTCATCACTACGGAACTATTTGCAGCGAGTGACGTCACTTACCCGGAAAACCAGCTACATGGCAGCTGTACAGATACCTGTGCCCTGCTACACCAAATGACAAGTAACCAACTGGATTCAGGTAGGCACACAGAGGTGTAACAGCCCGTGAGTGTGGGTCTTCTTTTCTTTGGGATATTTCTTCCAACAGTTCCATTAACACTTATCCAGCAATTGGAAGTACAACTGCAAGAGTTTTAACTCTACTACCCGTTTAAACCTGTGTGGATTACCACTTATAAATGACATTTTCAACAAGTATACTCACATTAAGTGTAAACCTATAAAAGGATCTTTTTATAAAGATTTTAAACAAGGATTTTAACGAAGAAACACCAATATGTATCCTTATTAAGGACTCTACAATGTGCAAAGAAGTAGGTTTGTAAAAGAGATTTTAAATTATTAGTAAAAAGGACACAAGGAAGTTTACATTACAATAGGCCAGTATTCAGTCTTGTACTCACTATATATTTATATTATATTTTTTCCTTGTACCAACTGTGTAATTGGAAATCAAGCACACAAGTGCTATTTAGTTGCCACTAGTGACGTATATGGTGGTAATTGCTTAAGTTGTTTATAATCATAAACTATTGGTCCTAGATTTTAAACACATAGGACAATATTTAGATGACCGGCCATATGTGAGGAAGATCTTTTTAATATTATACATTTTTCTTGATACATGTATAGTACTTTTTATGACATTTTTAATAAATAACCCATTTCTTTTTACACCAATCGTTTGTCTCTGTAGTTAGACCTACTTTAACAACTATCCCTTAGCTGTTAGCGCACGTATACACATCATTTTTTGTATATTTCTGTCTTAAAAATTTTTCTGTTTTATGGGAGCAGATTAGTATATGTGCAGGGGTAAGATTTGCACACCACTTTACATTCCCTTTTTTTTATCTAATTACGTACTACACACCTTTGTAATAGGTGGGTAGCTAAATGTAGCCACCAATCAGAAAGAGCTACCCAGGTGCTGAACCAAAATGGGCCGGCTCCTAAGCTTACTGCTTTTTCAATAAAGATACCAAGAGAACGAAGAAAAAATGATAATAGGTGTAAATTAGAAAGTTGCTTACAATTACATGAAAGAAATGTTTTGGGTTTCATATCCCTTTAAGTAAAGCAGCTGGAGGACTTGTGGCTTATATTTTTTTCATTTCATAGCAGGCCTTGAATTAAAGGGACAGTTGCATAATTTTATTAGATGTCGCAAAATTTGAATGTTGAAGAGAACAAATAGAAAAATTTTGAACAGTAAATTAGTAATTGTAACCCTTTTGTCCAAATGTTATTAATGTTTACTGTTCCTATAGGAACACATAATTCTTTCACTAAAAACAGCAAGGCCTGGACAGCAAGCCTTAAATGAATGATAGGTGTGTTTAGCCTCTTACTGTGGCTTCTTGTGAACCCATTTATTTCAGTTTTCTAAATACAGAAACAACTATTTACAGGTAACATTTGAGTATTATTTTACACATGTTCCCTTGAGAGAGATGAAAGTAAAGAGATGCTAATATTACTGCACAGCGATAAATTAACTCTTAAAAAGAATGTGCTGCTTATTTGATTAAAAGGACATAATACTCATGACAGGAAAATATCACCTGAGCATCTCTATGTAAAAAAGGAAGATATTTTACCCCAAAAAGTTATACTTCAGCTGCTGCTCAGCTGCAGGTAAAAAAAAAAAAAAAATGAAGAAATGAGCTGCAGCCAATCAGCATCAGCAGTGCTGAGGTCATGAACTCTTTTACTGTGATCTCCTGAGATTTGACTTAACTCTCATGAGATTTCATTGTAAACTTCCTTACACTGAATAGGGAAATAACATGAGAGTGCACGGGGCTCAACCTTTCGGCTGTCCCGGGACAGACATACTGATATGCTGCTTAGAAGTCCTTTACAATGGGATCTGGCTACTGAGAAACTGTTGAGGTAAAATATCTTTCTTTTTTACATAGAGATGTTCAGGTGATATTTTCTAGTCAGCTTTTTACAGCTATACTGCATCACTTTCAAGTGTTTCAACATTTGGGTATTATGTCCCTTTAATATATAAATGCAGAGACTGAGATAAAATATTAATAAAAGTAGTTCAAAATGATCTATATTTCTCTTTATCTATCTATATTTCTGTTTATCTATCTGTCTCATATATATATGTATATATATATATATATATATATATATATATATATATACATATACAGTATATATATATATATAAACACAAATATATATATATATATATATATATATATATATATATATGTTCTGTGTTACATATAGCACAGTGCTACATATATAATATTGTTCTGTACATAACACTGTACTGCGTTTCATGCAGTGGGGTGTATTGCATAATGTGTTATATACTGTACTACAGATAATAAAATATTTGTGTGTGTATATATATATATATATATATATAAAACACAGAACATCTATATACATTTCTGTTTATATATATATATATTAAGATATACTAGTGAACGTTCTATGTGACTATATTGTGTTTTATTTGTTAAAGAACTTTACCACAATCAAAGTAATGTTTCACTTGTCTATTTCTTTGAGTGATTACTTAAAGGGACATGAAACCCAAAATTGTTCTTTCATGGTTCAGATAGAGCACGTGATTTTAAACAACTTTTTACAATTTACTTCTATTAGCAAAGTTGCTTCATTCTTTTGGTATCTTTTTTTGAAGGAGCAGCTATGCACTACTGAGAGTTAGCTGAACACATCTGGTGAGTCAATTAAAAAAGGCACATATGTGCAGCCACCAATCAGCAGCAAACTCCCAGTAATGCTTTGATGCTCCTACCTAGATATGCTTTTCAACTAAGGATAACAGGAGAATGAAGCAAATTAGGTAATAGAAGTAAATTGGAAAGTTGTACCATACACTCTTTCTGAATAATGAAAGAAAATATTTGGGTTTGATGTGCCTTTAAGTATCTGTACTAAACCTACCCCCAGGGAAAAGTTTCTGAAAAATTAAGAAAATGAATGTAATTATATTTAAAAAAAAAACCTCTTTTAGATAAAACAAAACAATGTCCCTTTAACATCAGCTTTCAGCTATCCAAACGTTGTTAATGGCTTCAGTATGATTTGAACAAAAATTAACGTTTAAAGGGACCTGAAACCCAAAATTTTCCATTAATGATTTAGACAGAGCATATCATTTTAAAAAATGACTTCTATTATTAAATTTGCTTCATTCTCTTGTCATGCTTTGTGTTAAAGGAGCAGCAGTGCACTACTGGGAGCTAGCTGCACACAACTGGTGAACCAATGACAAGAGGCATATATGTGCAGCCACAAATTAGCAGATACTTCCCAGTAATGCATTGCTGCTCCTGAGTCTACATAGGTAAGATTTCCAACTAAGGATATCAAGAGAAGGAAGCAAATGTCATCATAGAAGTAAATTGGAAAGTTGCTAAAAATCACATACTCCATCTAAATCATGAAAGGAAATGTTTGGATTTTATGTCCCTTTAATATCTCCCATTCACTTCAAACACAAATCTGACACCTTAGTAAATATCCCAACGTGCAGCAGCCATTTTAATTCCCCATAAATTCTTCCTGTAATTTGTAGAGTCTCCGCCCCTCTCTGTAAGTCTGGGTTGCATTGAGTTAAATGCAGAACCCGCTGTGCAGTGATTGGTTGATATGTCAGGAGCTTGTTTCTATTTGTCGCTAATTGACAACAGCAAACAACATAAAGGTGCATCCCAGGCTTGCAAAACACAATTACATTTCTATATGCTGTTAAAACATTGCTTTATTCTCTTAGTATGTTTTGTTAAAGGGGCAGCAATGCACTACTGGGAGCTAGCTGAACACATAAGAACACAAAGATAGCAGGAGGTTAAAGCAAACTAGACAATAGAGGTAAATTGGAAAGTTGTTTAACACTGCGTGATATCTGAATCGGGAAAGTCATTGTGACTGTCTCTTTAATGACGATCAGTCAGTATAATATGATTGACAGCTTGTACAAGTAAATGCAATGAGATTATTCCTTAGAATGGTTGCTCCCACAGATTGCAATAAAATTGTCCACCACTCTTTAGAGTCTATACTGATCTTTAAAGCTACAATAAACCTGTGATTCAGACAGAGCACACAAGTTTTACAAAGTTTCCAATTGACTTTTATTATCAAATTTGTTTCATTCTTATGATATTCTTTGTTGAAGAGATACCTATGTCGGTAGAGTTCACGTGTCTGGAGCAAGTGCTGCCATCTAGTGCTCTTGCAAATATAGGATGCCATATAGTGCTGCAGGCACATGCACGCTCCTGAGCTTACCTCCACGTTTGTCAACAACCGGAGAACAAAGAAAATGTGATAATAGAAGAACATTGTTGTTTAAAATCACATGTTCTGGGGGCGTGTCTGGACAGCAGCCATGATCAGACGCAAAGTTAGAAGCTCCTGATACTTCACAGACTAAAAGCTGAATATCCAAATAAACTCAAAGAATGCAGAGTTCTACTACGTAAAAGCCAAAAGGGCAATTGGATGGGCATTGCCCTAAAAAGGGCAGTTAGCTCTATTGCAGTCCAAACCCCTAATCTAAAAAATAAACCCACCCAATACACCCTTAAAAAACCTAACACTAACCCCCTGAAGATCGACTTACCGGGAGACGTCTTCATCCAAGCCGGGCGAAGTGGTCCTCCAGACAGGCAGAAGTCTTCATTCAAGCCGGGCAGAAGTGGTCCTCCAGACGAGCAATCTTCATCCAGATGGCATCTCCTATCTTCATCCATCCGGCGCGGAGCGGCTCCATCTTCAAGACATCCGACGCGGAGCATCCTCTTCTTCCGACGACTAAAACAGAATGAAGGTACCTTTAAGTGATGTCATCCAAGATGGCGTCCCTTAGATTCCAATTGGCTGATAGAATTCTATAATATTTTGACAATCGGAATTAAGGTTGAAAAAATCCTATTGGCTGATGCCCGTCAGGACCACTTCTGCCCGGCTTGGATGAAGACTTCTGCCCGTCTGGAGGACCACTTCGCCCGGATTGGCTGAAGACGTCTCCCAGTAAGTCGATCTTCAGGGGGTTAGTGTTATGTTTTTTTAAGGGTGTATTGGGTGGGTTTATTTTTTAGAATAGGGGTTTGGGCTTGCAAAAGAGCTAACTGCCATTTTAAGGGCAATGCCCATCCAAATGCCCTTTTCAGGGCAATGGGGAGCTTAGGTTTTTATAGTTAGCTTTTTATTTGGGGGGTTGGTTGTGTGGGTGGTGGGTTTTACTGTTGGGGCGTTGTTTGTATTTTTTATTTTTACAGGCAAAAGAGCTGATTACTTTGGGGCAATTCCCTGCAAAAGGCCCTTTTAAGGTAGTTTAGTTTAGGCTAGGGTTTTTTTTTTATTTTGGGGGGCTTTTTATTTTAATAGGGCTATTAGATTAGGTGTAATTAGTTTAAATTTCTGTAATTTGTTTATTATTTTCTGTTATTTAGTGTTTGTTTTTTTTGTACTTTAGATAATTTAATTTAGGTAATTGTATTTAATTTAGTTAATTTATTTAATTATAGTGTAGTGTTAGGTGTTAGTGTAACTTAGCTAAGGTTTTATTTTACAGGTAAATTTGTCTTTATTTTAATTAGGTAGTTATTAAATAGTTAATAACTATTTAATAACTATTCTACCTAGTTAAAATAAATACAAACTTGCCTGTAAAATAAAAAAAAAATCCTAAGCTAGCTACAATGTAACTATTTGTTATATTGTAGCTAGCTTAGGGTTTATTTTATAGGTAAATATTTAGTTTTAAATAGGAATAATTTAGTTAATGATAGGAATATTTATTTAGATTTATTTAAATTATATTTAAGTTAGTGGGTGTTAGGTTTAGGGTTTAATAACTTTAATATAGTGGCGGCGACGTTGGGGCGGCAGATTAGGGGTTAATAAATATAGGTAGGTGGTGGCGATGTTAGGGACGGCAGATTAGGGGTTAATAATATTTAACTAATGTTTGCGAGGCGGGAGTGTGGCGGTTTAGGGGTTAATATGTTTATTATAGTGGCGGTAACGTTAGGGACGGCAGATTAGGGGTTAATAAGTGTAGGTAGGTGGCGGCGACATTTGGGCGGCAGAGTAGGGGTTAATAAATATAATGTAGGGTTCGGCGATGTTTTGGGCAGCAGATTAGGGGTTCATAAGTATAATGTAGGTGGTGGCGGTGTCGGGGGTGGCAGATTAGGGGTTAATAAGTGTTAGATTAGGGGTATTTAGACTCGGGGTTCATGTTAGGGTGTTAGGTGTAGACATAAATTTTATTTCCCCATAGGAATCAATGGGGCTGCGTTAGTGAGTTTTACGCTGCTTTTTTGCAGGTGTTAGACTTTTTTTCAGCTGACTCTCCCCGTTGATTCCTATAGGGAAATCGTGCACGCGCACATTACACCAGCTCACCGCTGACTTATGTAGCGCTGGTATTGGAGTGTGGTAATGAACAAAATTTTGCTCAATGCTCACTTCTTTTCTTTTAATGACGGGTTTGTAAAAACTCGTAATACCAGCGCTGTAGGTAAGTGAGCATTGAGTGAAAACTGCTTGTTAGCACCGCATAGCTTCTAACGCAAAACTCGTAATCTGGGCCTTTGATTTGAAAAAAAGCACATGTTCTATCTATAGCATGAAACAAAGGTTTGGGGTTTCAAGTCCTTTTAAAAGGAAACTTTAGTCAAAATTAAACTTTCATGATTCAGATAGAGCAGCAATTTTTTTTATTTTATTATATATTTTTATTGGTATTTCAATTCAGGGTACAGAAAAGAAAAAGAAAAAAGGAAACATTTTCTTTATGTTTACATATGTGGGGGTTATTTACATATTCATTTTTATCAATCATAACTCAATTCCAACATTAAAGTGAAAACGACAACTTAACATTTTGCTCCATCGAACCTTTATATTAATTATCCTAATAGCTCCCTTATCCTGAGTAACCGTCATTTTCTATAACGACCAAATAAAAAGTCAACAGCCAGTCCAGGGCTAGGCTACCCTAGTCTGACCAGAACGAAGAAAAAACAAAGCAAACAAAACGAGACAACAGGAAGAAAGAGAAAGAGAGAGAAAAGAAAAAAAAAAGAAAAAAAAAAAGAAGAGTTATAGTCAATTACCATATCCCTAGTAAAATTAATTCCGTATTTCTGAATGGATATATTAAGTATTCAATCTCGCTAACAGAGTTTTTATGAACATAGACCACTTTAAAAAGAACCTCTACACATCCTCATCATTTTGCAAATCAGTATCCACCTGAGGAGCTGAGGGCTGTCACATGATACAGGGGTAGTGGAAATAGACATAACTGAAATTTGTCAGAAAAAAATCTACTAATCATTTTAAGTTCAGACAAAGGGGTCGATTTATCAAAGACTTCGCAAGCCTTTCGATCCCATACGACTGCAGGTTCTCACAAGATAACCTGCATGCCGTATTTACCAAACAGCGGTCAGACCGTGCACAAAATAGCGCTTGTGTGCAATGCTGAATTCTGCCAGTGGAATTCAGCCCACCAGAGGCGGGCTGCGGCAGACTGGTACACGTATATGCGCCCCTGTCCGCCGCTGATATGTTGAATTTTTTTTTTTTAAGTGTCCTTATTGACTGGATATGTCATTCAGTAGCAGGTTCCTTTGCTTTAACGGATAGGGTTAATAACCTTCTAAAGTGTAGGTGGATATAAGTTTGTGTTTATGAATTTATTTCTATAATAAGATGTGCATATCTTACTAAATAAATAATTTTGGAGATAAAATATCCTGTCTATAACTCATACTTTTATTGATGATTTGATAATATTTTTATTGATGAGAACCAGTACATCAAATCAATAGAATACAAGAGAAATAAATGCTGCATCCTCGGGGGCGTTGTCTTGCACATCAGAGAGAGGATTTCCCCAGCAGAGCCAGGAAGAGCCCCACAGACAGAGCCAGGATGGCAGAGCTGGATTTCACACTGGAAGCCCCACTGGTGTTGCATAAATCCGTGTTACAGCAGGAGACAGAAGAGGAAGCCACTGAAAGACTGAAACTGCTTGGTGTGCAGACTGCGGCACATACCTTAGTGATGGATGCAACTGACAAACTACCTGTGGAAGATCAATAAAAATGACACATTATACATTCACTCCCTCCATATATGTCATCAGCCACAACTGCAAAAACATATGGTTCATGGTATAAACATGATGTACAAACAGAGCTATGGCAAGAAACCTTACTAGACCCTCCAGCTTTGACGGCCTCTAGTTTAGCCATTTGCCTTAGTTACAGGATATGAAAACTACATCAGCCATATTGTCAGAACTGTTTTTTTTTTTACAGACTTCTAATTAAAACAGAAACATCCAAAAGGCAGCACTCGGTATTCCACAAGTATACAGGACACAATGTTTAAAAAGCAAAAAAGGTTTAATAGGCACAAAGGAACATTTTACACATAGTACACATCACAAAAAAGAGAAAAGAAGGTCAAACATGTTTTGTATATTTCATACTGCACTTTATCAATGACCCATTAATGGCAACTGTTTGCAAACCCTATTTACGCCCCCCCCCCCCCCCCCCCACAGATAAACCACCAATCTCAAACCCATGACTATGGAAACACACACCTGTGTCTGAAAGAACACAACTTAATGATAATTAATGCTGTCTCTGGTAATTCAATGTGAGAAGCTAATATAAGAATAAACATGGTTGTGTAATAAAACAGAAAAATGTGGATTTTCTATTGGTAAAATATCCCAAAGGGGCAATATTTCATTATTTCCTGAATATCCACAAAAGTTAACACAATCCACCTGGACGCCCCATAGTGGCAGGGATTGGCTCATTGATTGAGCCATTATCTGAATTGATTGATGCTTATCTGCAGCCGCTGGTTCTGAATTTGAAGAGTTATATAAAATATAATAGTGATGTTATTAGACAGATTGAAGTGTTGGTTGGAGTGGCAAGAAGGCTTTTCATTTATATCCATAGATGTAGTGTCCCTTTACACATCTATCCCCCATGATAAAGGCATTAAGGCCATTTCATTTTTCCTGAATCACCTCTCTACTTATAGTGAGGAAGTGAAAGAATTTATTTTGAAATCAATTGACTTTCTCTTAACACATATTTTTTTTATGTTTGAGGGGGATTACTATCTCCAGAGACGCGGAAAGGCAATGGGAGCAAAATTTGCTCCCTCCTTTGCCAACTTGTATTTGGGTTGGGGGGAGATTTTCCGCGTCTTTGGAGATGCTAACCCCTTCAGAGAGAACATTCTCTTTTTTGGTCACTATATCGACGGCCTTTTATTTGTATGGAAAGGTCCTGAGGAAGTGATTCCCTCATTTTTGGGGTATTTGCAAGAGAATAATTTGAATTTAAAATTCACTTATACTAAAGAGAGTATCGCTTATTTGGATCTAAAGTTGAAATCTAATATCCCTAAACATTGTGTTGAAGTAGAATTGTACAGAAAAGAAATAGCAGGTACTACAAGTTTGTATGCTGCATCCTGTCACCCCAAACATACAGTTAATGTTATTCCCAAGAGACAGTACATGAGGTTCAATCAAAATTGTACTGACCCTGTGAAATATGAGCATCATGCCAGAAATTTAACCAACAGGTTTGTTGAGAGAGGATACAAGAAAGAAAACCTGGAAATTATTAAAAAGCAAGTAGATGTTCTAGATACAGGTTCCTTGTTTGTCCCTAAAGTAGATCTAACAGAATGGTTTATCACCACTTATAGTAGTGAACACCATAACATTTGTGGTATTATCAGAGATGTACTGCCTATTTTGGAAACAGATGATAAACTTGGGGAGATTGTACATACAGGTTGCACTTTTGTATCTATAAAGGCTTAAACTTTAGCTAATACATTATCACTGTCCATGTGTAAAAAAACAGAATTGGCTTTCTTTATAACCAGGTTTCTTTAAATGTAAAAGCAATATGCCATTTTTGGTACCGAATTTACTTCTCAGGTTACTGCTAAAGTCTATCAAATACGACAATATTCAACATGCAATTCATATTTTGCAATATATTTTTTAGGGGGTGCTGTAAGCAGTATGTAGGTTTAACCACTAGAGCTCTCAAAGACCGTTTTTTAGAACATTTGAGAGCTATTGAGGATCCAGAGTTCACTACACCTATATCTCTGCACTTTAAGAGGGAACATAACGCTGACAGTTGACTTTTGGCATTCTAATGCATTCAAGTCATTCCAAGACACCCCAGAGATGGGAATAGGGAAGAAGTTCTAAGACAACGTGAAGTCTTTTGGATATTTCAATTCGATACTAGAATGCCAAAAGATTTGAACTCTGAGTGGGACGTCAAATTGTTTGTGTAAAATGAACAAATTATATGTATGACATTTCTTCTTTTGTGTATGTAGTGAATTTTTAGAGCAAGCAGTCACTGTAAATATACGGTATGTATTCACACATTTATATGTTTTCATGCCTCCTCTCCACTATGTTTATTCTTATATTAGCTTCTCACATTGAATTACCAGAGACAGCATTAATTATCATTAAGAGGTGTTCTATCAGACACAGGTGTGTGTTTCCATAGTCTCTGGTTTGTGATTTGTGGTTTATCTGTGGGGGGGGGGGGGACACAGGAAGTAAATAGGGTTTGCAAACAGTTGACATTTATGGGTCATTGATAAAGTGCAGTATGAAATATACAAAACATGTTTGACCTTCTTTTCTCTATTTTGTGATGTGTACTATGTGTACAATGTTCCTTTGTGCCTTACTTGCCTGGCTAGCACCGGTGATGTCATCATCTGGAGACCATTTGCCCTGGGAGCGTGTTACTGAAGCGCATTAGCGTGAAGACGGCTGTTTCTCAGTATTGGCTACATACCGAAGCTGAGGAGACTTTCCTTTTGGCGCTACTCTGTGTTTCTTGGTATACTAATTAAAACAGCCACACCCAACCCAAATCTCTAGCTAGTTACCAGGTCTCACTAGTAAAAATAAGGCTCTTACCAATCCCAGCAGACGCAACAGTCGTCTTGCAGTAGGAGTCAATTCCATCTGTACAGTTTTCGGCCGTCATGCAGTTACTGTTGCTGCTCTGGCTGATGCACGTGTAACATGATAAGGAATATGCTGTAAATAGATAATAAATATGTATTAGAACAAAATGGTGCGTGTACATTGTGATTATTATTATTATTGCTGTTATTATTATTATTATTACAATTATTATGTAATATGCAAGGATTTACTGCAGTTCTATTCAAAAACATATGAGAATATAAACTAACAAAAACTAATATCCTAACACAGTCATCCTCCAGTTCTATCTAGGAATTTACAACCTGATTGGAAAACTGGAGTAAGAGAGAGGAGAATACAGGGGTTTAATAGGCTGCTAGTGATCTGAACGGTAAACTGCAGCGTGATGAGAAATAAGTTACAGTTGTGTGCAGGGCCGAGCTTACAAGGACATAAAACACATTAGGATTTTAATATAAAATGTTTAATTATTTATAGTTGAAGAAGTTTGTAAAATATTTTTTGGAAGTCCAGATTCCAGACATTGCTATATTCCACAGTCATTGGTTGCACGTGCTAATGACAGACCCTTATTGGCTGCTTTATGGACACTAAAACTTTACATTCAGTTTTTCATTATTTGAACAACTAATATAACTATAACAAATAAGTCTGCACATTTTTATCAGGCTAATATTTGCTTTGAAGACACCATTTTGTCTAGCATTTATAAAGTGTTTAATGTCCCTTTAATATAAACACTCAGTTGCTCTATCGTCTTATAAAAAAAACAGTTTTCACCTTTGTGGTTCAGCTGTTGAGATCTGATCCAGTTGATATTTATACACATTTATTTCATTCATGTTTTTTTACATATTTTGTTTTACTACTACTCAATATATTATTTAGATTGAATTCTGACATTTGAGATGGGTTCTGCTAAAGTGAAGATAGCAAACAACTGAAAACCATCCTTAAAGG
>NC_069503.1:1127406271-1127451271 GCF_027579735.1 Bombina bombina
CATATTCTGTATAGTAGTGTCTATTACATGCAGTTATAAGACAATTAGTGTATACTGTATATTTATATCAGTATCTGTACATGTTCTGTATAGTACTGTCTGTTACATGCAGTTATATGACAATTAGTGTATACTGTATATTTATATCAGTAGCTAAACATATTCTGTATAGTAGTGTCTGTTACATGCAGTTATATGACAATAAGTGTATACTGTATATTTATATCAGTATATGTACATATTCTGTATAGTAGTGTCTATTACATGCAGTTATATGACAATTAGTGTATACTGTATATTTATATCAGTATCTGTACATATTCTGTATAGTAGTGTCTATTGCATGCAGTTATATGACAATTAGTGTATACTGTATATTTATATCAGTATCTGTACATATTCTTTATAGTAGTGTCTGTTACATGCAGTTATATGACAATTAGTGTATACTGTATATTTATATCAGTATCTGTACATATTCTGTATAGTAGTGTATATTACATGCAGTTATATGACAATTAGTGTATACTGTATATTTATATCAGTATCTGTACATATTCTGTATCTTAGAGTCTATTACATGCAGTTATATGACAATTAGTGTATACTGTACAAAAGTTTGCGAACCGGCGATCCGGGCGAACCGCCATAGACTTCAATAGGCAGGCGAATTTTAAAACCCACAGGGACTCTTTCTGGCCACAATAGTGATGGAAAAGTTGTTTCAAGGGCACTAACACCTGGACTGTGGCATGCTGGAGTGGGATCCATGGCAAAACTCCCATGGAAAATTACATAGTTGATGCAGAGTCTGGTTTTAATCCATAAAGGGCATAAATCACCTAACATTCCTAAACTGTTTGGAATAGCGTGCTTTAAAACATTATGTATGATGTTGTATCGATCAGGTAGTGTAAGGGTTACGTGTAAGGGTTACGCCCGCTTCACAGTGCGCAGTGTAGGTGATATACCTGCCCTGACCATGCTTTGCAGACCAGGTATCAGTGGTCAGATGGACCCTTGCCCCAACACTGTGTGCCAGACATGCCATTATAGCAGACTTATATGGCTTTGGCGTTGCTTTTTGGTAATTAGAAGGCTGCTAAATGGCATAAATTGTTGTAAAGGCTTCTCTGGGATCCCCTTTGTTCAGAAATAGCAGACTTATATGGCTTTGGCGTTGCTTTTTGGCAATTAGAAGGCTGCTAAATGCCACTGCGCACCACACGTGTTTTATGCCCAGCAGTGAAGGGGTTAATTAGGGAGCATGTAGGCAGCTTGTAGAGTTAATTTTAGCTTAAGTGTAGTGTAGTAGACAACCCAAAGTATTGATCTAGGCCCATTTTGGTATATTTCATGCCACCATTTCACCGCCAAATGCGATCAAATTTAAAAAAAAACAATTTTTTCGCAATTTTAGGTTTCTCACTGAAATTATTTACAAACAGCTTGTGCAATTATGGCACAAATGGTTGTAAATGCTTCTCTGGGATCCCCTTTGTTCAGAAATAGCAGACATATATGACTTTGGCGTTGCTTTCTGGTAATTAGAAGGCCGCTAAATGCTGCTGCACATCACACGTGTATTATGGCTAGCAGTGAAGGGGTTAATTAGGTAGTTTGTAGGGAGCTTGCAGGGTTAATTTTAGCTTTAGTGTAGAGATCAGCCTCCCACCTGACACATCAGATCCCCTGATCCCTCCCAAACAGCTCCCTTCCCTCCCCCACCCCACAATTGTCCCCGCCATCTTAAGTACTGGCAGAAAGTCTGCCAGTACTAAAATAAAAGGTTTTTACATTTTTTTATTTTTTTTTATAGCATATTTACATATGCTGTGGTGTAGCATCCCCCCTTAGCCCCCAACCTCCCTGATCCCCCCCAAAACAGCTCTCTAACCCTCCCCATCTGCCTTATTGGTGGCCATCTTGGGTACTGGCAGCTGTCTGCTATTATTTCACAGTCAAAAAAGGTTTTTTTGTATTTAAATGTACACTACTGTTACACCAGATATGAGTGGTGGCACTGAACAAGTGGGCACAGTATACGCTTTGAGCCTGACACACACGCTGGCAGGCAGGCAACTGCAATTAGATTACACAGGAAAAAAAAAAAAAAAAGCAGATGTTCTAGCCCTAAAAAGGGCTTTTTGGGGTGCTGTCCTTACAGAAGAGATCAGATGAGTTCTTCAGGACTGTAGTGGACACTGAATACACTAGCATAGCTATCGATTTCCCTATTAAATCAGCAGCAGCTACACTGTCCCTCCTCTCACTAAGAATGCAGCTTCCAAATGAATCTAAAATGGATGCTGTCCAGGAGGTGGGAGGGTCTGGGAGGGAGCGCCTGCTGCTGATTGTCTGTAATGTGTCTTCTGACTGTGAGGTACAGGGTCAAAGTTTACTCAATGATGACGAATAGGGGGCGGATCGAACATCACATATGTTCGCCCGCCGAGGCAAACGTGAACATGCTATGTTCGCCGGGAACTATTCGTCGGCGAACTATTCGCGACATCACTATCTATTACATGCCGTTATATGACAATTGGTGTATACTGTATATTTATATCAGTATCTGCACATATTCTGTATAGTAGTGTCTGTTACATGCAGTTATATGACAATTAGTGTATACTGTATATTTATATCAGTATCTGTACATATTCTGTATAGTAGTGTCTATTACATGCAGTTATATGACAATTAGTGTATACTGTATATTTATATCAGCATCTGTACATATTCTGTATAGTAGTGTCTGTTACATGCAGTTATATGACAATTAGTGTATACTGTATATTTATAGCAGTATCTGTACATATTCTGTATAGTAGTGTCTGTTACATGCAGTTATATGACAATTAGTGATGTGAATACGGTATATTTATATCAGTATCTATACATATTCTGTATAGTAGTGTCTATTACATGCAGTTATATGACAATTAGTGAATACTGTATATTTATATCAGTATCTGTACATATTCTGTATAGTAGTGTCAATTACATGCAGTTATATGACAATTAGTGTATACTGTATATTTATATCAGTATCTGTACATATTCTGTATAGTAGTGTCTGTTACATGCAGTTATATGACAATTAGTGTATACTGTATATTTATATCAGTATCTGTACATATTCTGTATAGTAGTGTCTATTACATGCAGTTATATGACAATTAGTGTATACTGTATATTTATATCAGTATCTGTACATATTCTGTATAGTAGTGTCTATTACATACAGTTATATGACAATTATTGTATACTGTATATTTATATCAGTATCTGTACATATTCTGTATAGTAGTGTCTGTTACATGCAGTTATATGACAATTAGTGTATACTATATATTTATATCAGTATATGTACATATTCTGTATAGTAGTGTCTATTACATGCAGTTATATGACAATTAGTGTATACTGTATATTTATATCAGTATCTGTACATATTCTGTATAGTAGTGTCTATTACATGCAGTTATATGACAATTAGTATATACTGTATATTTATATCAGTATCTGTACATATTCTGTATAGTAGTGTCTATTACATGCAGTTATATGACAATTAGTGTATACTGTATATTTATATCAGTATCTGTACCTATTCTGTATAGTAGTGTCTGTTACATGCAGTTATATGACAATTTGTGTATACTGTATATTTATATCAGTATCTGTACATATTCTGTTATTTAGCTTTGACTTTGACTTTAGATCACAACTGACTTATATGTTTGTATTTATAAGTATGTATTTGTTAATAACTTTAACGAGTTATGAATTAGTGAGATGACCTTCATCAAGCTAAAAACCCTACCCACGATGTACCTAGTGAACTAACCATAACCAGGAAATCATAGAGAGTTGACGGTACCCAAGATAAGATCAGTAGAAGATAAGAAGTGGATTCTAACCAGAGAGTTATGATATGTAATAACAGACATAATGGTAAACCACAAGCAAGCAATAGAGGTACCGAACAGGTTAGAACTAAATGATAAGAAGCACTAGTCGTTCCTATGATAATTAAAATAGTGAAAAACAGTGATCAATATCTACCACCTGTATTCCCATCAAAATAATATGTAAAGCTTTTCAAAACTACTGTACATAACCCCAACTTCATGTATTTTTAAATCATGTGGCACGTATATACCTCAGATCAGAACCCCATAGGTTAGCATTAATACCAAATAGAATAAGGTAATGACCAGTATTATCGTTCCAATCACATCATAGATGGCATAACAAAATCACTATGATACACATCAGCGTGAATTAAGGACAGATTTGAAGAAAAAAGCTTATAAATAATATATATTAAGTATAATTAGGAACCTATTAAAAGTAAAGAGCTGAGAAATAATATACTATATATTGAATATTCAAGAAACTATACACTATCGGTGAAAATTCCTCACCGTTATTAACAATGGTATACACCACCTTAACGATGGAATCCTTATGATGGACAAGTTGATAACCAATAGATTCCACGAGAAGGCGGAACTTCCGGTTTACGGCGCTTTAAATAAGGTCACTATCGGGGGCTCGCTGCCTTTGAAAAAGCCCAGTTTGGGCGAAACGCGTCAGCAGTAAGACGCTCTTTTAGAACCACTCTGTTAAAATTTTGTAAATACAATGATAACTATAATTTTAAATGTATTAGTCTAACATAACATGCGGGGGTAACTCGTTAAATTACTTGGTAACTACAGCCTGCTAACCCATAACGCTGAACCGAAATCAGCGGTAACACATTGTTTAGCTAAGTAGAGAGACGTGACAATCTCCAATATATTGAAATAGGTATATAACTAAGTACACAATATTATTAAGAAACGACACTATCAGTCGACGTACCATTCCTAGATTACTAGGCACTATACGGAACTTAACATTGTGTTAGTACCTGGATACTATATCTAACTCGAGGGGAGAACTACTAGTCTCTCAGTTACATAGAGCGGTATGCTATATTACATTTACCTGATAGAATACCGTCAGATATCTGCAATACCCATTCAGTAGTACCGACGCTCTTTAAAGTTAATCTATCTAATAACATAGTTGGACTAATGTGATCCTAAACCGTAGCTGATTCAAAAGCAATATTTTTGCACTAAGAGGTTTATGAAAATATTGTAAGCACTTTTATCTCACTACATAGAATTCGGATTATAGATGGAGATAGGTGAATATTTAGGCATTAATCGTACCATGAAGTTGTAGCGCTCTGACTGCCACTGATATATGACTCTATCTAGATATTGTAGAACTATAATAAACATATTATTATCTAGAAACCATCTGATAAGTTAATCCCATTCACATATAGCTATTTAGAAAGGTTCAGTGCTTATAAAAGAAACCCTGAATTGAGATACAATATATCACTAAGGAGTTTGAATTATATGATAGAAACTGACAGATAGATACTGATAGATACTGTGATCATACAAAACAAGGCACACAATTAGTTCTGTGTTTCTGAGAATCAATATATTAACAGGGACTCTCCTATGTAGGTACCTAACTAAGTCAATAGATATGAATCATTGATGTAAAATCTATAATCTGTGCACATAGATTAACAGGGACTTTCCTATGTCAGTACCAAACTAAGTCAATGGATATGAATCATTGATGTAAAACCTATAACCTGTGTTCATAAACAGGAAAATATTATATGATCGAAGAATCTGAGTGGGTGTTAAACAGAATTAACTCTGTGCAACAAAGATATAAAACCTATAACCTGTGTACATAAACAGGAATATATTATATGATTGAAGAATCAGAGTGGGTATTAAGCAGAATCAACTCTGTGCAACAAAGACTTGTATTGTATTTCTGGCATGTGATGAGATATCATATTACTAAGTACCGTTTACCTAGAAGGTACAACGAAAACACAATCCTTTTAGATTCTCACACACACAACACCACAGATATTGAATCAATCTAACCCAGATAACCCCTAACAACCAGAATAACATTCTTTATCCATTTAGAGTGAACCAAATGGTCACCCATTGAATGTATTAACTTAGGCCTAGATTTGGAGTTCGGCGGTAGCCGTCAAAACCAGCGTTAGAGGCTCCTAACGCTGGTTTTGGCCGCCCGCTGGTAATTGGAGTCAGTGATTAAAGGGTCTAACGCTCACTTTTCAGCCGCGACTTTTCCATACCGCAGATCCCCCTACGCCATTTGCGTAGACTATATTTTCAATGGGATCTTTCTAACGCTGGTATTTAGAGTCGTTTCTGAAGTGAGCGTTAGAGCTCTAACGACAAGATTCCAGCCGCCTGAAAATAGCAGGAGTTAAGAGCTTTCTGGCTAACGCCGGTTTATAAAGCTCTTAACTACTGTACCCTAAAGTACACTAACACCCATAAACTACCTATGTACCCCTAAACCGAGGTCCCCCCACACCGCCGCCACTCGATTAAAATTTTTAACCCCTAATCTGCCGACCGCCACCTACGTTATACTTATGTACCCCTAATCTGCTGCCCCTAACCCCGCCGACCCCTGTATTACATTTATTAACCCCTAACTTGCCCCCCACAACGTCGCCGCCAGCTACTTAAAATAATTAACCCCTAATCTTCCGACCGCAAAGCGCCGCCACCTACGTTATCCCTATGTACCCCTAATCTGCTGCCCTAACATCGCCGACCCCTATATTATATTTATTAACCCCTAATCTGCCCCCCTCAACGTCGCCGACACCTGCCTACACTTATTAACCCCTAATCTGCCGAGCGGACCTGAGCGCTACTATAATAAATGTATTAACCCCTAATCCGCCTCACTAACCCTATCATAAATAGTATTAACCCCTAATCTGCCCTCCCTAACATCGCCGACACCTAACTTCAATTATTAACCCCTAATCTGCCGACCGGAGCTCACCGCTATTCTAATAAATGTATTAACCCCTAAAGCTAAGTCTAACCCTAACACTAACACCCCCCTAAGTTAAATATAATTTTTATCTAACGAAATAAATTAACTCTTATTAAATAAATTATTCCTATTTAAAGCTAAATACTTACCTGTAAAATAAATCATAATATAGCTACAATATAAATTATAATTATATTATAGCTATTTTAGGATTAATATTTATTTTACAGGCAACTTTGTTATTATTTTAACCAGGTAAAATAGCTATTAAATAGTTAAGAACTATTTAATAGTTACCTAGTTAAAATAATAACAAATTTACCTGTAAAATAAATCCTAACCTAAGTTATAATTAAACCTAACACTACCCTATCAATAAAATAATTAAATAAACTACCTACAATTACCTACAATTAACCTAACACTACACTATCAATAAATTAATTAAACACAATTCCTACAAATAAATACAATTAAATAAACTAGCTAAAGTACAAAAAATAAAAAAGAACTAAGTTACAGAAAATAAAAAAATATTTACAAACATAAGAAAAATATTACAACAATTTTAAACTAATTACACCTACTCTAAGCCCCCTAATAAAATAACAAAGCCCCCCAAAATAAAAAATTCCCTACCCTATTCTAAATTAAAAAAGTTACAAGCTCTTTTACCTTACCAGCCCTGAACAGGGCCCTTTGCGGGGCATGCCCCAAGAATTTCAGCTCTTTTGCCTGTAAAAAAAAACATACAATACCCCCCCCCCCCAACATTACAACCCACCACCCACATACCCCTAATCTAACCCAAACCCCCCTTAAATAAACCTAACACTAAGCCCCTGAAGATCTTCCTACCTTGTCTTCACCATCCAGGTATCACCGATCCGTCCTGGCTCCAAGATCTTCATCCAACCCAAGCGGGGGTTGGCGATCCATAATCCGGTCCAGAAGAGGCTCCAAAGTCTTCCTCCTATCCGGCAAGAAGAGGACATCCGGACCGGCAAACATCTTCTCCAAGCGGCATCTTCGATCTTCTTCCATCCGGAGCGAAGCGGCAGGATCCTGAAGACCTCCAGCGCGGAACATCCATCCGGACCGACGACTGAACGACGAATGACTGTTCCTTTAAGGGACGTCATCCAAGATGGCGTCCCTCGAATTCCGATTGGCTGATAGGATTCTATCAGCAAATCGGAATTAAGGTAGGAATTTTCTGATTGGCTGATGGAATCAGCCAATCAGAATCTAGTTCAATCCGATTGGCCGATCCAATCAGCCAATCAGATTGAGCTCGCATTCTATTGGCTGATCGGAACAGCCAATAGAATGCGAGCTCAACGAAATAAATTAAATAATATTAACTAAAGTATTCCTATTTAAAACTAAATACTTACCTGTAAAATAAAACCCTAATATAGCTACAATATAACGAATAATTACATTGTAGCTATTTTAGGATTTATATTTATTTTACAGGCAACTTTGTATTTATTTTAACTAGGTACAATAGCTATTAAATAGTTATTTACTATTTAATAGCTACCTAGTTAAAATAATTACCAAATTACCTGTAAAATAAATCCTAACCTAAGTTACAATTAAACCTAACACTACACTATCAATAAATAAACTAAATAAATGAACTACAAGTACCTACAATTACCTACAATTAAATAAACTAAACTAAATTACCAAAAAACACAAACACTAAATTACAAAAAATAAAAAAAGATTACAAGAATTTTAAGCTAATTACACCTACTCTAACCCCCCTAATAAAATAACAAAGCCCCCCAAAATAAAAAAATTCCCTACCCTAATCTAAATTAAAAAAGTTAACTGCTCTATTACCTTACCAGCACTTAAAAGGGCTTTTAGCAGGGCATGCCCCAAAGAAATCAACTCTTTTGCCTGTAAAAAAAAACACAATACCACCCCCCAACATTACAACCCACCATCCACATACCCCTACTCTAACCCAAACCCCCCTTAAATAAACCTAACACTACCCCCCTGAAGATCTCCCTACCTTGAGCCGTGTTCACCCAGCCGGGCACCGATGGACCAAAAGAAGACATCTGGAGCGGCAGAAGTCTTCATCCCATCCGGGCAGAAGAGGACATCCGGACCGGCAGACATCTTCATCCAAGCGGCATCTTCTATCTTCATCCATCCGACGAGGAGCGGCTCCATCTTCAAGACCTCCGGTGCAGAACATCCTTCTTCAACGACGACTAGACGATGAATGAAGGTTCCTTTAAGTGACGTCATCCAAGATGGCGTCCCTCGAATTCCGATTGGCTGATAGGATTCTATCAGCCAATCGGAATTAAGGTAGGAAAAATCTGATTGGCTGATTAAATCAGCCAATCAGATTCAAGTTCAATCGGATAAGCTCGCATTCTATTGGCTGATCGGAACAGCCAATAGATTGCGAGCTCAATCTGATTGGCTGATTGGATCAGCCAATCGGATTGAACTTCAATCTGATTGGCTGATTGAATCTGCCAATCAGATTTTTCCTACCTTAATTCCGATTGGCTGAGAGAACCCTATCAGCCAATCGGAATTTGAGGGACGCCATCTTGGGTGACGTCACTTAAAGGAACCTTCATTCGTCGTCTAGTCGTCGTTGAAGAAGGATGTTCCGTGCCAGAGGTCTTGAAGATGGAGCCTCTCCTCGTCGGATGGTAGAAGATAGAAGATGCCGCTTGGATGAAGATGTCTGCCGGTCCGGATGTCCTCTTCTACCCGGATAGGATGAAGACTTCTGCCGCTCCGGATGTCTTCTTTTGGTCCATCGGTGCCCGGCTGGGTGAACACGACTCAAGGTAGGGAAATCTTCAGGGGGGTAGTGTTAGGTTTATTTAAGGGGGGTTTGGGTTATGTTGGGGGTTGGTATTGTGGGTTTTTTTACAGGCAAAAGAGCTGATTTCTTTGGGGCATGCCCCGCAAAAAGCTCTTTAAAGGGCTGGTAAGGTAATAGCGCTGTTAACATTTTTAATTTAGATTAGGGTAGGGAATTTTTTTTATTTTGGGGGGCTTTGTTATTTTATTAGGGGGCTTAGAGTAGTAGGTGTAATTAGCTTAAAATTCTTGTAATCTTTTTTTATTTTTTGTAATTTAGTGTTTGTTTTTTTGGTAATTTAGTTTAGTTTATTTAATTGTAGGTACTTGTAGTTAATTTATTTAATTTATTTATTGATAGTGTAGTGTTAGGTTTAATTGTAACTTAGGTTAGGATTTATTTCTCATTTTGAGGATCCCAAACATCCTCTCGACCACAGCCCTAGTTCTCTTGTGCGCCCTATTGTAGCGCTCCTGAGCCTCATCAGTAGGGTTACGTAACGGCGTAATGAGCCAAGGTCGGCTCATGTAACCAGAATCCCCTATAAATTATGAACAGAACAAAATTAAAATTTAATCCAAAAAAATGTAATGATATTAAACAAATTTATTTGTGTACACGATAATCCACTAACAAATGTTCAATCTTATTCTCTATCTTCCCATTTCAGCTAAGACATGCTACATATGCGTATTTTGCATAAACCAGACCTTGTCTAAAATACAAACTAAATGGTTAAATTGCATTCTCTATCTGAGCATTTAAGGTAAGACATGCTACATATCTGCATTGAACTAAAACTAGACATTTGCGGAAACAGACAATGACATGGTTAAATTGCATTCTCTATCTGAGCATTTAAGGTAAGACATGCTACATATCTGTTTTAAACTAAAAGTAGACATTTGCGGAAATAGAAATAAATGGTTAAATTGCATCCTATAGCTGCACATTACACTAACAGTTTAAAAGTACAGTGGCAATTGTCAAACTAATTAACCATGTTGTGCACAAATACTCACCAACGAGATACCCAGGGGGAAATTGTCTTTCCTCAAATTGCCGCCACAGGGAGGACAGAGGGAGGATGCGGGCATCATGACAAGCCCCCCCAAAATTCGCAAACACATGCATAATCCTCATCCATGCGTCACAAACATACTGCACGTTGAGGCTATAAAAATGTTTGTGATTTCGAAAGGGCAAGTCATCAGCTGGAGCACGCAGCCCAATATGGGTACAATCAATCGCTCCCAAGACATTGGGCAATTCAGCAATAGCAAAGAATTCCCGCTTCAGGCGCCTCCAATCACCATCATTATGTGGGAATCCTATGTAATGCTTACTGACACGTACCATGGCGTCCAGAAAGTTATCAAACACCCCAGAGAATGTACCTTGAGACAGGCCATGCATGTACATCTCTCCTGATTGAAAACTCCCGGAGGCCAAGACGTATATACAACTTAGCATCTTAGTGATGCCGGGGACAGCAGTCCTTATTCTTATACGTGGCTCCAGATGAGGTCTAAGAACATCGTAAAGGCCAATGAGCTGTTCGCGATTGAGCCTATACTTGTCATAAAAATCAAAGTCGCTCATGTTTTCCAAGGTGGATCTTACCCTGTATACACGAGGACCTCGAACCAGACGACCCCTTTGTCTCACTCGGAGCCGCCGAGGCTGTCTGATTCTATCAACCGCTACTTGGCCAACAGCAGCACCAGCAGCGTCTACCAGATCATCGTCATCCATATTTGCCAAGCTTAGCAGCACAAAGCCAAACAGCAGAGCAAACACAGCGCAAGGAGTAACAAGGTATGCAAAAACACAGAAGCAAATTGATACAATGTCGATCACCATGGACGCTTTGGGCATGTTGTTTGGGGGATTTATAGTGCAATTAGTCCAATGGTAGTGAGTTTGTAATGATTGCTAATTGTATTCACTTGTTTGTATGTGAACGGCGCGAATGCTTTCAAAGTGGGCGTTTTTTTAGGTATTTGCTGAAATGTTGTTTTCCCCCAATGAATCTCAATGTGAAAGTGTAAAATATCACACATACAGTGCATGTTTGGAATGTTTGTTCATATGCGTAATAAATATTTATTAAACGCGATCTTATTGTAAAAAGCACACATCCACGCTAACATGAATGAAAGTGCATAGTTGTGTATAATGTGTGCATAGAATGTGATCGATCAATGTTGCTGCAATATTGTTTGTAAACGATAAAGTAACAGCTGCCATCTGTAGTATTGTATATATAAGTGATTTGCGAGCTGACAACATTGTATGTGTCCCTTTCAAATCGCACTAATACTAAATAACTTCCGGCTGTCATCTGTAGTATTGTATATATAAGTGATTGCCGAGATGTCAATATTGTATGCGTCCCTTTCAAATCGCGCTAATACTGAATAACTTCCGGCTGTCATCTGTAGTATTGTATATATAAGTGATTGCCGAGATGTCAATATTGTATGCGTCCCTTTCAAATCGCACTAATACTGAATAACTTACGGCTGTCATCTGTAGTATTGTATATATAAGTGATTGCCAAGATGTCAATATTGTATGCGTCCCTTTCAAATCGCACTAATACTGAATAACTTCCGGCTGTCATCTGTAGTATTGTATATATAAGTGATTGCCGAGATGTCAATATTGTATGCGTCCCTTTCAAATCGGCATAATAATGCTGTTCAAAACTGTTGTTTATGTATATGTTGTATTGTAGTATTGAGTGGTAAAGTTCTGAAAGGGGCGGTACAGTCGTAAAGCTGTAATGTGTATGGTTGAATCTTCTAATGACATCATCATATTATTAACCTGCCTGTGTAGTTATGAAATCCTCATTGTGTTGTTGTATTTGACTACATTGTTATTGTGTGCTGAATAAAATATAAATATGTGCTTTGTGGTTGCGTGATGCGTGTTATGTACATAGACGTATATTGTGATTGTGTCCCACATATGCTGACATCTATATAGCGGTCTCGAATTGTTGTTCCTTCCCATAAAGTGACAGCTGTAATCTGTTGTAATGATGTTCTTATTGTACATAATTCCTAATGGTATATTGTGATCGAATCATGATGCTAAAAGTACAGTAAAATCCCTATTTTCAGTTTCGTGATTCCTAGAGAGAATGTAATGTGTTTTTCCCCCATCATTTGAATGCACATGTATGAGTGAATGATAAAAGTAAAGTATGTGCATCCATGACTGATCATGTGTTAAGCCTATGAAGATATGCTGTTGCTGCAAGCATATGAGTTGAATAAATGAAATGCAATAATAAAGGTAAATGAGAGGTGTTTCCCATTGTCTACTGTTTGTGAATCCTGACATGTTTCAATTATTTTTGTGTCCGTTTAAATGTGATTTAATTGTTGGAAATGTTTGTTACTAGTGATGGTGATTTGTAGTTGATGTAATGTAAAAGTATCATACAACTTAATGTTGTTATGAATTTCCCATAAGTAAACTCCATAAGTCCACCATAGGGAAATAGCCATTTCTTGATCTATTTGTCATAGCTGGGGCTAACGCAGAAAAACATGAGTTATTTTCCGAATTCTAGCGCTGGTATTTAGAGTTTTTTTGTCTACGCTTTTTGCGTGCGTTAGGGAAATCTGTCTGTCACGTGCACAAGCACGTCTTCCCCATAGAAGTCAATGGAGGCTCAAAATGTGTGTGTAAATAAAATCCAAGACTGGTTTTGAGCGTAAAGTGAGTGACGTCATGGTCTTGTGTGAAAAAGTAGCTAAATCGTGTTCATTTTGTAATAAATAACTTGTTTGTGTATGTAATGTGGTGTATATATTTTGTATGCATCGATGAGTGTATGTTTGTGATAATATTATTAGTTAGATGTAGCTATATGAGGGTCTTTTCCCGTCTGTCAATGTAAGTCAATGGCAAAATGGATTTGTGTTGATTTTTTTTCTAACACCCGAGATCTCGCAACTTTGATCCTTTCTATTTTGATGAAAAAAAAAATCTGAAAAATAAATATAGTGTAGTGTTTGTATGAGTGTAAGTGTACTTTGTGTAATATTTGTTTTGTGATTCGTGGATGTTTATTTTGTCGGTAGATGTTAACTCCTGGGTCTGAGCTGTCGGTAGAGATTTGTGCGTTCAGAGATTTTGGAGTGTCGGTAAGTAAACTCTAAATACCAGCGGGCGGCCAAAACCAGCGTTAGAAGCCCTATACGCTGGTTTTGTCGGCTATCGACAAACTCTAAATCTAGGCGCTAACCTTTACACTTATATCTGCAATATGTAAACAACTAATATAATTGTAAAAATACATCTACATTTTATTCTAAGGCTAATATTTGCTTCAAATACAACAATGTATTTGATGTTTAATATCCGTTTAAAGAACCAGCAAATACAGTAGATTTCCCTGATTAACAAATGCATGATAACAAAACAAAGCACTTAGAGGGATATTTATGAAGCCGTCAACCGCAAATACGCTGAAATTCCGCAGCATAATTGTGGCGAGCTTGATTGGACCTAGTTATCAAAGCCTACAGACCGGCAAAAATTTAAATCTGTGACGTAACATACAGTCTTTTTTATTTTGATAGGGCTCTTAGATTAAGTGTAATTCTTTTTTATTTTTGATACTGTGGTTTTTTATTTTGTGTAACTTAGTTGGTATTTTTTTGTAATTTAGTAATTTTTAATAGTAGATTTAAATGACATTGTCATACGTAATTCTGATAAAGGGGGCAATGTTGTTGTCCTCAACAAGTCAGATTACATGATAGAGGCAAATAGACAGCTCTCTGACAGAAATACTTATAGGAAACTTGAGTCTAATCCCACACTCACTTTCTCTAAACAACTTTCTAAACTCCTTGAGGAGGCTGTCTCTTTGGGGATTTTCACAGTAGATCAATCTAAACGTCTATTACCAACACATCCAATAATACCCATCTTTCACTACCTTCCAAAAACACATAAGAGTCTTCTGTCTCCACCTGGCCGTCCAATCATTTCAGGCATAGGCTCCCTTTTGGAGCCTATGTCTGAATGGATTGACAGCATATTACAACCTTTGGTAACTAACCTTTACAGCTACACCAGGGACTCAGGTCATTTACTAGACATTATGAACAATTTTGTTTGGCAGGCAGGATATAAGTGGGTTACTGTTGATGCCACATCTTTGTACTCTTCTATACCTCATGTACATGGATGCCGGGCCTTGGAATCTTTCCTAGAGAAAAACACATCTTACAAAGATGAGGTCAAACAATACATTGTTGAAATCGTGGAGTTCCTACTTACTCACGATTATTTTGTTTTTGATTCTGCGTTCTATCTGCAATGTCAAGGAACAGCTATGGGGGCAAAATTTGCCCCTTCATATGCTAATTTATTTGTGGGTAAGTGGGAGCTCCAACACATTTATGATATAAAGGAACCTTTCAGGTCCGGCATCCTTCTGTACATGAGGTATATAGATGATCTAATTTTTATTGTAAAAGAGGACTTTCCCTTCAATGACTTTTTGACAGTCCTTAACACTAATGATGTGAATCTAAAATTCACAGGATAGTTACATCATGATTATGTCAATTCTTTAGATCTCAATTTATATGGTGACATCATAACCAACAAGATTATGTCCACTACATATAGAAAAGAAACGGCTGGTAATACTATCCTTCATGCCACCTCATGTCATCCCCCACATTTAGTCAAATCAATTCCAAGAAGCCAATTTATTAGGCTCAGACGTAATGCCAGAACTCTGGACAATTACATCCAAGGTGGCAAAGACCTCATTACCAGATTAGAAGCCAGAGGGTACAATGGCAAAGAGTTACTCAAAATATTCGAAGAAATAAAAGACTGGAAACCATATTCAAAGGGTCAATCACCGGAAGTAGACAATACTAACACTAGTGGCTTAACAGCCCATAGGATATCACAAAACAAAGAGAACATTAACACAAGTAGAAGTAAGAAAAACTATCTACATGAACGAAGTGTTGTTTTTTTCTACTCAGTTCTCTCCCCAATACAACTCAATATGTGGAATCATTAGAAAACATCTACATATATTGAAGGGTGACGAGATCCTACAGCCGTATATAAAAGAATGTAGATTTGTTGCAAATAAGCCACCTACATTAGCCTCTAAGCTTTTGCCTAGTTTGGTTAAATCTAATACTCAGTCAAGTGACAATTGGCTTAGAGGTACAGGCAATTTTAGGGCACATCTTTCCAATTGTTTCACTTGCGAGACTATGGATTTCACCAGAAGGTTCTTCAGTAAAGTAACTGATGATTCCTTTGAGATTGATTTTTATGAAACATGTCTTACAAGTTATATAGTATATCTTCTAGATTGCCAACTTTGTGGAGCCCAATATGTAGGTCAGTCAACTAGAACTCTCAGAGATCGGGCGAGAGAGCACCTTAGAGATATTAAATATTTCAAAAGAGATTCAGCGGTAGCTAAACATTTTAATCTTTTCCACTTCACAAATGTACCCAGGTTGAAAATCAAGGTTATAGATATAGCCAGAACCCCTTATAGAGGGGGTGACATATGCAAGGTCCTTGATAGAAAAGAATTGTTCTGGATCTATAAGTTGAAAACCAGGTCACCCTTGGGTATGAATTTAGAATGGGACATGAGATACTTTGTGGACTAGAATAGATAGTGTTTTCAATATATGGATGGTTATACATATATTTTCATATTAGTATTATTTTTACATTACATTATTACATTAGCGCTGCGGAATCTGTTGGTGCTCTACAAATAACCAATAATAATAATAATAATTTCTCCATGATAGCTTTCTCTCATCCTATGAAAAACCTTAGATCAGAGTATATTAGAGTGTAATATGGATAGTTTCTGAATCATTGATATCCTATGAACCACTGTTTCATTACGAATTCTGACCTTTTGTTTACATTTATGTTTATATTTATATTTATTTTTGTTTATTTTGTTTATTTTGCTTACTCAGTTTCATAATTCTCTTTTATGCTTCCATCCATTTATATTAACAAGAATTCTCCTATATTATGACATCTAAGGACATGAATGGTTCCTAATGCTTTGAACAGCACCTTGTTTCTCTATAGTATAGTTGTTACTAGGTGATATAAATAGCACCGTGTTCCTTTAAATGTACAGTTGTTGCTGTCTCTTTTCAAACCTGATATTGAATTGTTAAATCCTGTTGCTGTATTTATTTTTATAAGATTATAAGATTGAAACAATTATTTGCTTATTTGTTATTAGTTACCAACTTTACATATATACATATATGTATGTTCACACTTATACATTTTGTGAAATTGTAATGCAATGTTATATAGTTTCTCTTATTTTAATTTATCGCCAGATTTTGCCTTTCTTCACAAGTATATCAACTATGTTTTTATTTTTCTGATCTGTAGTATTCACTGTGGAAGCACACCTCTAAGTCTCACTAAGCATTGGTGTGACACCTGTGCATTAAGTCAATTTTCAGACTGAGCTTTTTCATTGGTGCACTGTCCCTTTAAGTACTACAGCTGATCCTACTTGCATTCAGCTTCTATGATTAAGCGCAAGTGTGCGCGAAACATGTAAGACTGCTGTCTCCCTCCTTTGGTTCGTTGTGTCTTATTTTTTGCCTTTGTCCATAATATATTTTTTATTGTAATAAAAACCTTTTTTTCTGTAGCTCAGCAGCCGCCTGTCTTTTCTTTTTTAGATTTAAATAACTTGAGTAGGGTTAGGTTTTTAAATATGTAATATAGTTAATTTAATTTGTAGTTTAATGTAATTTTAGTATAATAGGTAGGGTAGAATAATTAATAGTTTAATATAGTTTATTTTAATTCTAAATATAAGTTTAAATTTATTATAAGAAAGGGATGAGGTAATTATAATGTACAGTTAGCGGGTTGTTAGGTTTAGGGGTTAATAGCTTAATTTATTTTATGGCGATATGAGTGGCTGGCTGTTTAGTGGTTAATAGGTTTAGTAAGTGTTAGTGATGTGGGAGGCAAGGGATTTAGGGGTTAATACATTTATTTAGTGGTGGTGGGGTCCGGGAGCGGCGGGATAGGGTTTATTACATTTATTTTGTTGCGGAGGGGTCCGGGAGCGACGGAATAGGGGTTAATAGGTTTAGTAAGTGGTAGTGATGTGGGAGGCAAGGGGTTTAGGGGTTAATACATTTATTTAGTGGCGGTGGGCTCCGGGAGCGGCGGGATAGGGGTTAATACATTTATTTAGTTGCTGAGGGGTCTGGGAGCGGCGGAATATGGGTTAATAGGTTTATTAAAGTTGCGGTGGGCTCCGGGAGCGGTGGATAGGGTTTTAATACATTTATTTAGTTGCGGAGGGGTCCAGGAGCGGCGGAATAGGGGTTAATAGGTTTATTAAAGTTGCGGTGGGCTCCGGGAGCGGCAAGATAGGGTTTAATACATTTATTTATTTGCGGAGGGGTCCGGGAGTGGCGGAATATGGGTTAATAGGTTTATTAAAGTTGCGGTGGGCTCCGGGAGCGGCGGGATAGGGTTTTAATACATTTATTTCCTTGCGGAGGTGTCCGTCAGTGACGGAATAGGTGTAATTGGGTTTATTAATGTTGCGGTGGGCTCTGGGAGCGGCGGGATAGGGTTTAATACATTTATTTTGTTGCGGAGGGGTCTGGGAGCGACGGAATAGGGGTTAATAACTTTATTAAAGTTGCAGCGGGGTCCGGGAGCAGCGGGATAGGGGTTAAACATTTTAGTATAGTGGCAGTGTTTAGTGACAGGATATAAATAAGTTGGGAAAAAGCCGAATAGCAGCGAGATCGATGACATGCTAGTTAACAACAGTCCGCTGCTCATCGCCCCGTACTTGGTGCACAGCTTTTTGCCAGCTTTTTTGATAAATATGGCAATAGTATTCAGTTCCGCAGTCGCAATGTTAGGCGATGTTAGGCGAGCGTATTGGTCCCGGCGAATGCAGCACAGTTGACGGCTTGATAATTCAGCCTCTTAGTCTGAACTTTAAATGAGTAGTAGATTATTTTCTGACAAATTTCAAAGTTATGCCCATTTACACTCCTCCTGTATCATGTGACAGCCATCAGCCAATCACAAATGCATATACATGAATTCTGTGGTAGTTTAGTTTAGGCTAGGTTTTTTTTTATTTTAATAGGGCTATTAGATTAGGTGTAATTAGTTTAAATTTCTCTAATTTGTTTATTATTTTCTGTCATTTAGTGTTTGTTTTTTTTGTACTTTATATAATTTAATTTAATTTAGGTAATTGTATTTAGTTAATTTATTTAATTATAGTGTACTGTTAAGTGTTAGTGTAACTTAGGTAAGGTTTTATTTTACAGGTAAATATGTCTTTATTTTAACTAGGTAGTTATTAAATAGTTAATAACTATTTAATAACTATTGTACCTAGTTAAAATAAATACAAACTTGCCTGTAAAATAAAAAAAAAATCCTAAACTAGCTACAATGTAACTATTAGTTATATTGTAGCTAGCTTAGGGTTTATTTTATAGGTAAGTATTTAGTTTTAAATAGGAATAATTTAGTTAATGATAGGAATATTTATTTTGATTTATTTAAATTATATTTAAGTTAGTGGGTGTTAGGTTTAGGGTTAGACTTAGGTTTAGGGGTTAATAACTTTAATATAGTGGCAGCGACGTTGGGGCAACAGATTAGGGGTTAATAAATTTAGGTAGGTGACGGCGATGTTAGGGGTGGCAGAGTAGGGGGTTAATAAATATAATGTAGGGTTCGGCGATGTTGGAGACAGCAGATTAGGGGTTCATAAGTATAATGTAGGTGGCGGCGATGTCCGGACAGGCAGATTAGGGGTTAATAATTATAATTTAGGTGTCGGCGATGTCGGGGGCGGCAGATTAGGGGTTAATAAGTGTAAGATTAGGGGTGTTTAGACTCAGGGTTCATGTTAGGGTGTTAGGTGTAGACATAAATTTTATTTCCCCATAGAAATCAATGGGGCTGCGTTAGTGAGTTTTACGCTTCTTTTTTGCAGGTGTTAGACTTTTCTTCAGCCGACTCTCCCCGTTAATAATATTTAACTAATGTTTGCGAGGTGGGAGTGTGGTGGTTTAGGGGTTAATATGTTTATTATAGTGATGGCGACGTTGGGGGCGGCAGATTAGGGGTTAATAAGTGTAGGTAGGTGGCGGCGACATTGGGGGCAGCAGAGTAGGCATTAATAAATATAATGTAGGGTTCGGCGATGTTGGGGGCAGCAGATTAGGGGTTCATATGTATAATGTAGGTGGCGGCGGTGTCGGGGGCGGCAGATTAGGGGTTAATAAGTGTAAGATTAGGAGTGATTAGACTCGAGGTTCATGTTAGGGTGTTAGATGTAGACATAAATTTTATTTCCCCATAGGAATCAATGGGGCTGAGTTAGTGAGTTTTACGCTGCTTTTTTGCAGGTGTTAGACTTTTTTTCAGCCGACTCTCCCCGTTGATTCCTATGGGGAAATCGTGCACAAGCACGTTACACCAGCTCACCGCTGACTTAAGCAGCACTGCTATTGGAGTGCGGTAATGAACAAAATTTTGTTTGGTTTGTAAAAACTCGTAATACCAGCGCTGTAGGTAAGTGAGCGTTGAGTGAAAACTGCTTGTTAGCACCGCACAGCTTCTAACGCAAAACTCGTAATCTGGGCCTTTGATTTGAAAAAAAATCTCATGTTCTATCTATAGCAGAAAACAAAGGTTTTGGGTTTCAAGTCCTTTTAAAAGGAAACTTTAGTCAAAATTAAACTTTCATGATTCAGATAGAGCAGCAATTTTAAACAACTTTCCAATTTATTTTAATTAATAAAATGTGCACAGTCTTTTCATATTTACACTTTTTGAGGTCCCAGCTGCTACTGAGCATGTGCAAGAATTCACACACTATACTTACATGCATTTGTGATTGGCTGAGGGCTGTCACATGATACAGGGGTAGTGGAAATAGACATAATTTTGAATTTTGTCAGAAAAATCATTTTAAGTTCAGACAAAGGGGTCGATTTATCAAAGACTTCGCAAGCCTTTCGATCCCATACGACTGCAGGTTCTCACAAGATAACCTGCACGCCGTATTTAACAATCAGCGGTCAGACCGTGCACAAAATAGCGCTTGTGTGCAATGCTGAATTCTGCCAGTGCAATTCAGCTCACCAGAGGCGAGCTGTGGCAGACTGGTACACGTATATGCGCCCCTGTCCGCCGCTGATATGTTGAATTTTTTTTTTAAGTGTCCTTATTGACTGGATATGTCATTCAGTAGCAGGTTTCTAATTTTACCTGTTCCTTTGCTTTAACGGATAGGGTTAATAACCTTTTAAAGTGTAGGTGGATATAAGTTTGTGTTTATGAATTTATTTCTATTATAAGATGTGCATATCTTACTAAATAAATAATTTTGGGGATAAAATATACTGTCTATAACTCATACTTTTATTGATGATTTGATCATATTTTTATTGATGAGAACCAGTACATCAAATCAATAAAATACAAGAGAAATAAATGCTGCATCCTCGGGGGCGTTGTCTTGCAGATCAGAGAGAGGATTTCCCCAGCAGAGCCAGGAAGAGACCCACAGACAGAGCGAGGATGGTAGAGCTGGATTTCACACTGGAAGCCCCACTGGTGTTGCACAAATCCGTGTTACAGCAGGAGACAGAAGTGGAAGCCACTGAAAGACTCAAACTGCTTGGTGTGCAGACTGCGGCACATACCTTAGTGATGGAGGCAATTGACAAACTACCTGTGGAAGATCAATAAAAATGACACATTATACATTCACTCACTCCATATATGTCATCAGCCACAAATGCAAAAACATATGGTTCATGGTATAAACATGATGTACAAACAGAGCTATGGCAAGAAACCTAACTAGACCCTCCAGCTTTGACGGCCTCTAGTTTAGTCATTTGCCTTAGTTACAGGATATGAAAACTACATCAGCGATATTGTCAGAACTGTTTTTTTTTTTACAGACTTCTAATTAAAACAGAAACATCCAAAAGGCACCCGGTTTTCCACAAGGCTACAGGACACAATGTTTAAAAAGCAAAAAAGGTTTAATAGGCACAAAGGAACATTTTACACATAGTACACATCACAAAAAAGAGAAAAGAAGGTCAAACATGTTTTGTATATTTCATACTGCACTTTATCAATGACCCATAAATGGCAACTGTTTGCAAACCCTATTTACCTCCTGTGTCGTCGTCCCCACATATAAACCACCAATCACAAACCAGAGACTATGGAAACACACACCTGTTTCTGATAAAACACATCCTAATGATAATTAATGCTGTCTCTGGTAATTAAATGTGAGAAGCTAATATAAGAATAAACATGGTTGTGTAATAAAACAGAAAAATGTGGATTTTCTATTAATAAAATATCCCAAAGGGGCAATATTTCATTATTTCCTGAAAATCCACAAAAGTTTGCACAATCCACCTGGACGCCCCATAGTGGCAGGGATTAGCTCATTGATTGAGCCATTATCTGAATTGATTGATGCTTATCTGCAGCCGCTGGTTCTGAATTTGAAGAGTTATATAAAATATAATAGTGATGTTATTAGACAGATTGAAGTGTTGGAGTGGCAAGAAGGCTTTTCATTTATATCCATAGATGTAGTGTCCCTTTACACATCTATCCCCCATGATAAAGGCATTAAGGCCATTTCATTTTTCCTGAATCACCTCTCTACTTATAGTGAGGAAGTGAAAGAATTTATTTTGAAATCAATTGACTTTCTCTTAACACATATTTTTTTTATGTTTGAGGGGGATTACTATCTCCAGAGACGCGGAAAGGCAATGGGAGCAAAATTTGCTCCCTCCTTTGCCAACCTGTATTTGGGTTTGTGGGAGCTTTTCCGCGTCTTTGGAGATACTAACCTCTTCAGAGAGAACATTCTCTTTTTTGGTCACTATATCGACTGCCTTTTATTTGTATGGAAAGGTACTGAGGAAGCGATTCCCTCATTTTTGGGGTATTTGCAAGAGAATAATTTGAATTTAGAATTCACTTATACTCTATAATAAATAGAGTATCGCTTATTTGGATATAAAGTTGAAATCTAATATCCCTAAACATTGTGTTGAAGTAGAATTGTACAGAAAATAAATAGCAGGTACTACAAGTTTGTATGCTGCATCCTGTCACCCCAAACATACAGTTAATGCTATTCCCAAGAGTCAGTACATGAGGGTCAATAAAAATTGTACTGACCCTAAGAAATATGAGCATGATGCCAGATATTTAACCAACAGGTTTGTTGAGAGAGGATACAAGAAAGAAAACCTGGAAATTATTAAAAAGCAAAAAGATGTTCTAGATACAGGTTCCTTGTTTGTCCCTAAAAGTAGATCTAACAGAATGGTTTATCACCACTTATAGCAGTGAATACCATAAAATTTGTGGTATTATCAGAGATGTACTGCCTATTTTGGAAACAGATGATAAACTTGGGGAGATTGTACATACAGGTTGCACTTTTGTATCTGAAAAGGCAAAAACTTTAGGTAATACATTATAACTGTCCATGTGTAAAAAAACAGAATTGGCTTTCTTTGAAACCAGGTTTCTTTAAATGTAACAGCAATAGATGTAAGTCCTGCTCATATGCCATTTTTGGTACCGAATTTACTTCTCAGGTAACTGGTAAAGTCTATCAAATACGACAATATTCAACATGCAATTCTTGCTTTGCAATATATTTTTTAGGGGGTGCTGTAAGCAGTATGTAGGTTTAACCACTAGAGCTCTCAAAGACCATTTTTTAGAACATTTGAGAGCTATTGAGGATCCAGAGTTCACTACACCTATATCTCTGCACTTTAAGAGGGAACATAATGCTGACAGTTGACTTTTGGCATTCCAATGCATTCAAATCATTCCAAGACACCCCAGAGATGGGAATAGGGAAGAAGTTCAAAGACAACGTGAAGTCTTTTGGATATTTCAATTGGATACTAGAATGCCAAAATGTTTGAACTCTGAGTGGGACGTCAAATTGTTTGTGTAAAATGAACAAATTATATGTATGACATTTCTTCTTTTGTGTATATAGTGAATTTTTAGAGTAAGCAGTCACTGTAAATATACGGTATGTATTCACACATTTATATGTTTTCATCCCTCCTCTCAACCATGTTTATTCTTATATTAGCTTCTCACATTGAATTACCAGAGACAGCATTAATTATCATTAATATGTGTTCTATCAGACACAGGTGTGTGTTTCCATAGTCTCTGGTTTGTGATTGGTGGTTTATCTGTGGGGGGGGGGGGGACACAGGAAGTAAATAGGGTTTGCAAACAGTTGCCATTTATGGGTCATTGATAAAGTGCAGTATGAAATATACAAAACATGTTTGACCTTCTTTTCTCTATTTTGTGATGTGTACTATGTGTACAATGTTCCTTTGTGCCTTACTTGCCTGGCTAACACTGGTGAAGTCATCATCTGGAGACCGTTTGCCCTGGGAGCGTGTTACTGAAGCGCATTAGCATGAAGATGGCTGTTTCTCAGTATTGGCTACATACCGAAGCTAAGGAGACTTTCCTTTGAGCGCTGCTCTGTGTTTCTTGGTATACTAATTAAAACAGCCACACCCAACCCAAATCTCTAGCTAGTTACCAGATCTCACTAGTAAAAATAAGGCTCTTACCAATCCCAGCAGCTGCAACAGACGTCTTGCAGTAGGAGTCAATTCCAGCAGTACAGTTAACGGCCGTCATGCAGTTACTGTTGCTGCTCTGGCTGGTGCATGTGTAACATGATAAGGAATATGCTGTAAATAGATAATAAATATGTATTAGAACAAAATGGTGCGTGTACATTGTGATTATTATTATTATTGCTGTTATTATTATTACAATTATTATGTAATATGCAAGGATTTACTGCAGTTCTATCCAAAAACATATGAGAATATAAACAAACAAAAACTAATATCCTAACACAGTCATCCTCCAGTTCTATCTAGGAATTTACAACCTGATTGGATAACTGGAGTAAGAGAGAGGAGAATACAAGGGTTTAATAGGCTGCTAGTGATCTGAATGGTAAACTGCAGCATGATGAGAAATAAGTTACAGTTGTGTGCAGGGCTGAGCTTACAAGGACATAAAACACATTAGGATTTTAATATAAAATGTTTAATTATTTATAGTTGAAGAACTTTGTAAAATATTTTTTGGAAGCCCAGATTCCAGACATTGCTATATTCCACAGTCATTGGTTGCACGTGCTAATGACAGACCCTTATTGGCTGCTTTATGGACACTAACGGCTAGATTACGAGTTGTGCGTTAGGTTTAAAAAGCAGCGTTGGCCAGACCCAACGCTGCTTTTTAACGCCCGCTGGTATTACGAGTCTTGCAGGTACAGATGTACCGCTCACTTATTTGGCCAGACTTGGAAATACCGCAAATCCACTTACGTAAATTGCGTATCCTCTTTTTTCAATGGGACTTGCATAGCGCTGGTATTACGAGTCTGACAAAAAGTGAGCGGTAGACCTCTCCTGTCAAGACTGGTACCGCATTTTAAAGTCAGTAGTTAAGAGTTTTACACTACAACGCCGTAGCATAAAACTCTTAACTAAAGTGCTAAAAAGTACACTAACACCCATAAACTACCTATTAACCCCTAAACTGAGGTCCTCCCACATCGCAAACACTAAAATAAAAATGTTAACCCCTAATCTGCCGAACCGGACATCGCCGCCACTATAATAAATATATTAACCCCTAAACCGCTGCACTCCCGCCTTGCAAACATTAGTTAAATATTATTAACCCCTAATCTGCTATCCCTAACATCGCCGACACCTACCTACATTTATTAACCCCTAATCTGACGCCCCCAACATCGCCGCCACTATACTAAAGTTATTAACCCCTAAATCTAAGTCTAACCCTAACCCCCCCTAACTTAAATATAATTTAAATAAATCTAAATAAAATTACTATAATTAACTAAATTATTCCTATTTAAAACTAAATACTTACCTATAAAATAAACCCTAAGCTAGCTACAATATAACTAATAGTTACATTGTAGCTATTTTAGGGATTATTTTTATTTTACAGGCAAGTTTGTATTTATTTTAACTAGGTAGAATAGTTACTAAATAGTTATTAACTATTTAATAAACTACCTAGCTAAAATAAAGGCAAATTGACCTGTAAATAAAACCTAACCTAAGTTACAATTACACCTAACACTACACTATAATTAAATTAATTCCCTAAACTAAATACAATTAAATACAATTAAATAAAATTATCTAAAGTACAAAAAACCCCACTAAATTACAGAAAATAATAAAGAAATTACAAGATTTGTAAACTAATTACACCTAATGTAATCCCCCTAACAAAATAAAAAAGCCCCCCCAAATAAAAAAAGCCCTACCCTACACTAAATTACAAATAGCCCTTAAAAGGGCCTTTTGCGGGGCATTGCCCAAAAGTAATCAGCTCTTTTACCTGTAAAAAAAATTACAAATCCCCCCCAACATTAAAACCCACCACCCACACAACCAAGCCTACTCTAAAACCCACCCAATACCCCCTTAAAAAAACCTAACACTAGCCCCTTGAAGATCACCTTACCGGGAGAAGTCTTCACCCAACCGGGCCGAAGTTCTCAACGAATCCGGCAGAAGTGGTCCTCCAGACAGTCAGAAGTGCCCGTCTTTTTTTTTTGTACTTTAGCTAATTTATTTAATTGCATTTAATTGTATTTAATTTAGGGAATTAATTTAATTATAGTTATTTATATTTATTTAAATTATATTTAAGTTAGGGGGTGTTAGGGTTAGACTTAATGAATTTAGAATAGTGGCGGTGATATTAGGGACGGCAGATTAAGGGTTAATAATATTTAACTAATGTTTACGATGCGGGAGTGCGGCAGTTTAGGGGTTAATATGTTTATTATAGTGGCGGCGACGTTGGGGGCATCAGATTAGGGGTTCATAAGTATAATGTAGGTGGCGGTGGTGTTGCAGCGATGTCAGGCGCGGCAGATTAGGGGCTAATAAGTGTAAGATTAGGGGTGTTTAGACTCGGAGTTCATGTTAGGGTGTTAGGTGTAGATATAAAATGTATTTCCCCATAGGAATCAATGGGGCTGCGTTAGGGAGCTCTACGCTGTTTTTTTGCAGATGTTAGACTTTTTTTCAGTCGGCTCTCCCCGTTGACTAATATGAGTAAGCAGCGCTGGTATTGGAGTGCGGTAATGAGCAAAATTTTGCTCAACGCTCACTTCTTGTCTGGTTTTTAATACCAGCGCTGTCTGTAAGTGAGTGGTGAGCATAAACTGCTCATTAGCACCGCATAGCCTCTAATGCAAAACTCGTAATCTAGGTGTAAAACTTTACATTTAGTTTTTCATTATTTGAACAACTAATATAACTATAACAAATAATTCTGCACATTTTTATCAGGCTAATATTTGCTTTGAAGACACCCTTTTGTCTAGCATTTATAAAGTGTTTAATGTCCCTTTAATATAAACACTCAGTTGCTCTATCTTCTTATAAAAAAAAACAGTTTTCACCTTTGTGGTTCAGCTAGTGAGATCTGATCCAGTTGATATTTATACACATTCATTTCATTCATGTTTTTTTACATATTTTGTTTTACTACTACTCAATATATTATTTAGATTGAATTCTGACATTTGAGATGGGTTCTGCTAAGGTGAAGATAGCAAACAACTGAAAACCATCCTTAAAGGGACATGAAAATGACACGCTCCATCTGAATCATTAAAGATTAAAACCTAGCTTGACCCTTATCTTACCTTCTGCTGAGGACAGTTACGAACAGTAACCTATAAATCATGGCTATGTGGAATATACAGATTTTAAGCGCTGTTAAATAGTTATTTTAATTCTGTACGTAGCTATTGTTTAAACACTTTATATCAGTAGCGGACCTACCCAACAGAGGGCCCTGGTTCAAAATGTTCCCCCCCAATGGTAACTCTGTATACTAATTTTGAGGATAGATAAATAGATAGACTCCCCTGTATTAGGTTTGTACACATTCTGTACAAGCCTATGTATAGACTGACTGCCATGGGCCCCCCCAACCCTTGGGCCCCGGTGCCACAGCATCTGCTGCACCAATGATAGTTTCACTCCTGCTTTATATACCCATAACTGTCCTCAGCAGATAAGAAAGTAGATTAGAAACACATTGTTTACCTTCAGTTTATAATAAACAACTAATATCATTTTACAGCATACATCTGCATATTATTCTCAGGCTAATCTTTGATTTGAATACATTGTTATAAAAAGCATTTATTTAATGTTTAATATCCCTTAAAATGCTGCTAAAGGCACCTTTGCAGATCCAGGTCTTGTATTAAACAGACTGCTAAATTAAACAAATAGATGTATTGTTGTATTCAGAATCTACCAGATAATAAGAAATATATTTAAAGAGAATCTAAAACCAACTTTTTTATTTTATGATTCAGATAAAGCAGTAATTTTAAGCAACTTTCGAATTTACTCCTATTATTAATTTTTCTTTGTTCTTTTGGTATCTTTATTTGAAAAAGCAGGAATGTAAAGCTTAGGAGCTGGACCATTTTTTGTTCAGAACCCTGGATAGCGCTTGCTGATTGGTGGGTACATTTAACCACCAATCAGTAAGCACTACTCAGGTGCTGAACCTAAAATGGCCTGGCTCCTAAGCTTTACATTCCTGCTTTTTAAATAAAGATACCAAAAGAATGAAGAAAAAATTATAATAGAAGTAAATGAGAAAGTTGCTTAAAATCGCTGCTCTATCTGAATCATGAAAGCAAACATTTGGGTTTAGTGTCCCTTTAGGGACCATAAGACTCACATTTTGATGTCACTGTCACATATAAGGAACATTATGCCTTACCTGTTCCGATGCAGAGAGCTGCAAGCAGGAGAATGGCTTGAGAGGATTGCATGGTTAGTCAGTAAAGAGCAGAACTTATGCGGAACCCTCAGCCTTTTATCTACTGGTTCTCAAGGAATGTGTGAGGTTTGGTATCTGTGACAACAACAACTTACCCACCCTGTTATATTGCTCCTCTTTCAAACAAATAAGGGTCTCAGCGCACAACCTGTAATCAGGGGCTGTCAGACACTGACCAACAGGTCTTTCTGGTCATCACTTTACTGTAATGGGTTGGTGGCTTCTAATAGCAACACTGTTGTCTTGACCATCTAGAGCCAGCTTTAGTTTAGGTATTTTATCTTTATCTATTTGTATTAAATGTAACAAACTTTAGCCCTCTGTATTTCACATACAACCCATGTGATAAGACTCTTTCTGCTGTATAGAAGATAAATAATATCAGCCTTATAGCTCAGGTTTATAAAAGGACATTCAATTATTATTTTTTATTTATTTACTTTTTTGTTTAAATTGGGTTATCTCTCTATGTAATATAGATTTTGTTTAAAAAAACAAATGGTCCAATAAAGCTTTGTGAAGCTCCCTCATTAGACAATGTGCATCTATTCCAAAAACCATGTGTATATAGACAGATAGACAGACAGACAGAGAGATAGATAGATAGATAGATAGATAGATAGATAGATAGATAGATAGATAGATAGATAGATAGATATAAATAGACAAAGAGACACAGATAGATAGATAGATAGATAGATGATAGATAGATAGATAGATAGATAGATAGATAGATGATAGATAGATAGATAGATAGATAGATAGATAGATAGATAGATAGATAGATATAGACAGAGAGACAGACAGACAGACAGACAGACAGACAGATGATAGATAGATAGATAGATAGATAGATAGATAGATATAAATAGACAGAGAGACACAGATAGATAGATAGATAGATAAAGATAGACAGATACAGATAGATAGATAGATAGATAGATAGATAGATAAAAGGTAAATGGATATAGACAGAGAGATAAATAAAGATAGATAGAAAGATAGATAAAGATAGACAGAGAGACAGATAAATATAGATAGAAAGATAGATAGATAGATAGATGATAGATAGATAGATAGATAGATAGATAGATAGATAGATATATTGATATACTGTAGATAGACAGACACACACAGACAGACAGATGATAGACAGACAGATAGAGAGAGAGAGACAGACAGATATAAATACTGTAAATAGATAAGCAGATAGATTGATAGATAGATATACTGACAGACCAACAGATATATATATATATATATATATATATATATATATATATATATATATATATATATATATATATATATATATATATATATATATATATCGCTTATTATTTATGAGAAGACAAAGTGACATAAAATAATATCACTTTAGCAAAGACTGGGATTTCAGCACTCTTTTAATTATAAATAACGCAACACTCTCATGATATAGTATCAAACTTGTGGGTTTATTACGTGTCAAATGTACCCAGAAGATTACGAACTTAACTTATAGAATATATTATTTAACACACAAAGTACAGTACAGTGAATATAAAAATTAATTCCATATCTTCTAGAATTCCTCCTAGAACATAACAGGACCGGTCCCAATTTCAACCACACCTCTACAAATGTAAACCCGTATAGTTAGAAAAAGGATAAATATGTTGAGACTTAAATGAGTCATCAAACCTTATGAGGTTTAGGTCAATAAATCCAGACCTATATATATCCTTTCTAACTAAACGTGGCATTCAGCAAAAGTTTAAACGTACATATTTATAACGTGCATACATGATAATATTGCACTAACATATGTCTATATATTCAATAATAATTTAACATAGACCTATTTTGTACAACAAAACTGAAAAGCCACTGTTATGTTTCACATTACAATTGGAGCTAGCATTAGAGTATCAAAAATAAAGCTGCTGCAATGGGAAAGCTGTTATTATATTCAACAGCTTATTCCTTTCAAATTTGCTCAATTTGTTTAAAGCTGAAATTCCTTGCTCAAAGCTGTTGTTACTGCAGAGTAAAAGCATGCATGCAATTTAGAGTCAAGCGTAGAGTTGTATCAGTAAGTTAGAAAGTTCACCAAACCAAGTAAAAGCATTCCGTTACAAAACTTGCTTTCTTTGCTTTCAAGCTTACTTTCGGTTACAATTTTCTTTGCTTCACTGACTGCCTAAGCCTCCTAGCTGTGCAGTGTCAATATCCCAACCTGGTTTGGTGAACTTTCTAACATATTGACACACCTCCACACTTGGCTTTAAATTGCATGCATGCTTTTACTCTGCAGTAACAACAGCTTTCCCAACTTGGTTTGGTGAACTTTCTAACTTACTGATACAACTCTACGCTTGGCTCTAAATTGCATGCATGCTTTTACTCTGCAGTAACAACAGCTTTGAGCAAGGAATTTCAGCTTTAAACAAATTGAGCAAATTTGAAAGGAATAAGCTGTTGAATATAATAACAGCTTTCCCATTGCAGCAGCTTTATTTTTGATACTCTAATGCTAGCTCCAATTGTAATGTGAAACATAACAGTGGCTTTTCAGTTTTGTTGTACAAAATAAGTCTATGTAAAATTATTATTGAATATATAGACATATGTTAGTGCAATATTATCATGTATGCACGTTATAAATATGTACGTTTAAACTTTTGCTGAATGCCACGTTTAGTTAGAAAGGATATATATAGGTCTGGATTTATTGACCTAAACCTCATAAGGTTTGATGACTCATTTAAGTCTCAACATATTTATCCTTTTTCTAACTATACGGGTTTACATTTGTAGAGGTGTGGTTGAAATTGGGACCGGTCCTGTTATGTTCTAGGAGGAATTCTAGAAGATATGGAATTAATTTTTATATTCACTGTACTGTACTTTGTGTGTTAAATAATATATTCTATAAGTCAAGTTCGTGATCTTCTGGGTACATTTGACACGTAATAAACCCACAAGTTTGATACTATATCATGAGAGTGTTGCGTTATTTATAATTAAAAGAGTGCTGAAATCCCAGTCTTTGCTAAAGTGATATTATTTTATGTCACTTTGTCTTCTCATAAATAATAAGTGATTTCTATTGTATGGGTCTGCACCACATGCCAAGATATTGGTGAGATTAAAAAAAATTCCAATAAAAGGATTTTTTTCAGAAAAACACTCCAATAAATTTCAAGTAATTTTGCAATTTTTCCATTTACAAATTTTATTTTAAAGATATATATATATATATATAGAGAGAGAGAGAGATATAGATATATAGACAAACACAGACGAACACACAGATGATGATAGATAGATAGATAGATAGATAGATAGATAGATAGATAGATAGATAGATAGATAGATATACAGACACACAGACAGATAGATAAACAGATAGATAGATAGATAGATAGATATAGACACACATATGATAGAGACAGACAGACAAATAGATAGATAGATAAACAGATAGATAGATAGATATAGACACACAGATGATAGAGACAGACAGACAGATAGATAAACAGATAGATAGATAGATAGATAGATAGATAGATAGATATAGACACACAGATGATAGAGACAGACAGACAGACATACAGATAGATAGACAATCCATGTTTGCACAGTTTTAGAGAGACTTTACACTTACTTTACCTATTCTTTGTATTGAGAGAATATGTCAGTGGCATTACAATCCATTAGAAAACACCTTAAATATATGTTTTTGGCTGTACCTAATTTATCAATTCTAATATCTTGAAAACCATTTTTTTGCCTAAATATTTATAATAATACAATTACTCAAATGATATAAAAAATAATATTAATTACACACGTTTTTAACTGACAGTAAAAGGACATTGAACACCTTTTGCTTTTGTATAAACATTTTGCTTATCTTTCTCCCTGGAGAGGCCAGAAAGCAAATTGTGTAAGGTGCAAGTGCTGTAAATCAGCTGGTTTAGGTCATCTGCAGCATTTTACAGAATTAATTTGGCCTCTCTAGTACAATTGTTACACAAAAGCAAAATATGTTTAACGTAACTTAAAGGGACACTAAACCCATTTTTATTTCTTTGATAATTTAGATAGAGCAGCAATTTTAAGCAATTTTCTAATTTACTCCTATTATCAAATTTTCTTCGTTCTTCTGCTATCTTTATTTAAAAAACAAGTATGGAAAGATTAAGAGCCAGCCCTTTTTTGATTGAGAACCTGGGTTATACTTGCTTATTGGTTTGCTAAATGTAGCCACCAATAAGCAGGCACTATCTAGGGTGCTGAACCTAAAATGGGCCGGCTCCTAAGCTTTAAATCCATGCTCTTTAAATAAAGATACCAAGAGAAAGAAGAAAAATCAATTGTAGTAGTAAATAGAAAGTTGCTTAAAAATGCTTGCTTTATCTGAATCATTAAAGAAAAACAGTGGGTTTAGTGTCCCTTTAAGGCTTGCAGCTATATTACACAGACACAATATGAGATTGTAATATAAAATATTTAATTCTGTGTAGCTAAAATTATTTGCAATATACTTTCATAATATTAACTTCTATTGTGAATTTAAATTCTCTTGTTATCCCTTGTTGAAAAACAGTATGCACATATCCTACACTAGTGGGAGCTGTTTGCTGATTGGTGCCTGCACGCATTTGTCTCTTGTGATTGGCTAACTAGATATGTTCAGCTATCTGCCAGTAGTGCAATGCTGTTAATTCAGCAAAGAATAACAAGAATTAAAGGGACATTGTACACTAGATAAATGTTTTGTAGATGATCCATTTATATAGCCCATCTGGGAGTGTTTTTGTAACTGTGTATAGTTTTGCTTACTTTTTTGGCTCCTGTTTACTTTATCTGTCTTTCCATATGCAGGCGAGGGGGCCAGTGTCTGATCTTTTTGCTTTCCAGCCCATTTCAGTGGGTGCCCCAGCCTAACCTCATCAACAGTGCTAAACTTGGATCTTTTTTTTTTTACTGGATTTTTAGATCATTATCTGTGCATATTCTTCTTTATTGTGGCCGGACTGTTATCCGACGGACATTTGTCTGACGGATAATATTCCGACAGACAAATGGCCGTCGGATAACAGTCTGGCCACGAGATGGCTAGATAGATAAGGATAGATGCAGATTGAAAGATAGACAGATAGATAGATAAAGATCAAAATATAAACAGATAGATAGATAAATAAATAGACAGATAGATAGATAGACAGATTGTTAAAAGCACGTCACTGGGAGATGGGAATAATGGCTAGGTTCCCAGAGGCGGTTGCCGCACCGAGGCTAAGATTAGAACAGAGTACTCTAGAGCGTATCTGCCCTCGGCCTACGTCGGAACACAGTCTCTCGGACATAACCCTTCTTTATAGTAGTGTCTATTACATGCAGTTATATGACAATTAGTGTATACTGTATATTTATATCAGTAGCTGTACATATTCTGTATAGTAGTGTTTATTACATGCAGTTATATGACAATTAGTGTATACTGTATACTTATATCAGTATCTGTACATATTCTGTATAGTAGTGTCTATTACATGCAGTTATATGACAATTAGTGTATACTGTATATTTATATCAGTATCTGTACATATTCTGTATAGTAGTGTCTATTACATGCAGTTATATGACAATTAGTGTATACTGTATATTTATATCAGTATCTGTACATATTCTGTATAGTAGTGTCTATTACATGCAGTTATATGACAATTTGTGTATACTGAATATTTATATCAGTATCTGTATATATTCTGTATAGTAGTGTCTATTACATGCAGTTATATGATAATTAGTGTATACTGTATATTTATATCAGTATCTGTACATATTCTGTATAGTAGTGTCTATTACATGCAGTTATATGACAATTGGTGTATGCTGTATATTTATATCAGTATCTGTACATATTCTCTATAGTAGTGTCTATTACATGCAGTTATATGACAATTAGTATATACTGTATATTTATATCAGTATCCGTACATATTCTGTATAGTAGTGTCTATTACATGCAGTTATATGACAATTAGTATATACTGTATATTTATATCAGTATCTGTACATATTCTGTATAGTAGTGTCTATTACATGCAGTTATATGACAATTAGTGTATACTGTATATTTATATCAGTATCTGTACATATTCTGTATAGTAGTGTCTGTTACATGCAGTTATATGACAATTAGTGTATACTGTATATTTATATCAGTATCTGTATATATTCTATATAGTAGTGTCTATTACATGCAGTTATATGACAATTAGTATATACTGTATATTTATATCAGTATCTGTACATATTATGTATAGTAGTGTCTATTACATGCAGTTATATGACAATTGGTGTATGCTGTATATTTATATCAGATTCAGTATCTGTACATATTCTGTATAGTAGTGTCTATTACATGCAGTTATATGACAATTAGTGTATACTGTATATTTATATCAGTAGCTGTACATATTCTGTATAGTAGTGTCTATTACATGCAGTTATATGACAATTAGTATATACTGTATATTTATATCAGTATCTGTACATATTCTGTATAGTAGTGTCTATTACATGCAGTTATATGACAATTAGTATATACTGTATATTTATATTAGTATCTGTACATATTTTGTATAGTAGTGTCTATTACATGCAGGTATATGACAATTAGTTTATACTGTATATTTATATCAGTAGCTGTACATATTCTGTATAGTAGTGTCTATTACATGCAGTTATATGACAATTAGTATATACTGTATATTTATATCAGTATCTGTACATATTCTGTATAGTAGTGTCTATTACATGCAGTTATATGACAATTAGTATATACTGTATATTTATATTAGTATCTGTACATATTTTGTATAGTAGTGTCTATTACATGCAGGTATATGACAATTAGTTTATACTGTATATTTATATCAGTATCTGTACGTATTCTGTATAGTAGTGTCTATTACATGCAGTTATATGTAATTAGTGTATACTGTATATTTATATCAGTATCTGTACATATTCTGTATAGTAGTGTCTGTTACATTCTGTTATATGTAATTAGTGTATACTGTATATTTATATCAGTATCTGTACATATTCTGTATAGTAGTGTCTATTACATGCAGTTATATGACAATTAGTGTATACTGTGTATTTATATCAGTATCTGTACATATTCTGTATAGTAGTGTCTATTACATGCAGTTATATGACAATTAGTGTATACTGTATATTTATATCAGTATCTGTACATATTCTGTATAGTAGTGTCTATTACATGCAGTTATATGACAATTAGTGAATACTGTATATTTATATCAGTATCTGTACATATTCTGTATAGTAGTGTCTATTACATGCAGTTATATGACAATTAGTGTATGCTGTATATTTATATCAGTATCTGTACATATTATGTATAGTAGTGTCTATTACATGCAGTTATATGACAATTAGTGTATGCTGTATATTTATATCAGTATCTGTACATATTATGTATAGTAGTGTATATTACATGCAGTTATATGACAATTGGTGTATGCTGTATATTTATATCAGTATCTGTACATATTCTGTATAGTAGTGTCTATTACATGCAGTTATATGACAATTAGTGTATGCTGTATATTTATATCAGTATCTGTACATATTCTGTATAGTAGTGTCTGTTACATGCAGTTATATGACAATTAGTGTATACTGTATATTTATATCAGTATCTGTACATATTCTGTATATTAGTGTCTATTACATGCAGTTATATGACAATTAGTGTATGCTGTATATTTATATCAGTATCTGTACATATTCTGTATAGTAGTGTCTGTTACATGCAGTTATATGACAATTAGTATATACTGTATATTTATATCAGTATCTGTACATATTCTGTATAGTAGTGTCTATTACATGCAGTTATATGACAATTAGTATATACTGTATATTTATATCAGTATCTGTACATATTCTGTATAGTAGTGTCTATTTCATGCAGTTATATGACAATTAGTGTATACTGTATATTTATATCAGTATCTGTACATACTCTGTATAGTAGTGTCTATTACATGCAGTTATATGACAATTAGTGTTTACTGTATATTTATATCAGTATCTGTACATATTCTGTATAGTAGTGTCAATTACATACAGTTATATGACAATTATTGTATACTGTATATTTATATCAGTATCTGTATATATTCTGTATAGTAGTGTCTATTACATGCAGTTATATGACAATTAGTGTATACTCTATATTTATATCAGTATCTGTACATATTCTGTATAGTAGTGTCTATTACATGCATTTATATAACATTTGGTGTATGCTGTCCTTTTAAGCAAATTTGATAATAGAATTAAATTGTAAAGTTGTCTTAAATTGTATGTTCTATCCCAATAATGAAAGAACATTTTGGGGTTTCCTGTCCCTTTAAGTAATGGGCTTTTATCTCTCTCTCTTTACTGCTGGTTTCCAAAATCTTTCGGCTAGATTTGGAGTTTTGTCGGTAACGACCCGAAAAACTAACGCCGGCTTTTTTCTGGCCGCACCATAAAAATAACTCTGGTATTGAGAGTCCACATAAAGGCTGCGTTAGGCTCCAAAAAAGGAGCGTAGAGCATTTTTAATGCAGCTTCAACTCTCGATACCAGAGTTGCTTACGCAAGCGGCCAGCCTCAAAAACGTGCTCGTGCACGATTCTCCCATAGGAAACAATGGGGCTGTTTGAGCTGAAAAAAAACCTAACACCTGCAAAAAAGCCGCGTTCAGCTCTTAACGCAGCCCCATTGTTTGCTATGCGGTAACCCTTCCTATGTCTGCACCTAACACTCTAACATGTACCCCGAGTCTAAACACCCCTAACCTTACACTTATTAACGGTGTTAGGGGCAGCAGATTAGGGGTACATAAGGATAACGTAGGTGGCGGCACTTTGCGGTCGGCAGATTAGGGGTTAATAAGTGTAGGTAGGTGGAGGCGACATTGTGGGGGGCAGGTTAGGGGTTAATAAATATAATACAGGGGTCGGCGGTGTTAGGGGCAGCAGATTAGGGGTACATAAGGATAACGTAGGTGGCGGTCGGCAGATTAGGGGTTAAAAAAAATTATTCGAGTGTCGGCGATGTGGGGGGACCTCGGTTTAGGGGTGCATAGGTAGTTTATGGGTGTTAGTGTACTTTAGAGCACAGTAGTTAAGAGCTTTATAAACCGGCGTTAGCCCAGAAAGCTCTTAACTACTGACTTTTTTCCTGCGGCTGGAGTTTTGTCGTTAGATGTCTAACGCTCACTTCAGAAACGACTCTAAATACCGGAGTTAGAAAGATCCCATTGAAAAGATAGGATACGCAATTGACGTAAGGGGATCTGCGGTATGGAAAAGTCGCGGATGAAAAGTGAGCGTTAGACCCTATTTTGAGTGACTCCAAATACCGGCGGTAGCCTAAAACCAGCGTTAGGAGCCTCTAACGCTGGTTTTCACGGCTAACGCCAAACTCCAAATCTAGGTCTTTGTTTGCACAAACTCTATTTTAAAGCCTAATATATATATTTCCCTAATTGTTCTCAGCTAAAGTGAGAGATAATTATAAAACTTAAGTTCAAACATGGCGGTGCCCATTGCTTATTATATACTAAAGTACTTTATAGAAACGAATCCTTTACACTTATATCTGCAATATGTAAACAATTAATATTATTGTAAAAATGCATCTACATATTATTCTAAGGCTAATATTTGCTTCAAATACAACAATGTATATACTGTTTAACCCCTTAATGACAACTGACGTACCAGGTACGTCATGCATTAACAAGCAGTTAATGACAATGGACGTACCTGGTACGTCAGTTGTCTAACAAAGTGCTGGAAGCGATCACAAATGCTTCCAGCAGCTCTGAGGGTATTGCAGTGATGCCTCGATATGGAGGCATCCTGCAATACCACTTTACAAGCCTCCGATGCAGAGAGAGCCACTCTGTGGCCCTCTCTGCACCATTAGCGATAGTGCCGGGTGTGAGGGTGCGCGCGCGCGTGCACGGTGCGTGTGCACGATGCGCGAGTGTGCACGTGAGCGTGCACATGCGCGTGCACAATGCGCGAGTGTGCACGTGCACCCATTAGCCACACTGACACCAATGAATGAGGGCAGAAAGGGGAAAAAAAAGGGATTTTTTTTAAAAAAAATATAAAAGGATCTGGGAGGGGGTGGGGGTGGGGGTATTGTGGGGGGCTGCTACACTACAGAAATAGTTTTTTAAGTAAAAAATAAAATAAAAATACTTTTTGGGGGGTTTTTGGGGCCAAACTGGGTACTGGCAGACAGCTGCCAGTACCCAAGATGGCGGTAATTAGGTAGGGGAGAGAGTTAGAGAGCTGGAGGGGGGATCAGGGAGGTTGGGGCTAAGGCAGGGGTCCATCACAGCTAAAATACTTTATTATTTTTATTTAAAAAAAAAAAAAAACCTCTTTTATTTAGTACTGGCAGACTTTCTGCCAGTACTTAAGATGGCGGGAACAATTGTGGGGTGGGGGAGGGAAGAGAGCTGTTTGGGAGGGATCAGGGGGTGGGATGTGTCAGGTGGGAGGCTGATCTCTAAAATTAACCCTGCAAGCTCCCTACAAGCTACCTAATTTAACCCCTTCACTGCTGGGCATAATTAACGTGTGGTGCGCAGCAGCATTTAGCGGCCTTCTAATTACCAAAAAGCAACGCCAAAGCCATATAAGTCTGCTATTTCTGAACAAAGGGGATCCAAGAGAAGCTTTTACAACAATTTCTGTCATAATTGCACAAGCTGTTTGTAAATAATTTCAGTGAGAAACCTAAAATTGTGAAAAATGTAAAGTTTTTTTTTTTATTTGCTCGCATTTGGCGGTGAAATGGTGGCATAAAATATACCAAAATGGGCCTAGATCAATACTTGGGGTTGTCTACTACACTACACTAAAGCTAAAATTAACCCTACAAGCTCCCTACAAGCTCCCTAATTAACCCCTTCACTCCTGGGCATAAAACACGTGTGGTGCGCAGCGGCATTTAGCGGCCTTCTAATTACCAAAAAGCAACCCCAAAGCCATATAAGTCTGTTATTTCTGAACAAAGGGGATCCCAGAGAAGCATTTACAACCATTTGTGCCATAATTGCAGAAGCTGTTTGTAAATAATTTCAGTGGGAAACCTAAAGTTTGTGACAAATTTTGTGAAAAAGTGAACTTTTTTTTTTTTATCGCATTTGGCGGTGAAATGGTGGCATGAAATATACCAAAATGGGCCTAGATCAATATATACATGTCAAGGGATATTCAGGTATTCCTGACAGATATCAGGGTTCCAATGTAACTAGCGCTAATTTTGAAAAAAAGTGGTTTGGAAATAGCGAAGTGCTACTTGTATTTATTGCCCCATAAATTGCAAAAAAAGCAAAGAACGTGTAAACATTGGGTATTTCTAAACTCAGGACAAAATTTAGAAACTATTTAGCATGGGTGTTTTTTGGTGATTGTAGATGTGTAACATATTTTGGGGGTCAAAGTTAGAAAAAGTGTGTTTTTTTCCATTTTTTCCTCATATTTTATTAATTTTTTTTAGTAAATTATAAGACATGATGAAAATAATGGTATCTTTAGAAAGTCCATTTAATGGCGAGAAAAACGGTATATAATATGTGTGGGTACAGTAAATGAGTAAGAGGGAAATTACAGCTAAACACAAACACCGCAAAAATGTAAAAATAGCCATGGTCCTTAAGGGAAAGAAAATTGAAAAATGGTCCGGTCATTAAGGGGTTAATATCCATTTATAGGACCAGTAAATACAGTAGATTTCCCTGATTAACAAATGCATGATATCAAAACAAAGCACTTAGAGGGATATTTATCAAGCCGTCGACCACAAATACGCTGGAATTCCGCAACGTAATTATGGCAAGCTTGATTTGACCTAGTTATCAAAGCCTACAGGCCGGCAAAAGTTTAAATTTGTGACGTAACATACGATCCGCCGGTCTCAATCTGACACAGATCGATGCTTACGTCATTACAGATGTTCCGAATACAAATTACTATCTGACACCTTTTGCAAGTTATCAAATTTCTAACAGGTACGCTCGCCACTATTCCAGCCCAGCGTACCTGGTTTTCAATCCGCCACCCTGGAGGCCACGGGTGCCATAGAAATCAATGGGAGTCTGAAAGCAGCGAAAGCTTATGTTCGATGCTGCCCGATATCCCATTGATTTCTATGGTAGAAAACCAGTAAAGTTTACAACTAACACCCTAACATAAGCCCCGAGTCTAAACACCCCTAATTTGCCACCCGACATTGCCGCCACCTACATAATGTTATTAACCCCTATCCCGCCGCTCCCAGAGCCCACCACAACTAAATAAATGTCTTAACCCCTATCCCGCCGCTCCCGGTGCCCACAGTAACTAAATAAATGTATTAACCCCTTTCCCGCTGCTCCCGGAGCCCACCGCAACTAAATAAATGTCTTAACCCCTATCCCGCTGCTCCCGGAGCCCACCGCAACTAAATAAATGTATTAACCCCTATCCCGCTGCTCCCGGAGCCCACCGCAACTAAATAAATGTATTAACCCCTTTCCCGCTGCTCCCGGCCCCCGCTGCAACTGAAATAAAATGATTAACCCCTAAACCCCTGGCCTCCCACATCACTACCACTAACTAAACCTATCAACCCCTAAACCTCCAGCCCCCCACATCACCATAAACTAAATTAAGCTATTAACCCCTAAACCTAACAACCCGCTAACTTTACATTAAATATTAACTCATCCCTATCTTATAATAAATTAAAACTTTTAATTTAGAATTAAAATAAACTATATTAAACTATTAATTAACCTACCCTAACTATTATACTAAAATTACATTAAACTATATTAAACTATTAATTAACCTACCCTAACTATTATACTAAAATTACATTAAACTAACAATTAATTTAACTATATTACATATTTAAAAACCTAACCCTACTCAAGTTATTTAAATCTACTATTAAAAATTACTAAATTACAAAAAATAACAACTAAGTTAAAAAAAATAAAAAACACTAAGTTACAAAAAAATAAAAAAACCACAGTATCAAAAATAAAAAAGAATTACACCTAATCTAAGAGCCCTATCAAAATAAAAAAGACCCCCAAAATAAAAAAAAAACCTAGCCTACACTAAACTACCAATAGCCCTTAAAAGGGCCTTTTGCGGGGCATTGCCCCAAAGAAATCAGCTCTTTTACCTGTAAAAAAAAATACAAACACCCCCCAACAGTAAAACCCACAACCAAGACGCCCAAATAAAACCCTATCTAAAACGCCTAAGCTTCCCATTGCCCTGAAAAGGGCATTTGTATGGGCATTGCCCTTAAAAGGGCCAACGTCTTCATCCAAGCTGGCAGAAGTCTTCATCCAGACGGGATCTTCTATCTTCATCCATCTGGCGCAGAGCGGCTCCATCTTCAAGACATCCAGCGCGGAGCATCCTCTTCTTACGATGGTCAATGATGAATGAAGTTTCACTTTAAGGTATGGAAGATGGCATCCCTTACATTCCGATTGGCTGATAGAATTCTATCAGCCAATAGGAATTAAAGTGGAAAAAATCCTATTGGCTGTTGCAATCAGCCAATAGGATTGAGCTTTCATCCTATTGGCTGATCCAATCAGCCAATAGGATTGAGCTTGCATTCTATTGGCTATTCCAATCAGCCAATAGAATGCAAGCTCAATCCTATTGGCTGATCCAATCTGCCAATAGGATGAAATCTCAATTCTATTGGCTGATTGCAACAGCCAATAGGATTTTTTCCCCTTTAATTCCTATTGGCTGATAGAATTCTATCAGCCAATCGGAATGTAAGGGACGCCATCTTAAATGACGTACTTTAAAGGGAAACTTCATTCGTAGTTGACCATCGTAAGAAGAGGATGCTCCACGTCGAATGTCTTGAAGATGGAGCCACTCCGCGCTGGATGGATGAAGATAGAAGTGGATCGTCTGTGGTTAGTGCTAGGTTTTTTTAAGGGTTTATTGGGTGGGTTTTATTTTTAGGTTAGGGACTTTGGGCAGTAAAAGAGATAAATGCCCTTTTAAGGGCAATGCCCATACAAATGCCATTTTCAGGGCAATGGGGAGCTTAGGTTTTTTTAGATAGGGTTTTATTTTGGGGAGTTGGTTGTGTGGGTGGTGGGTTTTACTGTTGGGGGGTATTTTGTATATTTTTTTTACAGGTAAAAGAGCTGATTTCTTTGGGGCAATGCCCCGCAAAAGGCCCTTTTAAGGGCCATTGGTAGTTTATTGTAGGCTAGGGTTTTTTATTTTGATAGGGCTCTTAGATTAGGTGTAATTCTTTTTTATTTTTGATACTGTGGTTTTTTTTATTTTTTGTAACTTAGTTGTTATTTTTTTGTAATTTAGTAATTTTTAATAGTAGATTTAAATAACTTGAGTAGGGGTATGTTTTTAAATATGTAATATAGTTAATTTAATTGTTATTTTAATGTAATTTTAGTATAATAGTTAGGGTAGGTTAATTAATAGTTTAATATAGTTTAATGTAATTTTAGTATAATAGGTTAGGTTAATTAATAGTTTATTTTAATTCTAAAGGTAATTATAAATTTATTATAATATAGGCATGAGGTAATTATAATGTAAAGTTAGCAGACTGTTAGGTTTAGGGGTTAATAGCTTAATTTAGTTTATGACAATGTGGGGGGCTGGCGGTTTAGGGGTTAATAGGTTTAGTAAGTGGTGGTGGGGTCCGGGAGCGGCGGGATAGGGGTTAATAGGTTTATTAAAGTTGCGGTGGGCTCCGGGAGCGGTGGGATAGGGGTTAATACATTTATTTAGTTGCGGAGGGGTCTGGGAGCGGCGGAATAGGGGTTAATAGGTTTATTAAAGTTGCGGTGAGCTCCGGGAGCGGTGGGATAGGGGTAATACATTTATTTAGTTGCTGTGGGGTCCGGGAGCGGCGGGATAGGGGTTAAACATTTTAGTATAGTGGTAGTGTTTAGTGACAGGATATAAATAAAGTTGGGAAAAAGCCGAATAGCAGCAAGATCAATGACTGCTAGTTAACAACAGTCCACTGCTCATCGCCCCCTACTTGGTGCGTGGCTTTTTGCCGCCTTTTTTGATAAATATGGCAATAGCATTCAGGTCCGTGGCCGGATGTTAGGCGAGCGTATTGGTCCCGGCGAATGCAGCACAGTTGACGGCTTGATAATTTGGCCTCTTAGTCTGAACTTTAAATGAGTAGTAGATTATTTTCTGAGAAATTTGAAAGTTATGTCTATTTCTACTCCTCCTGTATCATGTGACAGCCATCAGCCAATCACAAATGCATATTCGTGAATTCTGTGAATTCTTGCACATGCTCAGTAGAAATTGGTGATTTAAAAAGTGTAAATATAAAAAGAATTTGCACATTTTGTTAATGGAAGTCAATTGGAAAGTTGTTTAAAATTGCATGTTTTATCTGAAGCATTAAAGTTTAATTTTGACTTGAGTGTCCCTTTAAGTACAAATTCAAAATGGCGGAGTATTTTTTTGCTTCCATTAATATCTATGGAGTATCCCACATAAAACACTGTGAAAGTTCGGCATCTAACAGATTTTTGAGAGTTTAACTAGATTTTCCTGTTATATCATACACATTATTCAACAGCTTAAAGTGAATATATGTGTATGTGAAACAATATCGCAACAAGTGTATGTTTGTATGTGTGTGTGTGTGTGTGTGTGTGTGTATGTGTGTGTGTATGTGTGTGTGTATCTGTATGTGTGTATGCGTGTATGTGTGTGTGTATCTGTATGTGTGTGTATGTGTGTGTGTGTATCTGTATGTGTGTATGTGTGTGTGTATGTGTGTGTGTATCTGTATGTGTGTATGTGTGTGTATCTGTATGTGTGTGTATGTGTGTGTGTGTGTATCTGTATGTTTGTATGTGTGTATGTGTGTGTGTGTGTGTGTGTGTGTGTATCTGTATGTGTGTGTATGTGTGTGTGTGTGTGTGTGTGTGTATCTGTATGTGAGTGTATGTGTGTATGTTACTGTTTTATATGTATGTGTAGTGTGTCTGTATTAGTGTAAGTGTGTGTATCTCTGAGTATATGTGTATTTGTGTGTATCTATATGTGTGTGTATGTTCC